>NC_065572.1:55378652-55691777 GCF_937616625.2 Mercurialis annua
TTTAAATCTAACTTTTATGTTGTCCTTAGAGTTTTTGTTTATAATCTGATTTCAGGTAGTTATAATTTCTGTTTAAATTTCCAATTCAATGCTTCTAATGGAACCGATTTGTTTGTCTCGCCGAACTGATAATCTCTCACTTTCTAGAAATGGATAAATACTTTCTTCCTAAAAGTGACTTATGCAGTATACTACGTTTTATGCTCATACAATAAAATTATAAAGGTGTATTAATAATTTTCCTTTTGCTAAAATTACACCTGATAATTTTTTATATTTTTTAGGGACACCTGACTATTTTTTATATTTTTATCAAGAGAAAAAAGTGATATTTTCTCTTAATATAATAAGTTATATGTATTGACTACATATTAATATCTATAATAAATCAAATTGATTTATTTTAAAAGGAATTAAATATATAAGGAAGTGTAAATAGAATTGGTAAAACTGGAGTAATTATTAGAAAAAAAAATTATATTTTTACTTTTTTACGTAATCTTTCGCAGCCGGAACGCTTCTAGCAATTAGTTTCTATTGGTTTGCGCTTGAATTTGGAAGTAAATATAATTTTTTCCCTACAAAGTGTTGTAGTATTAGTATTAAATTGATGTTACAATAGTGGAGATTAATTCAACCACACTTCCATTATATTTTAGCTATTTCGTCCGACTAACAATCAATACGGCTGAAGCCGTTTTGTTGTTGAGAGTGTAATACCCCGTATTCTTATAAGCCACGTGTAAGGATTTTATTAGCCGGGAATATGTAAATTAAATTTAAGCGTAAGTTTAATTTATAAGTATCCCTAAAAGTATATCGTAACAATAGAAGTTTAAAATTTAAATCGGGATTAAATTTAAAAAAAAAAGATATGAACGGGACTAATAGAACAGAAAATACGACTGGAGTCGTAAGATAAAAATATATTGATAATTAATATATCAATATACCACTCTTATCGGAGAGTTTAATATTTCGGATAAAACCCCGAAATTAAAATGTCGAAACTCGGAAGTCTCGACGAGTTATTAACGAATATAAGTTAAAATATATATATATATATATATATATATATATATATATATATATATATATATATATATATATATATATATATATATAATATTAAAGGAATAAAAAAAATGAAAGATAAGAAGAATGAGAGGCGGTGTGAAGTGGTGAAGAAGTAATAGAAAAAGGGCTATTTTAATCCCTAAACTTTTACTTCAATTAGTTTTCAATTATTAACTAATTAAGTATTATTCGTTAGTCCAATTTAAAATAAAATACTTTATAAGTCCCGAGCGAATAATTTTGGTGTCATTATTCTCGAAATAATTTGACGAAGCTATCGTCAAAGTTTCATAGAATTTGGACGTAGAAAGTTTAATCAAGTAGGACTGATTTGGATCTAATAAATCTTCTGGGATTTATTAAAGATAAAATATAAGTCGGATGAGAATAAAAATTATATTTTTATTCTTATTATATTTTATTAGATTTTTGAGTAAATTTTTACGAAATGCGAAAGTCGTTTCCGTTCGAGCTACGGACGACTATTTAAGAATTTGAGTTAAAGTGATCTATTAACCGAGGGACTAAGCTGCCAATTCACCAAACCTATATATAAGAAACCCTTTGAATTGAAATGAACAGGTTGCTCATTTCATTCATTCTCAGAAAGAGAATGCAGGTGCTTCTTCTCTGAAGCTACGGATGATTAGGGTTACGACCCAAATTGATAATTTCTCAATTCTAACTCCGTTTCTTCGACAATTATTCAAGTAATCGAGGTATTAATCCCGTATTAAACGTTTATTTTAATATATTTCGATATATTTCGAATATATATTCGTTTATAAACGATTACCGTATCGAATCGAACGTATACCTATTATTTTTACGTTTCGAATGTGAATTTGGATAGATAGGATTTTGTATACGTGTTAGGAGCGGAAAAACGAGGTTAAAAGCACGTCGGAATGGCCCGGGGATCGATTTCCCCGGGGCTGGTCTGCTGTGCGCCCGCACAGCAGTGGTTGTGCGAACGCACAGCTAGTCAGCTGTGCGAACGCACAGCCAGTCACGTGCGGACGCACAGTGACTTAGCGGGACGTGTGCGTAGGGACTTTTCCAGACTTTTTCGGCGGACTTTCGAGGGGCGATTCTGAAATGTTTTTTCCTAGTAACTCGATGTGTTGTCTGACCGAAACTAAAATATTTTAAATAAATATTTTTAAACCTAAGTCAAAGACTTTTAAAATGAGATTTTAAAAGTAAAGTTAAACGTTTAAAAAGGACTTTAAAAGAGTTAAAGTCGACGTTTAACCAGTTTAAAAGATTTAGCAAATGATGTTGCTAAACAATTAGTATACGACTGTGAATTGTATTAGCAATCAAGTCGATACTAGTAAATAATTTTAATTAGGTATTGCTATACCTAAAACGACTTCTGGAGAGAAGTCAAAACGTTTTCTCGAGGTGAAAACGTTCTATATGGTTTTTAAAAATAAAAAGACCATAAGTGTTATATGTTATATGTTTGTGTGATTTGTCTGGACCTAGGTTTCAGGACCTAGATGTTTATACCAGAAATAGATATTGATGTGTTGTCTTGTGTATTTTGTATGTTTGATCCGACTAGCTGTCCAGCAGTCAGACCAGGACTCCAGGGAGTCTGTCACACATACGGCGGTGCTAAGTAGTAACTTAGCAGTACTGTGAGTTTACGTGTTTACTTTTGAATATCAGTATTCAATTATTTTAAATCCATAAATCGCAGTAGTATAAATTTAGCCAAGAAAGGTCCATTGGAACGAGCTACCTATTGGGCAGCAATAGGGTTGCGTGATCACCAACACTGATTTCTAGATGTACTTCTGTCGAGGTATAGAGGTATGTCTGTCGTGTAAGTCATTGGGAAAGTAGATGCCCTGACTTCACGGGTAAACCCTGAGACGACAGTAATACATTTACGGTCGCGGGTAAAACCGCGATGGCAGTTTCATGATTACGGTCCAGGTACCAGAGATACAGAATTAGATGGCAGTGACTCGGGTCACGGTCTTTATTCTGTTGTCTATAAGCTCGTGATAAGAGTGTGTCTGTAAGGAAAATTGTGGACTAGGGTTTCATATGGATCAACGTATTGGTAATATTTTATATGTATAACTGTTTTATATATATTATGCGATTTTGGTATTTATCTGTAAACTGTTTACTCACTCAGAAATATTTATATTTCTGACCCTGTTGTTGTTTCCCATTTTTCAGGAAACGAGATTTGAGGTCAGTCGAGCTTCCACATCCCTTCTTTAGGAAAGCTCTTCTTTGGTAATGTACATAGGATTTTGTACTCTTAGTATGCTGCAATAGTATAAGTGTAATGTGCCAGCAGTCGTGCCACTAGTCCTTTGTTAGATACTCTGATAGGATCTAGTGCATGTGTATACCTTCTGGGTGGCTGCTTAGTGGCATATTATATCTAGTTACCGAGTCGGCCTCGTGTGTTTTTGTGAGGGTCAAAAACAATAATTTTTTATACGCCGGCTATGTGTAACCGGTCCGCTGTGTATTTTAATGTGTTTAATACCACCGTTGCGAGACGCAAAGGTGTCCGCATTATTTTATTAAACATATTAACGGTGGCGTGTGGTTGGGAACAGGGCTGCCTGTGTGTTAAGGCAAGCGAAATATAAGTCCCTTGTTTCCATTAATCACCATGCCAGGTTTTCAGAAGAAAGCGAGGGTTGAGATAACGAGGTTATCCAACCAGTACTTCTGAAAACCAGATTTCGCTCGTATATATAATTTCAGAAATGTGTTTACGTTAAACGGGAAAAGTTTTAATTGTGTTTTCTGAAAACGGATCGTACGCGAGGTACGTTCCAGTAACAATATTTGCGAAAAATTTCTAGAGATTCTAGGCTTGCTACGGGTTTCGGAACAACCATTCCCATTCCCTAGCGCCGGTCGTGACTTGGATTAGGGTGGAATTCGGGTCGTGACAAACTTGGTATCAGAGCAACGTTTTAAGTACTCGACTATCCAAAGTACTGTTGTTGATACTGATAAGTAAGTTGTGTTAGGATTGGTAAGGATTCTTAGTAGACTATTGCAGCAACATAGGATTCGAGTCTTGTCTTGATCAGTTTTCAGTTGTTGAAAACATTCAGCTATAAGTAGCAATCCGTATACTTGTGTTGTGTATATGTGATGTTTGATCAGGAACATATGAAATGTTCTTGTGTTTGAAACACGATGCTAATGAGGAAACATGTGAGATGTTTCTGTGTTCGAGACGCGCTATTAGAGTAATACGCAATGGTCAGATCAATTGACCAGTATTCAAAGAAGATGATTCTGTTCGAATACAAAACGAGGCGAAGATTCCAAAAGAATCGTTTGTTCGAGAAATTAGTTAGATTTTCTCTGAACTATATGTGTGATTGCTATGTGTTTTATTTTATATGTGTTTATAAGGTGTTATCTGTTATATGAAAACGTGTTTTTCTATAACTGTTATATCGGCTACTTGCGTTATGGCCACATGTGTTTCAGCATGTCTGGGCCTAGTCGAGCTCAGCCGCATGTCGTGCCTGATTGACATGGTTTGCCTAGTCAACAAATTATGCCTGATAATCCATTAGAGGCTGAAGATTTTACTTCAGTTGATAAGATGGATACAGACGATGATGCTATTGAATTAGAGGATGTGGAGAGATCAATGGGAGACATAGATGTTATTGACGACAGTATTGATTCACTGTCTGAATCTACTGTTGTATCAGCCTATATAGAGTTTAGGCTGGGGGAAGGATTTAGAAAAGATAAACAATCTAAGGATAGTTTAACAAAGGATGAGTCATTCCCCAGGTCAAAGGTGGGAGAATGTGTATGCTAATGAGGAGCAAGAGGAACAAAGTTTGAATAGATTGAGACGCTATGTGAGAATGTTCACGAGGAAGGTAAAGGAAAACTTATACGCCGATGCGGACGAGGAAAAGATCTGATGATTCGAGAGGCACTACCGCCTCGACAATCATCATCAGGTATCGTTTAGATATGTGTCTTACGTTTAAGTAAGTACGTTTGTGTGTTTTAGTAGGAGATACTAAAACTAGAAAACATAAAGTACAGAGATAGAAAATATCCTTAAACAAGAACACACATACTAATGAACAATAACTGTTAATGAACAGCCTGATGATGAATAATAACATAAAAGATAAATATTAAATAAAGAACTATAAATCCTAATGTGAGGATTAGGAAAACCTTGAAATGGCACATAGAAGTAGTTTGAAAGAAACTTGTTAAAGTTTTGTTTTACAGTTGAACGTATAATTGTGCTCAGATGCATTAAAGATGCATGTTGCGAAAATCACTATAGAAGAAGCATACCTGAATTTTATATATATTATATATATATAAAATGATTTTGATTAGGGCATGCATCATATATCTTGATATATCAGTATATCAAAGAAAAGTGAATTAAGATAGCAACTCTTTGGGGATGAGAGATGTCATCACCCTGAAGCACAATTGTATGAAAAAGGTTTTGAACCGTGAATTTAAGAATTCAGAATTTGTTTTCAAAATGAGATTTAAAGAAAGGCTTGCAAGCAAAACAAATTGAATTGAAATTGTTAAGCGTCAGTGTACGCGAGACAAAAATGTATTTGTTCAAACAAAAACTCCGTGATAATGACAAGGTAGATGGGAAAAGGAAATAGAGAATAACTATTTTTATTACAAGAATGAATAATAAAGACCTAAATTTTAATGTTTCATTCCGAGACATTAGAGATTAATGAAAGTACGGGAAGAGTAGAGTGAGTAAGAATTTATATTCTTACTCAAGAATAGACAGATGTAAGTCTAGTAATGGACTTTTATAGTAAATAAAAGTTCAAGAGTAGATAATAGAAGATTGTCACGATTAAGATAAGAGAGTAGGATCTAATTAAACACAACTCGGCTTGTTTGACTTCAAGTAGCTATATGTGAACAAGTCATATTCACGTGTTTAATTAAACGGATTGGAGATTAGTCTTACAGACAGAGCAGATGTCAGTAATGGACATATCTCTTAAATCCATACGAGTGGTTAGATAAAACCAAAATACATAAGTCTGAGAGGAGTAAACCTCAGCACTTAAATGATAAATAATAATGAAACGTCTAAGAGAAAGATTATGAAAGGAAGTATGAGTATTCTCAGAACCGAGTAGGTACACTACTAGTTCTGATATGAATAAAGAGGATCAATGAATATGTGAACGACTAACGGAGATGTTAAGTCGTGTTAACAGATTTTCTTTAAGAAAATGATTAATACACCAAATAATGACTAAATAATATACTTAAAAAGTATATTAAACCCTGAACTAACATTAGATGAAAACGTTACCAAGGTGTAACGAAGATGGAGATAGTGAATTGGACAAGTGAGTTTCAGATATTGTCTGGAAACTAGCAGGGTACATTAAAACCCTAATAACTTGTGATCGAACCGTTAGATCGGTTTGATATTGGGATATGATATTCCCAAGACGGTTATCTAAGTTTTAACCGTTTCGATCATCGAACGGAGAGGTAGGAGATGCTCGATGATGGAGATGTTGTCGTGGAACTTGCGTGAAATTTTGGCGGTAAGCCAAAAGTGCAAGTGACAACGATAAGAAGTATAAACTTTAATTAACTTGGAATTATCAACATAAGCTCCAGATATGTATATAAATGAATTTGAAAGCTGTAATGAGACAGTAATTTCAAAGGATGAAAATTCCGAGAATCGAGCCTTATGACTGTGAGGTCTTGGCTGGCTGGTAACGGAATATACATGTAATGTACATGTATTTTCAATGTAGGGCCAGAAATATGTATAGTATGGCCGACCAAAAGTAGAAAAATGTTAATAAACATTTTGTTTTCAAAGTGAAATGTTTGAAAACGGAGCTAAAGTTGATAGTTAGTTAATTAAATGCGATAGTAACAGCTATAGTACAGTTATAATAACTGTTAGCTGTGAACAAGGAGAATATGTATGTGGAAAGAGGCTAAGAAGTCTAATTAACCTTGGAAATACCGAAAACTAATGGCGGAAGTATAGTTTTACGGTGACTGTGAACGAGTTAGGAAAGTGTTTCATGGGAGATGATTAGGTTATAACCTACACTTACACCCATACAACCACATCATTAGTGAGAAAAGAGATCAGTTATTCAATCTGTAACAAGAAGTTACTATAGATTGATAAGGGGAAACAGACATTCTATACAAGATATAGAGTTCATAATGAAATGTAAAGGATGAGAAGTCTGTTTATGGAACAGGAGTTCAAACAGATGAAGAGGGTAAGGTTAGAGATTAAAATACTTAACCAACATTACCCTAAAGTGATTAAAAGATACGAAAAATTTATAATAAGATTAAAAATTTTAGTTACAAAAAGGTACAATAAAATTTAAAACCAATAATAAACAGTGAACTAGAAAGTTCAAAGAGCAAAAGAAAAGTGAATTCAAAGGTGATATCATAAAACTTGGTAATAAGTTGATATCACAGAAGTGAGTTCAAAGTTTGTACTGTCTGTAAAGAAGTACAACGAAAAAGAAAAGTAATAAGATGTATAAAAAAAATACAAGCTTGGCTAGTAGCCAACTTCAAGGACGATTTCGGAAACCGAAAAGAGGTCAGATTAAGTTCGACTCTTCACGAAAGTTGTAGATTGGATGTCAAAATATGGAAATTTGAAATAATATTTAGAAAAAGACTGGTTTAAATGCTTGGTTCATTGGCTTCAATAACAGCCATGGCATCAGTTTTGCAGTCGTTCAAAAATTAGCTCAAAAAGGCAACTTTGAGGTCAATTTCCGATACCTTCGAGAAAGAATCTTAACTCAAAGTCTAAACGGAAGTTGTAGAACGCATTGCCGACTATGAGAATAACTAATTTATTTGGTAAACGGACGCTTCGGGATAAGCGATCCGGGTAGTCAAAGAAAGCTCAAAGAGAAGTAACATAAGGAAATAACCCGAGAAAATGAATACCAAGATTTCTTATAACAGAAGTCGAGGTTATAGGTTGAGAACATATAAATGAAAGTACAGTGGGATGAGATATAAAGTTATTGAGAGTTATAAGATGCAATTAGAGGAGAACTGCAAGATGCTAATATAAGCATATACTATTAAAGGAAAGTATACGGTCTAAAAGGACCAGTATAGCAGAAGTAGAAAAATTGATGGACGAAAGGTAGTAAGTTGACAATAGTGCACAGCTGTGAAATTGTGCCATAGACGACATCAACTGTGCCAAGCCACAGATGATGGCAGTAGTGCTTATGCTCTGAAAAGCATATAACAAGAAATAGAAAAAGTATTGTTGCCTGTATAAGTAAAAGAAAAAGTGTATGTAAATTCGAGGACGAATTTATATAAGGGGAAGAGAATGTAATACCCCGTATTCTTATAAGCCACGTGTAAGGATTTTATTAGCCGGGAATATGTAAATTAAATTTAAGCGTAAGTTTAATTTATAAGTATCCCTAAAAGTATATCGTAACAATAGAAGTTTAAAATTTAAATCGGGATTAAATTTAAAAAAAAAGATATGAACGGGATTAATAGAACAGAAAATACGACTGGAGTCGTAAGATAAAAATATATTGATAATTAATATATCAATATACCACTCTTATCGGAGAGTTTAATATTTCGGATAAAACCCCGAAATTAAAATGTCGAAACTCGGAAGTCTCGACGAGTTATTAACGAATATAAGTTAAAATATATATATATATATATATAATATTAAAGGAATAAAAAAAATGAAAGATAAGAAGAATGAGAGGCGGTGTGAAGTGGTGAAGAAGTAATAGAAAAAGGGCTATTTTAATCCCTAAACTTTTACTTCAATTAGTTTTCAATTATTAACTAATTAAGTATTATTCGTTAGTCCAATTTAAAATAAAATACTTTATAAGTCCCGAGCGAATAATTTTGGTGTCATTATTCTCGAAATAATTTGACGAAGCTATCGTCAAAGTTTCATAGAATTTGGACGTAGAAAGTTTAATCAAGTAGGACTGATTTGGACCTAATAAATCTTCTGGGATTTATTAAAGATAAAATATAAGTCGGATGAGAATAAAAATTATATTTTTATTCTTATTATATTTTATTAGATTTTTGAGTAAATTTTTACGAAATGCGAAAGTCGTTTCCGTTCGAGCTACGGACGACTATTTAAGAATTTGAGTTAAAGTGATCTATTAACCGAGGGACTAAGCTGCCAATTCACCAAACCTATATATAAGAAACCCTTTGAATTGAAATGAACAGGTTGCTCATTTCATTCATTCTCAGAAAGAGAATGCAGGTGCTTCTTCTCTGAAGCTACGGATGATTAGGGTTACGACCCAAATTGATAATTTCTCAATTCTAACTCCGTTTCTTCGACAATTATTCAAGTAATCGAGGTATTAATCCCGTATTAAACGTTTATTTTAATATATTTCGATATATTTCGAATATATATTCGTTTATAAACGATTACCGTATCGAATCGAACGTATACCTATTATTTTTACGTTTCGAATGTGAATTTGGATAGATAGGATTTTGTATACGTGTTAGGAGCGGAAAAACGAGGTTAAAAGCACGTCGGAATGGCCCGGGGATCGATTTCCCCGGGGCTGGTCTGCTGTGCGCCCGCACAGCAGTGGTTGTGCGAACGCACAGCTAGTCAGCTGTGCGAACGCACAGCCAGTCACGTGCGGACGCACAGTGACTTAGCGGGACGTGTGCGTAGGGACTTTTCCAGACTTTTTCGGCGGACTTTCGAGGGGCGATTCTGAAATGTTTTTGCCTAGTAACTCGATGTGTTGTCTGACCGAAACTAAAATATTTTAAATAAATATTTTTAAACCTAAGTCAAAGACTTTTAAAATGAGATTTTAAAAGTAAAGTTAAACGTTTAAAAAGGACTTTAAAAGAGTTAAAGTCGACGTTTAACCAGTTTAAAAGATTTAGCAAATGATGTTGCTAAACAATTAGTATACGACTGTGAATTGTATTAGCAATCAAGTCGATACTAGTAAATAATTTTAATTAGGTATTGCTATACCTAAAACGACTTCTGGAGAGAAGTCAAAACGTTTTCTCGAGGTGAAAACGTTCTATATGGTTTTTAAAAATAAAAAGACCATAAGTGTTATATGTTATATGTTTGTGTGATTTGTCTGGACCTAGGTTTCAGGACCTAGATGTTTATACCAGAAATAGATATTGATGTGTTGTCTTGTGTATTTTGTATGTTTGATCCGACTAGCTGTCCAGCAGTCAGACCAGGACTCCAGGGAGTCTGTCACACATACGGCGGTGCTAAGTAGTAACTTAGCAGTACTGTGAGTTTACGTGTTTACTTTTGAATATCAGTATTCAATTATTTTAAATCCATAAATCGCAGTAGTATAAATTTAGCCAAGAAAGGTCCATTGGAACGAGCTACCTATTGGGCAGCAATAGGGTTGCGTGATCACCAACACTGATTTCTAGATGTACTTCTGTCGAGGTATAGAGGTATGTCTGTCGTGTAAGTCATTGGGAAAGTAGATGCCCTGACTTCACGGGTAAACCCTGAGACGACAGTAATACATTTACGGTCGCGGGTAAAACCGCGATGGCAGTTTCATGATTACGGTCCAGGTACCAGAGATACAGAATTAGATGGCAGTGACTCGGGTCACGGTCTTTATTCTGTTGTCTATAAGCTCGTGATAAGAGTGTGTCTGTAAGGAAAATTGTGGACTAGGGTTTCATATGGATCAACGTATTGGTAATATTTTATATGTATAACTGTTTTATATATATTATGCGATTTTGGTATTTATCTGTAAACTGTTTACTCACTCAGAAATATTTATATTTCTGACCCTGTTGTTGTTTCCCATTTTTCAGGAAACGAGATTTGAGGTCAGTCGAGCTTCCACATCCCTTCTTTAGGAAAGCTCTTCTTTGGTAATGTACATAGGATTTTGTACTCTTAGTATGCTGCAATAGTATAAGTGTAATGTGCCAGCAGTCGTGCCACTAGTCCTTTGTTAGATACTCTGATAGGATCTAGTGCATGTGTATACCTTCTGGGTGGCTGCTTAGTGGCATATTATATCTAGTTACCGAGTCGGCCTCGTGTGTTTTTGTGAGGGTCAAAAACAATAATTTTTTATACGCCGGCTATGTGTAACCGGTCCGCTGTGTATTTTAATGTGTTTAATACCACCGTTGCGAGACGCAAAGGTGTCCGCATTATTTTATTAAACATATTAACGGTGGCGTGTGGTTGGGAACAGGGCTGCCTGTGTGTTAAGGCAAGCGAAATATAAGTCCCTTGTTTCCATTAATCACCATGCCAGGTTTTCAGAAGAAAGCGAGGGTTGAGATAACGAGGTTATCCAACCAGTACTTCTGAAAACCAGATTTCGCTCGTATATATAATTTCAGAAATGTGTTTACGTTAAACGGGAAAAGTTTTAATTGTGTTTTCTGAAAACGGATCGTACGCGAGGTACGTTCCAGTAACAATATTTGCGAAAAATTTCTAGAGATTCTAGGCTTGCTACGGGTTTCGGAACAACCATTCCCATTCCCTAGCGCCGGTCGTGACTTGGATTAGGGTGGAATTCGGGTCGTGACAGAGAGTCATCCTTATTTTGGTTGGGTGTAATACCCCAAAAAATTTAATTATCTAACTGAACCACGTGTCCAAAATTGAGTTGCCGGAGTGGCAATAACGGAAAGATTTTCGAGAAATCAAGGTAAATAAAATTTTAGTAGGTTGGTTTCGGAAAGATTATTGTGAGGAATTTAATATTATATTTCAGTTCTAAAGTTGAAATTCGAATTAAAAAGATAAAATGTCAAGAAAAGTCACAAAATAAAGTTCATAAAATGGCAACTTAACCAGTTATGTCTCAAGAATGAAAATTATAAGTTTTTGACGGAAAAACATAAATTCTCGGGTCGTATTATTTATTGGATATAAATAATACGTATACGATATGATTAAAGAATTAATTGATTTAGTTATGGACTAAATTGAACAAAAGAAAAGTTTAAAGGACAATTTGTAACAAATAAGGAAAACAAGGATTAACGAAATATTTTAACCATGTTATATATATAAATCAATTCAAAGAAGAAATCAGAGGAAGAAAGAAAAATCCAGAAACCATTGCTTCACTTCGACGATCAACTTCGTCAAGTCGTCGTTTCGCTGTTCGGAGTCCGTTTTGAACGATTCTCGCGCCGATCTCTTCGGAATTCCGTCCTCTATCAATCCTAATCTTCGATTCAAGGTAAAATTTCGAGCTTTGGTGTTGAAATTGGATTGTAATGGCTGTTTTGTATTTAGTAAAGTAGGGATTTTTATTTTTTGACGAAACTAGCTCGATCTTACGTTTTTGGGCGAAACGAAATGACGAGTTTTATTTAGTAGGATGTTGCTAGTGTGTTGAGGTGGTCGGAGAGGTGCAGAACGGCCCGGGAAAAGTCCCCCAGAGCTGTGCGAACGCACAGCCGAAGCTGTGCGAACGCACAGCATGTGCAGACGCACAGTACCTCCTGTGCGCCCGCACAGTCGATTTGGAGGACCTAAGTGGACTTTTGACCTATTTGACCTAAATTCTGATATTTTCAAATATTTGACTCTAAAGACGAATTAAGGACCCCGAGAATCATAAATCTCGAGATAAGCTCGACGTTTTCGATAGTTAATGATAACGCAAAACGTTAAGAAAGTTATATGATTCTCGAGTACGAGGAGCGGTATTCGCTAAGTCGTAAATACGAATAAGGGTTATCGTATACATGAATAATAATAGGAATGAAACCTAAAACCTAGCACTTTAATATATTATACGTATAAACACGAGATTCACGTCTAATTATTAAACGTTAATTATTATGTATCAGACGTGTCAGCGAGCAGTGAGGTCAGTAGACGTGGGCTAGCACGAGCATATCATCTTATCGACCACGTCATAGATTGGATAGCGCTCACAGTGAGTTGCACTTTACTTTCGTGTATTATTTATTAAAGTTATTTGATATTATATCCCATATATATATACTAATTACTCGCATCGCATTATATATGATTGATTGAAATGATATATGCTTCTATTGAATTTTATATACGAGAGACTAGTATGCGATCCGAAAAAACTAGCTACCTATTGGGTGTCAATAGACTGTGTGATCACCAGTAACGAGTCAGTCTAGAGTGTTTGACTATGAGAAATGATTTGATATATATATATATATATACATATATATATATATATATATATGCATGATATGATTATGAATATGAATTTCGAAGTTGGAAATATGAATGCGATACGAGCGTGAACTCGGTTAAAGTAACCTGAGCCCCGTATCTAGTGGGTTGGACCCACACTTTGGGATTAAGAGATTGGTCGCGGCTGACGTGGTTGAGTCAGAATAGCTCCCGGGTCGGACCATTTGGATCATTTTGATTTGGATATTAGTAAGTCACGTTAAGTTTCAGAATTTTAGTTTCGAACGGATCAAATGCTTGGTTATATGTATTTTTGTACTAAAGTTTTATTTGATATGCGATGTTATGTTTTAATACTACCGTTAGTAATTTGCAAGTTCACTCAGTATTTTCCCAAATACTGACCCCTCACTTTTGATGACTTTCAGGTGCTTAGTGTCTGAACCTAGCTAGAGGTCAATTTTTGAGATCCGAAAGTCAGCCGCACATGTATAGTTCCTTCACTTCCGTAGCGCTGCAGTACTGGTCCTGTGTCGACAGAGTCGTAGTCTTGACAGCAGTTCATTTTGGGTTTTATGTTTTACTTGCTGTCTTTGTTTATATATTTTGTAGGCTACGTCCGAGATGTTTTGTTCACGGCACTAGATGCCGGTGATATTTTTTGATATACTAGTATATATATAATCCCGTGAGGCCAGTTTGTACGAGGTACAGCAACTAGAGCCCACGTGTGTATATATATATATATATGTTGCTTCCGTTCGTGTATGTAATGTATTATATTTGCGAAAAATTTATAGTGGTTTAAAGCTTGCTACGGGTTCCGGAGCTACCACTCTCGTTCCCTAGCGCCGGTCTCGGCTCAATATTTTGGGTTGTGACATTGAGAAACATAAATATTATAAGATCTATAATGAAGAGACAAAACCTGGTGATATGCCACATCAACAAGTAAAGTTCAGCTGCAGTAAACACGTTTCCCATACTACAACAGACAATGTTACATCAACAAGAAGCATGCTCAGCATGAGTTGCCTAATTTAAAGTTGATGACTCTATTAGTAACCCTAGTTAGATTCTATCAATAAGTTTACTAATTATTTTAATAGAATAGGTTTTTTGTCTAAGTAGTTGAGTTTCTTTCAAATGCTTAAACTATAAAAGCATGACAGTTATCAACTTCTCGTGTAATTTTGATTCTTAAACTTATTAAAGATAATTTTTCTTTCTCATGATGGAATGAGAGGATAGAGAAAAGCTTTAAATCTTCCACATTCTTCTTCTTTCTTGTAAACAAACTTTTTTTCTCCTACAACAATGGCGAGTCACACCGGTAGCAGGCTAAGGCCTGAGCAAAGTATCTCAAGTCCTTATTTTCTTTATCCAGGAAAAAATCCATCATTGATGCTTGTTTTCAGTCCATGAATTGGAGAAAATTATCACAAATGGTTCAGATCCATGCAAATGGAGTTATTGTCAAAGAACAAATACAAATTTATTATGTTCAATATATGTTCCACAGCAAACAGATCAAATGTATGAAGTATGGCAGCGCTGCAACACCATAGTAGTTTTATGGATTAACAAGTCTGTTTCCTCTTACAATTGCTCAAAGCATTTCATGTATTAATAATGCATTTGACGTATAAAATGATCTTCGAGAAAGATTTTTTCAAGGAGATGTAACAAGGATTGATGATTTGTATGAAGAAATTTGTACCTTGAAATAGAATAACTTATGTGTTATAAAATATTTAACTTTGCTTAAATATCTTTGGGACGAGTTGTCAAACTTGAGAATAACTATACCTAGCTGTAACTTGTTTGCCTAAATATTTATGTGGTGTTATAGACACAATGAAGAAGTACTGTGATAATGATTATATGATTAAGTTTCTTAAGGGATTGAATGAAAGCTTTTCTCAAATTAGATCACACGTGACTATGATAGAGCCTTTATTAGGAATAAACAAGATTTTTTCATCAGTTATTCAATTTGAGTGGTAGTTCGGACATTCTAAAATGACATAATCCAATGCTTTTCTTACTAGAGGAAATTATTTTTAAAAAAACTTTACAACATATGAACATGCTGATAACAAATAGGGATAAATGAGTCGAATACTTTTTTATTTAAATGAAAAGAAATTTTAGACAATGGACCTAATTATAATAAGAAATTTGGTTATGTAAATAAGAAGAATGCTCTCATTGTGGTTATACCAATCATATAATTAACACATGCTACAAAAAGTATGGATATCCACCTAGATATCAATTCAAAAACAAACCAAGCAATTTTATTAGTTAGAAAAATCAACTTACTGGAAATTGTAGTCCTAGAAAGAATCATTCTTTCTCTCTTGATATTTTTATAGCAAAATCTAACACAATGGCATATAGCCCCATGTCTTTTCTGGGTCAAATACTTGGTAGGTTACCAAACTATACTTTTATTTTAAGAAGAATTCCATATAATGATTTAATTTTAAAAGGTTATCAAACTATCAATTTATTTAAAAAAGGACACCGAATATTAATTTATTTCTAAAAACCTATCAAACTATCAACTCATTACAAAAAGAATATCGCACATTGATTTGATTTTTAGAAAGTTACCAAAATTTAATTTTTTTCAATTATCTGAATCATATATGGTATTTTGCATAATTATCCGCCAGATAAACTGCACGTGTATAAATAAAAGGGTAAATTGCATAAAAAATCACGACCTTTACATGTAGTTTTATTTTAATTATTACTTTTAAAAGGTGGCATTTACAGGCACGATCTTTCAATTTTTTCAAATTCATCATTTCAATGTATTTTTGTTGACTAAGTTCTTCACTAAACCATTAATTAAAAATCCAAATTATAATTCGACACCAAATTTTATTATCTTTTGATTAGAGTATGTAGGATTATGAATTTTTAGTCATATAAAATACACCGAATTTTACTTTGGTGATAGATTTGAAACAAAATGAAAGGTTGTGTATTTAAATGCCACCTTGAAAAAGTCGTGATTAAAATGAAACTACGTGTAAAGGTCGTGATTTTTTATGCAATTAACCCTAAATAAAAACATCTAATTGATCAAAAAAATTAAAACTTGGTAACATCTTAGAAATAAATTAATGTTCACTATTATTTTTTAAATAAATTGATAGTTTGATAACCTTTTAGAAATTAATCAAGGTTCCGTATTCTTTTTGAAATAAGTTGATTAGTTTGATATCTTTTAGAAATAAATCAATGTTCAGCTTCTTTTTTTAAATAAGTTGATAATTTGGTAACCTACTAAGGTCTTTTCTTTTTACAGCTCAGCAGTATACCAAAATCATAACAATTAGTCAATTTATTGGAGAGCCAACAAACTTCTCTTCACATGTTAACTTTTTATCAGCAAGCTTCAAACATGAATTTCATACATGTAACATTGTTCATACTTGCCTTCATACTGCAAAGATATTATCAAATGAATGTATAGTTGACACTAGTACAATTGATGATGTATAATCTCGTTTGATTTGCTTAAAAGTCATAAATCCGTGATTGGTGTGAAAGTGAACTTTCAAATGGACAACAAGTGTGTGTAACTCATATTGGAATTATTGAGATATTTGATTTTTTGATCCCGCATGATTTACTATATGTACCCCTTTTCAATTTTAAACTCATATATGTGAGCAAATTTAAGCCTCAAATCCTTTTCCCTTCTATTTTTCCATTTGTTACATTCAGAAACTTCACAATTGAAGGATAAATGGGATATCTAAAAATAAAAATGGACTGTATCATTTAGAGATCCTCAAAAATATCTCTTATAATACAGTTTTAAAATTATAATTTGTTTTTCAAAAACTGTGGCATCACAGATTATGACACTTATTTAATTCTAGATTGAAAATTTTACAAAAAATAGATTCTGATATATTATGTACTTTTTGTCACGATCCAATATCATAGATCGTGACCGGTGTTAGGGTATGGGAGTGGTACCTCCAAAATTCGTAGCTAGCCTTGCAGATAAACACACAATACCAAATAAACCTGCACAAAACTAGTACTCCGGGGAAATCGAGACTCAAACCTAAGTCTAGCAGTTTATATACAACATTATAACCACATGCTCGGCACAATTCCGAGACTCCAACAACATGCCAAATCCAAATCCAAAATAATACATGCCAACATGCGTAAACAACCAACAAAGGATCACTTTACCCCCCAACTTGGCACAAAGTATCAAAAATGTCCAAAACTCCAAAAACAGGATCACTTTTACCCTAATCTTGGCAAAATCACCTCAAAACCCCCCTCCCCATTCTCAGTTTGGCGTGTGAAAGACAAATATGGTTTCGACAAACCACCTATCAAAACTATTGGTTTCATAACAATTTGAGGGGGTAACATGACCCATCTTTCCCAATTAAATCCATAAATTAAAAAAAAACTTAATTCCCTATCTTCTTCAATTTCAATTCGCAAAAAACATGAGCCCTAATTACCCATCTGCTATAATTTTATCGCGCAAAACATAAATCCTAACTCCCATTTTAATTCCGGTTAGCTCTTGAAGATGTCGAGTGGGTCGAATTCCCATGGTTCTTCAGCTAGATCCACCAGAAAATATCGCCCTCGACAGAGGCGTGCTAGCAAACCTAATTACAATTACCAGGAAGAGCTCGTTCCTGTAGATATGGTTTTTTTTTTGTTAAAGCTCCGATTTGGGTTTCATGGACAAGAGAAAATCCACGAAGAAGATTTTAGGGTGTAAAAAAGGTGCGATTGACTGTGGAGTATTTGAGTGCATTGATGCAGAACGTTTTTCCAGTCGATCGAAGGAAGTAGTTAATGAATTGTTAGTTGAAATTGATGAAATGGTGATGGGCCATGGTAATTTTAGCTACCTTGAAGATTGGGAAGACTAGAGATATGCTGCTGAATTGGTCAAATTGGCTAGAGAAGAGGGGATGAAATACAAGAATATATTCTGGTGTCTTGCTGCTGGTTTTGGTGTTGTGTTGATTGTGTTGATGCTTGTAATTGTTTTTGTAATTACAGTTGTTATATGAAGAATGTAACTTGCATCAGATGTATCAAAAAGATCCATCAACTTTACCAAAAGGTATCAAAAACACCCTTAAATAAACAACACAACACTAAAAAGAATAAAAACAGGAAACTAACCTTTTGCATATCAGTGATCAGTGTCAGGTTGGTGCCATCTCCAAGATCAAGGTCATTTTTCAGGTTTTTCAAAAACCACACCCAAGTAGCTTTGCTTTCTAATTTTACCCATGCCCAAGCAATAGGAAATCTTTGATTGTTGCCATCCCTTCTACTTACAGTAAGCAATTCTCCTTTGCAAATGGTCTTCAAAAAGCACCCTTCAAGTCTAATCACAGGCCTACAACCAGCCTTCCATCCTTTTTTCAATGCATCAAAACAAATGTACATTACTCCAAACTAATTTATGTTTCCATCAATTAACAGGTCAACTGTGGTTGCTGGATTGGTAGCCAGAAGCTCTTCTTTGTAATCCCACAACAAACCATACTTCTTCAGAAGATCCCCTTCTAACTCTTCCAGCAGAATTCTCTTAACCCTCTTGCATTTTATGTCACTCACATCAATCTTCAACTCCCTCATTGCCCTTGCTTTTAACTCTTTATACTTTAGGTGGCTGAAATTAGTAATCTTGTCTCTGAAGTAGTCCACTAAGAAATTTTGAGTGGCTTGTCTAATCTAAAACTCTTTGAAGCATTTGTGCTGAGGACTCTAAGTCTTGACCATAAAGTCTCTAGTGGACTCAATCTTGCTAGCTAGAATATGCCAATCACACCCCACCCCTACCTCTGGTTGGTTCATTCTTCAACATCTTAATCTACACAACTCTATTCACAGTATACTTCCTAATAGCTTCCCTAAACTCAGGTGCATTTTTAATAACCATTTCCACAAAAAATGCAGGGTTAGGGTTGCTAGGATCATACACAACTGGCTCCGACCTCCCCACATAAGCTGTCTCCACAACATCCTCACCAACTGGGATTGGTTCACCTCCCATATCATCCATCACTGTAGCTCTTTGGGCCCTTTCCATCCTCTTCTTTTTGGCCCTATAGTTTTCCCTTAGTTTGTTTCTTGCTTGAATTAGTTCTTCATCCCCCAAATCTGAGAAGTAATCCATCTCATTTGTGTAGTCAAAATTTTCCTCGCCACTACTGATAAGTTCCTCATCATCCACATTCTCAGTGATTTCTCTCCTATGGCATAGGTGTGCCCACTTTGAAACCCTCCTCTTCCCCTTGTCAGTAATTGAAGTTTTACTCCAATTTGCAGTCTTATGTTTTTTCTTTCTCTTATTATTTTTTGGATGGCTGCAGGTCTTTGTACACCCTGATTCTGTGTTACACTGCCTACTACAGGTGTCTGAATTCCTCCTTCATTCATTAACTCATTAGTAAATTTCTAAAGCCACTCCATATCAAACATGTGGGCATGTTCTCCATCCACATTAGTTTACTAAGTAGGCTAATCCTCAACTAAACTATCAACTGCCACAGGATCACTTCCCCCCTCCTCAGCAACAAGATTACTTCCCCTTTTCCAACAACATGATCACTTCCGCCCTACTCAGCAACAAGATCACTTCCCCCGCCTCAGCAACATGATCACTTCCCCCCTCCTCATCAACAAGATCACTTCCCCCCTCCTCTGCCACATGCTCTAACTCAGGCCCTTGCACATCCTCAATTTATGCCCCCTTATCTAATCCCTCACCCATTCTATCTAAACTGCTCTCATCTTTCCTCCATTTTAACAACAATACCTCAGTTTCAGTCTCACATAGAAACTTTGGTTGGTCTATACTATGATTTAGAAAAACAGCCAAGGTTTCACACCTATTTTCCTAACCCTGTGCTAGCAAAAGTTTAACAACTTTATCAAATTTTTCATCCAAAAGTGCCCTAACATCCTCATGTATTACACCCCAACTGATAACCAAAACATTTTAGGCATATGCCCATACCCTAAGCTCTTCACTATGCCAACCACCATACCATAATTTAAATCTTCAGCATCTGCAATAGTCTGCTTGTAATAATTTCCTCCACAATATCTTAATTCAGGATCATAAACATATACCCCTCCATGCTTAATTTTCAGAAACGTTTTTATAGGCTCATCAACCAAATTCATTCTACCATCAAAAAAATCAAATCACAAATCAAAAACAGACACGGCATACTGAACAACAAATAGCATTTGAATGTTTATATATTCAAACTCAAAAACAGACACATGATTAGAAAAACCATTAACCAAAAAATCATACAAATAACCAACATGCAAACAGCAAACATGCATACGAAAAACATGCAAAATCCAATAATCAAACAACATTTGAAAGATTATATATTAAAATTAAAAAACAGACAAAGAATCAGAACAACCCTTAACCTAAATATCATACAAATAACTTACATGCAAAAATAAATAAATTTAACAGCCCCATTAATGACAGTGAAAGAGGGTATTGAAGGGTACAAACTACATACCTACGAAAGTACTCCGCCTGAGCCATTTTTGGCCGTTGGACCAGAATTCAGTGTGTTCAAACAACCCAATGCTTTTTTGATTCTGATGAAATAAACACAAGATCAAGCAAATGAGACTTCAAATGATCCAATTTAAGAAGATTAAGGGTTAATTTTGAAGGAATTAGAAACCCTACATTTTGACCTAGCAAAGATAACCGTTGGGGAAGAAGAGAGAAAATGAAAAGAGAAGAAAATTGAAAAAACGGAAAAAGTAAAAAAAGAAGTTAATTTTGATGGTTGTAAAATTAATTAGATTTAATTTTGCATGCTTTCATCCACGTGGCACTACTAGGGGCCCTGAAACTAATTCACTCTCTTTTTCCAGCGAGTGCATCACAAACATGCGAGGAGGGTGTTTTTTGAGCTGGTTTTGCCAAGTTCAGGGTAAAAGTGATCATGTTTTGGAGCTTTGGACGTTTTTGATACTTTGTGCCAAGTTGAGGGGGGTAAAGTGATCCTTTGTTCCTTATACAATAGTCAGACCAATATGACCACAACAGTCTAAAATAATAAAGACATAACTAATACTATTGCGGTCTAAGAGTTTTAAATAAGTTTGACATCTTTATTTAAAACAAAATAAACCTATGAGGAAATCAACAAAGATGGAGGTCATCGACACGCTCAAAATGAAATCTTGGAAATGGGGATACGACGGGGTCAGATATACTGGGATGAGTTCATACTACTATTTATATTTATTAAGTAAAAACCTTTAAAATTGTAAAATCCTTTTCACACTTATATATATAACATTATGGAATCAATATAGATATGAAATACAAAATAGGTATAACGAATCAACACCGAATCCTAAAGTAGACGGGAACAAATCCTCGTCATTTCCAAAGTAGGCCAAACGATTTTCTGCCGAACCCAAAATATTTACCGGTGCACACAATCTTGATGATACCCATCGAGTATCTTGTTCGAATCCAGGTTCATAATAATTCGAAAATCAGTTCGAAAACACTTATATAATAAAATACACAATTTACTTAATAAAGCGGTAAACATCAACATAAACTCACTGCTTGTGAATCCATTTGAAAACCTAACAAGCAACTAAACCTGATCTGACTCTAAATCACGAGCAGACGACGAGTCTAAAAACAAGGCATAGGTTAAACCAACTCAACCCCTAACTCTAAGAATACTAGACAACACATAGGACTAGTATCTCAACCACAAGCCAAAGTACAAGGCAAAGCATAACAATCATACATATCAAAGTCAAATAACTAGTTAAGCCAAATCGAGTTCCCATTTGAAAACATAATCTAGAATATAACTTAGTTCAAATCATTTAAACCAAGTGAAAGTCCTAAAGTAGTGAGTTAGCCGAGTTACACAACTACAAGTTTAACTTCACATGTCGAGGGACCCAAGTTTAACCCGATCCAAAGACACCAAAGTATAAATCAAAATTAAAATTCCGGAAAGCCTTTAAATAAATTAATAATCATTTGAAAACAATGGAATTTAGTATAGCTTAACAACCCAACAACCACTTATACAACATGCTTAACACTTAGTCACAATTTGGCTAAACCACCCAAAGTAGACACAAGCGTGCCAAATCACTTCAAAAGAACCCAACAAGGATTGTATACACATTTAATTCATAAACTCAGATCTAAACTAAAGAACCAATGCAACAATTAATCATGGCATAACATAGCCAAACTCATATACAACCATCATGAAACGATTGTCAACAATCTCAAACAATATCAACATGATATAGACAGTAAAACCAGCCCTATAACATCTATATGAAGCAACTATGATCCCAAAGCAATTACTAAACTAACCAATGCATACAAATACATTTCATGCCCAAAAACCAACATTTGAGTCGCCAACTAATTGATTACCCATAACATAAATTCCTAAGTGTTATCTCAGCCCTAGGACATGCATTTACAACCACTATAATCATGCCAAAACAGAGACAACAACCATAGTTTGAACATACCAACAATCTTGCATATAAATCCAACAATTGTACAAAATACCCAAAGTATAATCTAATAACAATCATGCTAATCCAATCTTAAACATACAAGTACATATATTGACATGGCAAATCAGTAATCAACATCATAACACCTAAAGTATATTGATTAAAAGCTATAATGCAAGAATACGTACTTACCAATGAAGATAAACGGATTATAACGCCACACGAAACGAGAATGAAATGAATCAGAATTGGTATGAACAAAACCTCACAAGAACATTGGATAACATGAATTCATAAGCTACAAAACGAATAGAACCAAGAACACATGAATACACAAGGAGAAAGATGAGTGGATCACTTACCGGAATCCAAATAAGAGGAAAAGGTGTGCAAACGATTAAACCAGAGAGTTTATGATAAGAGGTTGACTATGGTTTATAAAAATGAAAGGGGTTTAGATCAGATAAGGGGTCTATATATAGACCCCGAAAGAAAATTATACAGCAGGGTGGGATGGGGGACGCGATGCGAGGCGCGTCGGGCCATCGCGCCCTACCAGAAGCGCTTGAGAGCGATACGAGGCGCGCCTTCCTCGTTGCGGGGACCCTGTTTGGGCCAAATCAATGTGCTAGCTTGCACAGGGCCCAACGACAACGATAGATTTGAACCTGAGCCCCAACACAGACCTAAACGAGTCCAACGAACACGAAAACGATCAACATGGTGACATAACAACATCGGACACCAAATAGATAAACACGAGTTGTTACACTTCTTATGATGTAAACAATGCTTGTCATTTTGCAAAACAAAAGAGGTTGCCATTTCCTATCAGTGATATGCTTTTGATGCTATATTCGATCACATTTACATTGACTTGTGGGGACCTTGTCAATGTATGTCTCTAAAAGGCTGTAGATACTTTCTCACCATTGTAGATTATTTCAACAGGATTACGTGGATTTTCTTGCTAAAAAACAAATCTGAAGCTAGATTGTATATTCAAAACTTCTACACTTTTGCTAAAACTCAATTTTAGAAAGTTATAAAAACCATTTAAAATAATGATCTAGAATTTGAAATGCCTGTTTTCTACCAATCTCAGTGAATTTTACATCAAAACTCGTGCTTATACACCTCAACCAAATAATATTATTGAGAGAAAACATCAACATATTTTAAATGTAGTTCGAGCTCTATTTTTTCAATCCGCAATACCTTTACATGTTTGGCCAGAATGCATTTTGTATTCTGTCTATCTAATAAATACAACACCATCTCCAATCTTATCCAATCAAACTCCATTCTATATTTTATATAAAAAGCATGCTCTTTAATCAAATCTCAAAGTGTTTGACTGTCTTGCTTTTGCCACTAATGTTTTAATTCATAAATAAAAATTTGATTCTAGAGCAATCAAATCTGTTTTATTAGATTTTCAACCTAGTGTGAAAGGTTACAAATTACTTAATCTAGCCACTCAACAAGTTTTGTTTAGCCAGAGATGTTCAGTTTTATAAAAATATCTTCCCTTGATATAACTCGTTTAATTTCTCTGGAAACTTATGATTCTTTACTTGCATTTTTTGATTCTTTTATCCCTCGTACAACACCAATTATTTCTAATACACATAATTCTTCAATCAGTAATTCTTGGTCTACAATATCTACATCCCCACCTCTTTCTCATATTCTTAACTCTCATGACTCAATATTTCAGGAGGAAGATTTTCCATTATTAAGAAAATAAACAACCACTTTATCATCTCATTTCAAGGATTACACTGTCAATATCCCTCCCACTAATAAAAAAACATGTTGATGCTAGTATTACAGATAGGAAATGGCAACCTCTTTATATGCAAACAGAGATTCATGCTTTGCATCTCAATAAGTCTTGGATTGTTATCGCCTTACCTCCAAAACACATTATTGGCTGCAAGTTGGTTTATAAACTTATGTTTAAAGCAAATGGTTCCATTGAGAGATGTAAGGAAAGGTTAGTAGCAAAGGGTTTCACATAACAAAAAGGGATTGATTATCCAAAAACTCTCTCCTGTTGTCAAGATAACTACAATCAGATCTTTCATTGCTTTAGCTTCCATTTATCAATGGCATTTGTTCCAATTAGAAATAAATAATGCTTTTCTATATGGTAACTTACAAGAAAAAGTCTATATGAAACTTCCTCCAGGCTTTGAAACTTAAAAACCTAATCAGGTTTGCAGCAGATCCATCCTTATGCATCAACTATTTAGGTTCCACCTTCTTAGATCTATTAATCTATGTATATGATCTCATCATTGAAAAGAATGACTTACTTGTTGCTCAAGATATCAAAACTTATTTGCATGATCAATTATCCATCAAAGATTTTGGGATTTTGAAATATTTTTTAGGCTTTAAGGTGAAAAGATCTTCTTCTAGCATGAGCTTATGTCAAAGAAAGTATTATTTGGACTTATTACAAGAATTTGGTCTTCTTCAAGCCATGCATGCACCTACTCCCATGCTTAAATCAACTAGACTTTCTGCTACATACTTTCATTTTCCTGATAATTCTTTTTACAAAAGACTTGTAGACAAGATTTTATATATATAAATACAAGAGTTGGTCAATCATTTGCAGTCCAACAACTGTCTCAGTTTCTATGCAGTCCTACTCAACTTCATCTATCTACAGCTTATAGGGTTCTCAAGTTCATCAAAGCAGCTCTTGATAAAGGAATTTTCTTTCCTTCCGAAGATTCTTTGCAACTAAAAGGCTTTAATGACTATGATTGGACCACTTGTAAAGATAATAGAAAGTTTATCTCTAGAATATGTGTTTTTCTTGGCGACTCCTTGATTTCTTAGAAATCCAAGAAATAAAAAATTGTCTCAAGAATCAAGTTCAGAAGCTCAATATAGAACATCTTTGACTTGTCAAATTCAGCGGCTCTTGTACTTGTTGAAAGATTTCAGGATTCTTAATCCACAAGTTGTCCTTGTTTAAAGTGATAGTCAATCTGTCATGCAATTAGCTCACAATCCAGTCTATCATGAAAAAACAAAACGCATTAAAACAGATTGTCATCTCATTACAGAGAAAATTATTGCCGGTATTCTTCACTTGCTACATGTTCCATCTTCTTTGCAACTTGCTGATTGTTCCACCCATCTTCTTTCTCCTCATCAGTTTCAACAATCTATTTTTAAGCTTTTCATGCTAGACATTTAAGTTTCCAGCTTGCGGGGGGGGGGGGGGGGGTAGCAACGCAACAAAGCTTGATGGTATGCCACATCAACGAGTAGAATTCAGTTGCCGCAAACATGCTTCTCACACTGCAACAGCTGATGTCACATTAGCAAGCAGCAAACATGCTTCTCATGCTGTAGCAGCCAATGCCACATCAACAAGAAGCATACTCAGCACGAGTTGCTTATCTTAAAATTGATGATTATGTTAGTAACGGTAGTTAGATTCTATCAGTTAGTTCAGCAGTTATTTTAATAGAATAGATTTGATTCTGTTTAAGTTGTTGAATTTCTGTCAAATGCTTAAACTATAAAAGCATGACGCATATTAAAATCTCTTGTAATTTTGATTCTTCGAAATAATAAAGAAAGTTTTCTTCCTCAACAATCCATATATTGTTTTATGATTTTTGTTTTTGTTTTTATAGTTCTACTATTAAGACCATCAAGTAATTATAATTTTTATAATGAATTTTTTCATTTTATAGTTACAATTACATTTTGTAAAATGTAATTTATCATGTGGCATATTTTTTTTTTATCAAAAAACAAAAACATGCCACATGATAAATTGTTAAAATGGACTTCAATTGTTATTGACAAAAAAAGAAATAAATAGTAATCAAAATGTCAATTTTGATTAAATATATAAATGTAAAAATCTATCGTTACACCTAAGAGCGTAAATAAATGTTGAACAATAAACTGATAAAATTATTTAATATAAATAAATGTTGTATGGTATATACATCTAAATTTGAACCTTATAAATGCATATCTAATGACTTGACACAAAATTTGACCTCCCAATTTTTTTTTTCTCTCCACAAAAAAATAAATAAAAGAATGGTAAAAATATAAAGAAGAGTAGAACATACATAATACATCTACTTTTTTTTTTTTATGAATATATAATACATCTACTTGACTTTACAATGGATGTTTAAGGTAAAAAAATGGAGTAAAATCAAAGTAATGAAATGTTGAGATCAATCCGAGGCTTCTTCAATGGCGATGGAGACGGAACGAGAGAATCGCAACGCGGACATTTAGGGTTTGTCTTCAGTATGATGACATACATTAAGCAAGAAGGGCATCCAGCAGCAAACATTCCATTACTACTAGAAGAAGAAGATATTTTCATTTTTACTTCTTCTTCTTCTTGTAATTGATGACATTTTCTCTTCAATATTGTTTCGTTCTCTGCTTTTGCTAGAGCATTTTTAACCTTATCAATGGTGCAAACACTTTGGCATTCACTTACAAGCTTTAATTGCAAACTGCTTTCTTCCAAGAATTTCAATGGTGGAGAATTTTTATCACAATCTTGGCTTCGGCTGTGTCGTTGAACAAGCGACGAAGACGACGACGATAACGGTGAAGTTGGTGAGTTGCTTCTTCTGTGTTCTGTGTATGCTATCTCTGCCTGCACATATTCACAAAATATACAATTCAAACTTTTTTTAATTTCCTGTTATTAATCTTAATTTAAATAAAAAATATTCCTAAAGAAAGAAATTAAACAAATGTTTGTTCCCATGTAGTATAAATGATATGTATGTGTTATACTAATGCATATATTTACTAGTCATAGAAAATGCTCTATAAATATAATAGTATGCTACTACTAATGGATCTAGAATTTTTTTTTTTTATCAAAGGCTAAAATCTAGAACTTTTTCAATATGAGTTTAATTTATAATTCACTTATTATTCGTCAAAAAAAAAATCACTTTAATTTTCCGGCTGCTCAGACTTAACCTTCTTTTTATCCTTAAATTTACTTCAAAACATACATTTTTATTTTAAAATTATTTTAACGACAGTCCTGCCTCTGCCCCTGTATGCTACCTACCTTATTAATTAATATCAGTTGATGACATTAGTATATATTTTATTAATTAATTCAAATATAAATGAATCCTAGTCCAAAATATTCTTTCTAGTTTTAGTTGTGTGAAGAATAAGAGAAGTCTTTAATTAATATTATTATTCAATAAAATAATTATTATTAAATTTAATAGATAATTTTATCTTACATATAATCATGTTGGTTCATATTTGATTTAATTCAATTAATCAACCCTAATATAGTAAACATATACAAAAAGAAGTTATTGTAGCAAACATTTGAGGAGTAAGAGATTGACCTATATGCTACAAAAATAAATTCAAAAGAAGAGAAGCAGATATAACTTGGCTTATCTTGTTGAATGTTCATGGTAATCATTAATACCACCAATAAACCAAAACAAAAAAATAACAATAAAAACAACATATATATATAAAAAAAAGATTAAACAAATACAAAAATAATTATATAATTAGTCCAAAAGAACCTTGTATTCTTGTTATAAGGTTGAAAATAGCAAGAAAAACAAAAAGAAAGTGTGGCAAAATTAGAAAAACAGACCTTGAAGTCAAGAGACAATTGTAAATCCTTGAGATCCAAATCTTTATGGTTCCTAACTTTAGAAAACTGTGCAAGCAAGTCCCTTGTTATCAGAATTTCTGATGAATTTCTCTTCACCATTGAGCTCACTTCTGCAGCCATTTCTTAATTGCTAATGATTTTTAGAAGCCAATAGAGAGAGAGTTGTATGAACAGAGAGATGGAGAAGAAGGTAATAAATAATGGAATGAGACCTTTTATATACAAAAAAAGAGAGAGAGATTAGAGAGAGGGAGTTGCTGAATGAAACAAACAAGTTTTTCATAAAGATTTTGAAAAACAAAATGAAAAATAAATCATGCAAATTTACATTACTACCACAAAAGTCAGTCATTTCAGTTAGACTTTTCTATGATGTCATGCTATCTTAGATTTTTCTTTTGGCATATATATATATGTCAATTTTACAATTGTAAGTTGGAATCTATTGGCTAATAATTAATGCTCATTAAAAACAAAATTAATATTATAAAAACACCAACTTTATACGTTTTCACATTTTAATCACGGTGTTTAAAAATCGTTATTTTCATACATAAACTACCAGTTTTTCTCAAATTCATACACCGTTCAAAAATCCGGTGAAAATTGTTGAATTGACAATCATATAATAACATGTCATAACAAACCGATAGTAACACGTCGGTAATTTTCACTGAATTTATAACCAGCGTATGGATTTGATATTTAGCTCAAATTATCTTTAAATTATCATCTTTGTTCTTATTAAAATACAAAATAATTAATTTATTTAAAAAGGACTATATCTATATTTATTTAAAAAAATGCGACTTTCAATTTTGAAATTTGTTTGATGTACATGTAGTCCATAGATAATAAAAAAAATGAAAGAATGGAGAATTTGCAAAATGCAAATAAACATTAATTGGAGAAATTTTTAGGTAGATTCGGTCCACCACGTTATCCGTAGACTAAACCAATAACACCTCATTAAAATGAGGGTATTTTTGTAATATCATTATTCAAAAGTGTATGTAAATAACAAACGAAATTACAAGAATACCCTCATATTAATGAGATGTTATGATATAATTGGCTTAGTATACGGATGATGTGCTACACCGAATATACATAAGAATTTCTCCATTAATTGATGGTGGGTACAAGGTCCTTGGTATTTTAAAATCAAAGAATAAAGAAATTGCAGAGCTCTCATTAATTACATGCATTTATTGGTTTTTGTATACTTTACTTAATGGCTTTTGCCTTCATAATTAGCCAACCTTTCGTTGGACTTTCCACTCTCATTGTTATGCGCGTGATCAAGATTTTCAGTGCAGTCAAATGTGACCGCATCTAAGGTATGCATTGTTGATTTTTTCCTAGGAAAACCCATCTCTAGGTCCCCAGACTTTTATTTTGGATAATTTAGTCCGTCCCTACCCATTTATTATATTCTAAAATGTTTTTAAATTTTATTTATATAATTAATGAAGATTTTACCATTATAATAAGGAATGAATACGTTATAAATATAATTATGATAAACTGATTTCTTACAAATGCTTAATATATACTTGCTATTTAGTTTCAAAAAATGAAAACAAATGAGTTTTTATTTACTTATTTTTAAATATAGTTAATTTAAATGTAAGTCACTCCAAAGAAGGAAATTAGTTGAGTTTGATATATGGATAATTAGTGTGTAAAAATTGAGTGTTTATCCCATTTGTATCATATCATATTTATAACAAGCCATGAGCATTTGCGATAGAAATTTTTTTAATTACTAGTTTCGCATTACGTACTATGCACATGGCTCGTAACGTAACTCGTCAATGAACATATTAGGAATTTTATTATAATTATATCAATTTTTTATTTATAATTAATATTAAATTAATTAAGAATTTTTATAAAAGTAAATATAACATATTCAATTATTAATTTTTTTTCCATACTGAATTTATTCTTCTTTTGATTTTATAATAACCATAATTAAATAATTAATTTAATTTTATTAATAATATCTTTAAAAATAATAAGATAGGTATTTTAATTTTGTAGTTCAATCAAGTTAAAAGATATGTATTCCTACTAATTTGGATACAATTTAGTTGTTTTTTACATACTAAATTGGAGATAATTTAGCTATCTATTCTAATTAAGAATTTAATTACAATGGTGATTAATTAAATAACTAACTAGTTAATGACTATAAAATCTTTATTTAGTAGTAAACTGAAAAGGATTATGCAGTAAATTTGCCTGTCCCCCTCCCCATCCGTGCTTTTATATATAGTATAGATTACTTAACTTTTTATTATCAATTTTTTCATATAACTAATAAATCATTGGTTTATTACACGAATGACATAGATCAACAGTTACCTACGCTAATTTTTCGTAAAATTTAGATAAACTAGTAAGTGTTAACCATAATGAAGTTAACTACCATAATCATTGCACAAGTGTAAACAGATTCTTTGGTTAATTCAATTGTCATGATGCCCAAGTGGCTAGCCAATTGTTTTTATGCGATATCCATTTTGAATATCAGTAGGGTCAAATAGTTTAAGATCAAGTTAACATCTAACTACTAACAACTGATATAATTAGATTTTCTCTATTGAATAAAAACATTGTTATGATGAAGTAGAAAAACAATTGTAAACATCTATTTTTCGGACAGGTAAAAAGTGATAAGGAACTGAAACGTTAAATGATGATTTATAGAGAAATTCGCAGTTGTTTGAATCCAAACAGGCATGATTAGTGAACAGTTGTGAATTTGAGGGGTTAAAACGTAATTAGCCGTAAATAGTCTATAAAAATCTAAAGAAATTACAGTTTAAGTTTAGAAATTGGACTAATTGCAATATGTTAGAAGTTTATAGGCTAGTTTGCAAGTTTGATAGACTAAATTGACCATATCCAAAACCATAATGTCCCAAAAGCCATTTTTAATACTTTCAGACTAATTTTTAGCACCTTTTTACTTAGCTAACAATACGAATTTTTAATTAAAAATAATAAAGATGATAATTTAAAGATAATCCTAAGCCTATCACTTCACACTCTTTTCCATTTAATTCAAACTCTGACCTTAGGTAAATAGTAATTTAAAATTAACTTAATTACTAGGTAGATCTACCCTAAGCTGACCATTATAAATATATTATACGCTTTAATCTCTCAAAGACGCCCTACATAGCACTAATCTGAAGCTGGATTCCACATCTGAATCACTAGAAAACGAGTCAAAGACTCCGAACGGTATTTCTGAGGATCCAATTACATTCCTTCTCACTTTTTACGTCATGCTAATCATAATTGCTGAAATTTGATGTATTAAGATGCATGTAAGCTTATTTGACCGTTTGCTATAAAACTGCCATAGACTTCTTTTGCCATGCTTTTGCTATAATTACCATGAAAAACTGTTTAGGAGTATGTTTAGGGTTGTTCTATCATGTTTTATGACATATATTCAAAATCTATTCAATTCTGGTGCGTAGGTTGTATGTTAGAATCAAATTGTCACGATTACCATAATTATGTGTTTTTGATGTTCTTAACATCTTTGATTCAAAATCAGTCTAGAAAAGTATGTTTTAGGACGATTAATGCACGTTTATTTATCAAAATTCAATTCCAGTATGTGTTAGAATGTTTCTTGTATGTTTTGAGCTATTTTGTATGTTTCCAGAGCTGAAACGACGAACTAACGTTCCTACGCTGGAGAGCCGCCGCCGCCGCTGGAACACACTATCGGCGGCGGCTGCACAGTGCCGCCGCTGGGACTATAAGTGGAGCCCCGATCCTGTCACTTACCTCCTCCAGAATCAATTCCAGATCCTTCCAGACCCGATCCGACCTTATTTTCGTGTTTCAGGGCTCGTTTGAGCTCAGAATTGGGCCTCGTTTGAGCCCACATAGTTGTAATTTTACTGTATACGATGATGGGTTAAACACAGTTTAGATCGGGCTCATAAGCCCAAAATTACAATCTGCCACGTCATCTACGCTTCGAAGCCCAGGTCCGCTAGGGACAATAATTTCCAGAAGGGATTCCGAGCTTATCCGAACTCGGAATTGACTTCCATTTGAACCAGTGAATCTATATGAACTAAGGATCACTTTACCCCCCGAATTTGGCGTAAAGTATCTAAAACGTCAAAATTAGCAAAACCGGATCACTTTTACCCTGAACTTGACAAAACCAGTTCAAAAATACCCCTATGCTGATGTGGCACCTTAATTGTAGAGTGAGATTCTAAATTTAAAATAATTAACTCTAATTAACTTAATCTAATTAAATATTTAACTCTAATTAATCTAATTTAATTAAATATTCAATTTAAATTTTAAAAACGATAAATCAATCTGTTTTTTTTACACCACCACCGCCACTATCCTTCTTCCTCCACCAACCAACACCTACAACCCATCAACCACCGCCCAAAACACCACCGGCCACCGCCCAAACACCATCAGAGCTGCTGAGTTTGTCTGTCAAAGACGAACCCAGATCTGGGTTCAGTTTGTTTCTGTGAGACGAACCCAAGTTCGTCTCACTGAGACGAATTAGCTTCGTCTCTGTGAGACGAACTGAGCAACTTCCGGAAAAGATTTCCGGCAGCTGCTCATCAGAAATTGAAAAAAATTGAAATTGTTTTGTAAAAAGTACAAAAAGGTTCTTTATGTTTTTAGTTAATATAATTTTTATATGTAAGGTTTTAAAATTAAATTATATTTTTTTAATTATTATGGACTAATTTATATAATGTTAAAAAAAATTAGGATGATTTTTTAAATATTTTACCATCAAAAACCACCTAGGAAAAAAAAACCCCTAAAACCAGATATTGTGTCTCACTCTCTTATGTGAGAGTGGGGAGAGGGGGGGGGGGGGGGGGGGTTGTACCAAATTTGACAAATTCAGGGTAAAAGTGATCCTATTTTGCTAATTTTGACGTTTTTGATACTTTGTGCCAAGTTCAGGGGGTAAAGTGATCCTTTGTTCGAATCTATATCGACGAGATGAAGAACCTTTGTGTTTTGACCGAGTCCATATTCCAACCACATCAACTGGCAGATGACACCTAGTGCCATACCACTCTAGAGGCTATCTAACTTCATGTTCAACTCTTCTACAAGAATTTATTCAAGCCGCCTTCAAAAGTGGATTTTTCTCTTGACTCGTTGTAGACACCTATTTTCCGGACAGGTAAAAAGTGATAAGGAATTGAAGCGTCCAATGATGATTTTCAGAGAAATCTGTACAGGTGACGAGTTACAGATTTTCTTGTTGGAATCCAAGCAGACGTAATCAGTGCAATGCTGCAAATTTGGAGAATTAAAATATAATTAGGCATAAATATCCCATAAAATCCAAAGAGATTGTAATCTAACTCCATAAATTGGACCAATTGCAATGTCTTAGAAGTTTATGGGCCAATTTGCAAGTTTGGTTTTAAAGTGGATTGGAAGTTTATAAATTGCGATAAACGTTCTCTATGGTTTGTTGTTATTTCTTGTAGCTCGGGCTTGTTTAATTGGTTTGACTAAGAAGATATTGATGTTCGTCGACATTTATAGAAGGGTATTCAGTTGGTCTGTGTTAAAGATCAACAAGTTTGGAATTCCTTTAGCTCACATCTCATATTTACAGGTGCTGGTTTGTTAACAAGATTTTGGCAAGATAAATAGATTGATAGTCAAGCTCTGAACCTCCTTTTTCCAGATTTATTCTCCCTTAGCAAAGATAAACATTCTACTGTTGTCGTGCTGTTTGATGCAGAGCGATAGTCCTTCTCTTTTTCTTGGCATCGCAGATTTTGGATTGGAGAGCAAGCACAACTCAATGCTTTACACAACATTATCTCAGTTTACTAGCTTACTGTCATATCCGATCAGTTTATTTGGCAAGGAAAAACTTATACTCCAGCCGGCTTTAATTCATTACGATATTCTTCTGCTCGTCTGCAGGATTTATTCGACAGAGTTTGGAAATTTAAGTAGCCTCCTCGATTTAATTTTTTTCATGTGGTTATTGACAAGAGATAGGATTGCCTCAAATGTCATGTTGTTGCGTAGAGGAGTTCCTTTAAGGAAGAAACGAGCATTCACATTACTCTTCACTATCGTTTTGCGTGGAATACTTAGAATTACGTTCTGAATTTATGCAACCTGTAGTGGGCAGCCCCATTTTCTATTCATCATTTCTTCAACGTTTGGAGCAATTTTTCAAGGAAGCGTTATCGCTCGCTTTGGCAAACAATATGGCTCTTCTTAATCAGGGAGCAATGGAACGGAACAGGAGAGTTTTTAGCCAAGATTTTTCTATGGAGATAAACTCTTTCGTGTATTCTACTATTTGCAAGACGGTCATCTTCTACAACAAGAACAACAATAAGGGTTTTAATTATTCGGCTAATGATATTTATAGGAATTTTTTTATATAATTTCTTGTAGTCTGTCTTTTTAGTAAAGATTTTTATTTTCCACTATTTATAGTTGAGCTCAGGGCCGGCCTTAAAAGATATGAGGCCCTAGGCGATTTTTCTAAGACTCCTTATAAGAATGTCAATTTTTATCGAATTGTTCTAAAATATACCCTTGTTTTACTTTTTTCACAAAAATCTACTTTCCTTTCATTTAATTTTTTTACAAAAAATATACTTTGTTAAATTATTGGTAGATTTTTAGTAGATTGTTGGTAGATTTTTGGTAAAATTTTTAACTTTTAAAAAATGTATTTTTGTAAAAATAATATAAAAAAGGTATATTTTGTGTAATTTTGTTATTCGAAAGATAAAGGCATAAAAATTGAACTTAAACGATTTAAAACATATAAATTATTTGTGATTTTTTTGGTATTAGTATTAGAGAGTTTAATTAATTTTAAAATAAAAATTTAAAAATCAATTTATTAAAAGAATCAATATAAATATATATAGAATTTTAGGGCCTCATATAAAATATGAGTCCCTTAGAGTTTATTTTTCTAGTTATTAAAGAGTTTAATTAATTTTATAATAAATATTAGAACATCTCTCATCAAAAATAACAATAAACATGTATTTTTTAGATATTTAATAGCATAATAATTTTTGGGTTTTACTATTCGCCGTCTAAAATTACTATCCACCGTCCAGCTTTTTACCAAGATACCCCTAAACCATTTTCAGTTTAAAAAAAAAACTCAATACTCTCAACTCAACTAAAACCCCAACGAATATCCGAGTGGATTTATAATAAAAATGTTAGAATGGACTAAAGATAGAGAATGAAAACTTCTAATAATTAATCGGTTTTTAATTTTTTCGTTTTAAATTTTTTAATTTTTTTTAATGGGCCATCGCCCTGAGAAGGCGATGGCCTAATGGACATCGCCCTGAGGTGGCGATGGCCCAATGGACCATCGCCATCTCAGGGCAATAGTCCAGAAGGGCAATTGTCCCTCTTTGGGCTATTGCCAAAAAACGGCGATAGCCCAAAAGGCCATTGCCATCTCATGGTAATGGGCACCATCGCCATCTCAGGGCGATGACCCATTAAAAAAAATTATAAAAAATTAAAAAAATTAAAAAACGAAAAAATTAAAAACCGATTAATTATTAGAAATTTTTGTTACCTATCTTTAGTCGATTCTAACATTTTTATTATAAATCCGCTCGGATATTCGTTGTTTTTAGTTGAGTTGAGAGGATTGAGTTTTTTTTTTTAAAAACTGAAAATAGCTTAGGGGTATCTTGGTAAAAAGTTGGGCGGTGGATAGTAATTTTGGGCGCCCAATAGTAGTCACTAATTTTTTCTATGGACCCCATAAAAATATGGGGCCCCTTAGAATATGTGGCCCTAGGCATAGGCCTTACCGGACATGGTTGAGCTAATATAATAATCATTTATCCAAAAAAAAAATTGGTAAACAACTCTTAGCTCAATGCTTCAATTATTTGCGTATTATTGTAAATCTGATTCACGAATAGTCTATCCTATATTTGATTATTAGTTTGCTCAAGTTGCTAACAAGCAATTGAAACCAAACCCATCAGCCTGCATAATGTTTACATTATCACGATTCACAATTCAACGAGGTTCAGCTCCAAACTGAACTCTGCTCCTATAAGAATTGATAGTCCTGAAGTTTCAACATTTATAAACTGTCCATTGTCATCCAAGCTCGTCTTTGTTACAGGGCGACTTCCGTTCAATTTATATCCCTTTCTGATTCGAACCCGATCTGCTTTCAGTTTCTGAGCATTTTCCAACCCTACAAAACTCACTTTGTTAATGACCCATTTCTGACTCAAAGCAAATCCTCCATTCTGAATTTCAGACGAAACAAAAAGAGTCTGACTCCCATTCCTTCCACCCGAAAATCGGAGAAAACTCCATCTCCCTCCACTTCCTCCCATCTCCACTTCCTCCCCGTCATCCAAAAACAATTCACCCGTACTAATACTTCCATTTCCGCTCACAACCACCACTAGCTCGAACGGGGTCATTCGAGCATCTTGTGTAGTCATTCCCTCCCCTTGCATCGCCAGAATGTGACCTTCCTTGACATGCACGTTAGTCTTATCAGCTGGTGTATCAAGAGTTACACACTCTCCTGAGCTTGACCGTATTGAGTCGGAGTAATTAAAGAGACTAAACCAGTTTCCTTTCGGAAAGTATGCTTCAACTGACGATTTGCCTTCCTCGAGCACCGGTGAGACCAATACGCAGTTTCCGATTAAGAATTGAAAACTGATGTCGTATGTGTTGGTATCTTGAGGAAATGAGAAGTAAAGAGGCCTTGCTATTGGTGTTCCTTTGATATGAGCTTCATACATTAATGTGTAAAAGTATGGAAGGAGTCGGTATCGGAGACCTAGAACTTCTCTGGCGGATTTAGCTACTGAATCCCAAAGATAAAGCTCTTGACGAATGCTGTATTTGTCCGAATGATCTCTTGCAAATGGATAAAAGGCACCAAGCTGCAAAAGAAGAAGATTATGTTTAATAGTAATTTGAGAATATATTGTGCATGAATTTATAAATATTTGGGTTTAAAGTAGTGTTCCGAAACTTTATTCTATATTTCAATTTGATAACAAAATTCAATTAGTATCAACAATTCAATTTTATTTTCAAGTATCTTGTCACTTTTTAATTTGACATGGCGCCCTGGTAAAATATGTTGTGACGTCAGTTGTCACATTGGTCACGATTTAACTTGCCATCTTTCATAGTTGTATTTTCTTAAAATATAATGGTGCTACCATATTGTCTTATCATCAACTTAATTTTATGGGTTATTAGCTAAAATGGTATCCAACCTTTATCCCTTATATAAAAATGGTACCCAACCTTTAATTTGTATCAAAATGGTACCAAACCTTCTAACGTTTGTTTCAAAATGGTTTTTTAATAATTTCTGGCAACTTTTAATGACATGGCAATCGGAAAAGTAATTTTTTTATATTTTTACTACATCACATGACAAATAACATTTTATATAATTTAAAAGATTAAAACGAACTCTTATTTTATATCAATAAAAAAATCAATTTTTCAGTTGTCACGTCATCAAAAGTGGCCGAAAAATGTTAAAAAAACCATTTTAAAACACACATTAGAAGGTTGGGTACCATTTTGATATAAGGTGCAAAGGTTGGGTACCATTTTGGCTAATGACCCTAATTTTTATCTAAAAAAATTGTACTACTAGGTATGACTACGTACCTGAATCCAGCGAAGGCATAGTTCTTCGGTGGTATTCCCAGAAAACCCACAAATATCAGCACCAACCATAGGTATCCCAAACAAACCAAAACTCAACATCGTCGGAACAGTATTAGCCAAATCCACCCACGTAGATGCAATATCTCCAGTCCAGTGAGCCGTCCACTTTCCGGAACTTACAAACGTCGATCTACTCAGCACAAACGGCCTCTTCCCCGTCACATCTTTTAAAGCATCATGAGTTGCCCTAGCTTCTAACAGCCCGTACAAATTATGAACATCATACTCCGTAATATTCCCATAATGCAGACACGATGCTGGTGTTGTCTTATTATTTATTGGTCTCTCAACTCCTGCGTTGTTGATCTTGTAAGGCGGATCGTCTAGGGTGGAAGACGGAGTTGGTGGTGAAGTTATGAAGTTTGAAAGCTCGTTCATGTCGATCCAAAGCCCGTCTACGGGAACTATTCCTGTGAACCTTTCGATTTCGTCTTTCCAGAAGGTTTTCGTGTCGGGGTGTAGGAAATCAGGGAAATAAACAGGTCCTGGCCATACTTCTCCTAAGTAAGGAACGCCGTCTCTTTTGATGAAAATGTCGGCTTTGAGTCCTCTTGTGTAGGTTCCGTAGCTTTCGTTGACACTGATTCCTGTCAAGAATTTGAAGCACTGTTACTAACTAAATATGTATGTAGCTCAATTGATAATTGGATTCGTTTTCAGGGTTGTCAAGTCTTGAATCAGAACCATAGAGTTGTGTATGAATATGGATAGGTGAGTAAACTTCAGGTTAACCGAATTAGCTGATTTAATTGATCTGTTTTGATTAAGTTTAACTCAGGATTTTGGTTCATTTGGTTGGTTTGCATACGGTGAAAAATTCGAAAAATGTGGTCCATACCAAATTTACTTAATATTTTAAATTGAGTTGGTTGATCTACTTTGCTTTAGTTTGATTAATTGAAATATATATTAGCTATTAGAGGTTAGGTGTTAGGAATTTTAATTCAGTCAAAACAACAAATAGCATAGGCCGCAGTTGAACCTGCAAGCTGTAAAATGCTATGAAAGAGTTTAGCCAACTGTGTTAAGCCTCACTTGCATTTAAAATTATTAGTATTTTTTTTTTTATGGATTTAGCTGACTAATTTGGTTAGTTCATTGTTATTTATAAAATAAAAGAGAATTTGTTTAAATCAGTTTTAGTTAAAACTAATAATGCTATATATTCAAATAAAAAAATAACACAATTCGGTTTTAGTTAAATTGATTTGTTTTTGTTCAAACTAACCGCTTGTTCACCCGTTGATAGCAAGCACTCCCAGCTTGGGTCTAAGGTCTGTCTGACGCTAGACTCGTATTAGATTTAGTTTTTTTTTTGTACGAGACAAAAGTTTAGACAAAAGATGTAGATTGACCCTTAATGTTGGAGTTTATAAATATTTAAACCCCTGAGATACCCATTGGCTCATTTAAACTTCTATGGTCATAAAAAATGGTACAAAAGTACCATACCTTAACTTTGTTAAAAAATCTATTTATTTAAAGTAAAAAGTTCAGATATGCTCCTGTGACCAAATATTAGAACGTTTAACCCCTTATAGAAAATGAAATCAACTTTTTAATATAAAATGTTTATTTGAATTGAATATAATTATTTTAATTACTATAAATTTATTTTAAATTAATGCTTATTTTTTTCAGTTCAATTAACTAATAGCTAATTTTTAATTTGATGTGTCTTATTTAATATTCAAAAAATTTATTATATTCATAAATTTTATATTAATATTTAGAAGTTTTATTTGTTTGAATATTTTTTTGTATTTTATTGATAAAAAATATATAGTTACATAGTATAATTTTTCATTTACACAAAATAATTATTTTAATTATTTAGCATTATCTTTTGTTTAATAAAGCTAAATAAAAATTAATTATACTAAGTAAAATAGTAATTTTAATTTAGTTAATAGAAATTATTTTTAATTATACTACGTGAATAATTCATTAGCGTAATTAAATAGTAATTATACTAAGTTATTACAATAATTATTTTAAATATTTATTTGATTTTCTATTAATTATTTATTATAATTACTCAATATGATATTTAATTTAATTATAATAAAACTAAAATTTATTACAATATTTTGGTGTAATTAAACAAAAATTTTATTAAAAAATAATAACAATTTCTAAAGATTGTATAAATAAGCAATATACTAAATAACTTTGAATACTTTTTTAATGATAAAATAAATTTTAAAATTTTGAAAAATTGGACTCATTTTAGACAATAAGGGGTTAAGTATTCTAATTTTTAAACACATGGGCTTATCCGATTTTTTTTAACATAGTTAACTGTACGGTCCTTTTTGTACCATTTTTTATGACCATAAAGGCTTAAGTGAGCCATTGTCCACCTCAAGGGTCTAAATATTTATGAACTCCGATTACAGGGCCAATCTGCACCTTTTGTCACAATTTTATATAGTTCCGAAGAAGCCAGGTCGAATCCGTATAAATTCAGTTTATCAACTAAATTTGGATAATGAAAAATAGATATAAAGTGGTCATGGACTGGGCTTGAGGTTGTACGTGCAAGAATAAGGCCTGATTGAGCCTGACCTAAACCCACACAGGCCCGGCCCATGATCATTTCTACCAAGCCTTCAATTGGAGTCCATTAACTTATTTAATGCATAAATTGAAAAGTTGATTTGAGTACTTACCAGGATCAATAATGACGATGTATTTTTGACCATTGAGATGAAGATTGTCAACAAATTGTTTCATTTGATCTGCAGGAAAATTAATGGGATCAAAAGTGAAATCCTTATAAGCATCCATGTAATCAATATCTGTCCACATCACTTCCAGTGGGATCCCTGCTTTTGCATAGCTAGCAACCACTGATTTTACATCTGAAATATTCTTGTATCCATATCGACATTGATGGAAACCTGAACTAGAAAAAAGAAAATAAATTAAAAAGCAATAAATTTGATTTTTATTCGGGAAAAACACGGCCAAAACAACTCTCATTTTATAGTTAAATTGGTTGAATCATTCTAATCGTATTCAATTCTTACAATATCGATCGTTAGTAAAGACAATATCAATTTAGTATCATATATAAAAAAATAGAGTCGCCAAATGTGACAAAAAATTAATAATTTTTCTAATTTAACATAAAATTATTAAAATGACCTACATTGTGATAATATGGTAGATTTAAAGTTATTGCAACAAATATGAAATAACAACATGCTTTAACATCATTACCGTTCTTGTTTGAAATCTTTTATATATATAGTAGTGCATATTTAAATGTTCACCTACATCTGAATCAAATTATATTACATATAACTAAGTTAGATAATATTAATTTATGAAATTTAAATTTCCAGATTTTCAATCATTGATATTATATGCATTAATAATACAGATCATGATATGCCCAAGATATCAATCTTGAACTTTATTAAAGAAGACATATCTTTAATTTATCAGAATTTCATTTGCATACGCAATTGCAATATTATTACTATAAATTGTCCATGTGGTACCAACCAAGTGGTCAACAAAAATAATAAATACATACAATGACAATAGGAGACTTACCAAAAGACCAATAAGGCATAGGCGCAGGCCGACCAATCAGCTCAGTGTACTGCTGAATAACCCTATCCGGAGATGGACCACCAAATATATACAAATCAATCATACCACCAATTATCTTATAACTTATTCTATCTCCACTGTATACCACATCCATTCCATTACTATTCAGCACCAATACACCGTGACTACTCCCCGCCGGAACCCTCCCGTCCGTCGACGGTGACCGGACGTCCAAGAAAAATGGGTGGGAACCATAAAGATTAACATCTTGAATTGCACTTCCTATGTCCGCATTCCATAGAGTCAATGTCTGATTAGTCATTAATTTGAAGGACCTCTTTGTATGTTCTCCAATACCGTAAAGATTAGACCTATCTTTAGGAAGTGAAGAGGAGAGCTGTATATACTGATCCTTGAACACCAAGAATGTACCGGAATCTGACGTGTCAGGCGTCGTATCGAAGAGTACGTCGCCATTGGATTTCCGGGATACGGTGAAGCCAAACGGGGTGGTGCTTTGTAGGGTAAAAACAAGGTCTGATGTGGGGCTGGAGAGGACCTTGTTTTCCAACAAAGCGCGGTGGCTAACCGGAGATTCTCGGCCGGAATGTGTTGACCGGGGAATGATATCTTGTGGGATTTCCCATCTTTGAGTTTGTGAATCTGTAATTCTGATTCTGAGACGTTCTTTTTTCTCAAAGCTGCATGAAAAACATTCATAGCTCCAAACAATTAGGTTAACACAGCACAACACAAGATTCAGACAAGTTTTGGTGCAGACAACATTTGTTATTACCTGGCTAAAAGAGTGAGAGTTTGAATGTCGGGTCCATAAACGGAGGAGTTGTTGATAAGGGTAAGATCAGCTTTCAAAGTCTTGTCGGGGAGACTAATATTGACAGAGTCAATTGTGTAGCCATAACCAATGTCTTGAGAAATTGATAATGGAATCAAATAAGGTAAGAATAAAAAAAGTAGGAGATGATGAGAAGAAGAAGAAGATAGTGTTGTGTAAATCTTGTGTCTTACCATTTCTGCCTTTAACCTTAGGTGAGGAAATTAATAGTTTACATGTATTGCACATGATTATATATCCATCAATAATAGTCACGATAAAAGTCCAACTTTCAAAAGAAAAAGTGCTAATAATCCACAAAATAATCAAAAAGTACGTGCTATTATAAAGGGAAAAGGGTCAGATACACCCCTAACGTTTGCCCTATGGGTCAAGTAGGCCCTCAACGTTTGGAAAGGTGCAAGTAGGCCCCTGACGTTTTGAAAACGTATCACTTTTCCCCTTCACGCTAACTCCGTTTCGTTAACCGTCTCTTTTTGCCAGCGTGTTAACCTCGCTGCTGACATGGACTAACCCCTCTGGCCAAACGTCTGCTGACGTGGATCGAACCCCTTAAATCATCCCCAAAATAAATCACTTAACTTCTTCTTCTTCATTTTCCCCCAAATCTAAACCTAAATTCAGTTTTTCTTCTTATTTCACAAACAGAAAAAATGGTTTACTCAACTTCATCATCGTCCATCAGGAATCGGCAAAGAACTGACGAAGAGGTGTACGAATACGATGGTGGTGACCGGTACTGTAGATGCTATTCAAACCCAATTGCTCGAGTTTATACTTCATGGACTGAAAAAAATCCTGGGCGAAGGTTCTATGGATGTCGAAGTTATAAGGTATAGGTATTTCCACTTTGTTTTGGGTTTGTTTGTTTATTCTTGAATTGCAGCTACTGAATTTAGGGTTTTTAATTTTTGTTAGAGAGGTGGTGGCTGTGATTTTTTCGAGTGGTTTGAGGAGCCTATGAGTGATAGAGCCAAAACTGTAATCAACGGTCTCATTCCCCGAAGGTCTGAAGAAGCTATCATGAATAATAATTTTTATACTTGGAGTGATGAAGTTGACTCACTGGCGAATGAAATCAGGAGTTTGAAGATTGCAGAGGAAAGAAGAAATGTTGAGGTGATTTCTGCAAGGAAGAAAATGAAGATTGCATACACTATTGCTGCTATCTCATGGTTGGTTGTTGTATGTATGGTTATGTAATGATGGCTATATAACAGATTTCTCTAAGTTTAGGATTAGTAAGTTTATGAATAATTTGTAAGTTTGAGACAATGGCTGTAATGTTATTATCAGTTTATGAGCAATATGAGCAATAGCAATATGAGCAATTTATGATCCAATTAATAGTTTATGATACATTGTTTTAGTGCAATTTATGATGCACTAAGTCAAACTCATTCCATTCAAAACTGTAAATAACAAAAACTTGCATAAAAACTAAACTACTGTAAATAAGAAAAACTGTCTGTAACAAAATATAACTAAAACTTCCAACAACTAAAACTTGCATTAACAAAATATAACTTATGGCAATGTTTAAAGCCATTACAAGTTCATCATGAACATCCAAAAAACAGTAACATGATCTAAGCACCAACTTAGGCAATGTTTAAAGCTGTGCTGGCAAAAAAATTTCCTAAGGAACTGCTAGGCAACCAAACCAGGCATTGTTTAAAGCCATGAATACTAAAACAACTCCTAAGGAAATTTCAAAAACAAAATTATGCACTAAATGTACAAGCATAAACCACTAGTCTTTTTTTCCCCTCTTCCTTGTATTCATTGCAACAGCATCATTCTTTTGTCTTTCTAACTGTGATCTAGTGACTGCAGCAAGTCCTTTCCACTTTAACCCCCCTCTTGGCTTGAAAGGGAGATTCTCTGGATACTTAACATCAGATCCACTTCCCTTGAAACCAATTTTTCTTGAAGCTTCACTGTCATTGCTACTGGACTTCAACCTTGACACTCTATCCTTTATTATGTCAGTCTCATTTGGTATGGAGAATCTGACATTTGGATCAGCAGCCATTGAACTCCCAGCAGCAATATGTTGTTCCCCTAACATACCAGGCTGTTAAGAAAGTTAAACATTACACATTACAACATTGTCACACCATACAGAATATCAAACATAGAACAAAGTACAAATATCAAATAACTTACATGTAAAATGGTGTCCCCTGAAACTGGATCATAACTGATTCCAGCTCCAACCTTAGGCCTTCTGAAATTATAACTTCTCCTGCTAGGTTGACTTGATTGGGTAGGTTGACTGGATTGAGTTGGATGAGATGCTTGAGTGAGCTGTGAAGCTTGAGACAATGGTTCAGGAGATTGGGCTTCAGGAGACATAGGCTCAGCATTGTCGGTTTCAGGAGACAGAGGTTCAGCATAGGAACTTGCTGTTTGAGACTGCTGCAATCCTGCCTGTGATGTTTGTCCTTGTTTCCCCTACAATAAAATAAGCAATATGTTATGATCATACATTACTGAACCACCAATAAAGAACTTATTACAAAAACAACCTTAGTAGTACCTTTTTTTTGCATGAGGCTTTGTTATGTCCTGCTTCTTGACAATGTCTGCATCTCTGCTTCTGCCCCTTTCTTGCCAGTTTCCCACTCCCAGATGTTGGATTTGGCTCATTAACATTTCTGATGCGCTTCTTCCTTGGTCTACCAGGCTGTTTTTTCACTTCTGGTGCATCCATAGGCAGGTATTGATCACATTTCATGAACTTTTTCCCAGGCACTGGTTGAATGGTGAAACTGTAGGTAGCATCATATTGGGCCCTATGGTAGTACCCTGAGATGTGATCCAGAGGCTCCATGCCTAGATGTGTGATTGCACAAATTGCATGTGGGCATGGAATGCCAGACACATCCCAAACCCTACAAGTGCATAACTTCTTATCTATGAAGACTGTATGCTTGTCATCACCTTCCCCAATCTCAAACCCATGATCACCATTCCAGACTGCCTTGCATCCTAAAGACATGTCTTTATAGTCATGGAACTTTTGCATACTTGCAGGACTCCAGTCATTGAACCATGTACTGCTCTGACTCTTCTTACTAGCTATTCTCTCCATAACCTTAATTCTGATATCCTCAAGCATGCTCACTATAGGTTTGTACCTTGCTTCCTTTATCCATGAGTTGAAACACTCAGTGATGTTGTTGTCTACCATCATTGATTTGGATCTATTGCTAAAGAATGCTCTGCTCCAGTTGTGTGGGGGGTACCAAACCAGATCTTCTGCAGCTTTCTTGCTTGTTTCCCCAATCTTCTTCAAATTATCAATGAATTCTTCTTCATAAGTACTCCATGCACATATCCAAAACTGTTTTTGCAAGTGTCCTCCACCCCATTTCTTGGACCAGTTAGCCCAAATATGCCTAGCACACCACCTATGTTCAGCACCTGGAAGAATTTCTTTAACAGCTTTAATCAATCCCTGCATAAGACACAACAATCACACATCATAACTCATTGACAGTTTCACATAATAGTACTAAAAAAGTTAGAAAAAACCAACCTTTTGCATATCAGAAATAAGGGTAATTGATGACCCATCTCTTAGTTGTAATTCCTTAGTCAGCATTTGCAAAAACCACCTCCAGTTGCTTGTGTTTTCAGTGTCTATAACTCCCCATGCAATTGGGTACATCTGTTCATCAGCATCTTTTCCAATGGCTGCCAGTAATTGACCCTTGCAATTACTCTTTAAAAAACAGCCATCTAACCCAATAATGGGCCTACACCCATGATTCCACCCCTGTTTACATGCATCAAAGCATATAAACATGCGCTTAAAAACTCTCTTTCCAGCCTTCAAACTCCTCCTGCATACTTGTATTTCTGCTGCTGTCCCAGGATTTGATCTTTTCAAGGCAGCTGCATAAGCTTCCAAATACTGAAACTCCTTCACAAAACTGCCCTCTAACTCCTGCTTTATCATCCTCTTGGCCCTCTTACACATTATTTCTGAAACACTAACCTTAAGTTGCATCTCAACAATGTTCCTCAGTTCCTTAACCTTAGTTTCAGGGTTTTTACAAATTAGAGGTCTGAAGTGGTTTGCTAAATATTTAGCTGAGACAATAGGGTTCTTAAAGGTCCTATAGCATTTGTGTTCTAAGTGTAAGGTTCTCAGAGTCAATCCTGGATGGTCTGAATCTTTGGACATGAACACAAGAAATTTACATCCCTTGTCTGTCACACATTTGGCCCTGACACGTCCTGGTTCATTAGGATGGATTTTTAACTTCCTACCCACAGCAACTGCATAATTAGCTATAGCTTGTCTGGCTTCTTTTGCATCTGCAAATGCCATCCCTAAGATGAAGTGTGTACTGCCATCTGACTCATTATAATTAACCCTCTCAGTAGGCACCTCTGCAAAATCACTATCACTGTCTTCATCTTCCTCATCAACACCTTCTTCTTCATCACTACTAGAGCTGCTACTACTTCCATTATCAGGTACAACCTCATCATGCTGCCCAACACTCACACCCTCAGTTCCACTCACAGCCTCACCCACTACCTCATCCTGCTCTCCAACACTCACACCCTCAGTTCTACTCACAGGATCACCCAGGACCTCATCCTCCTCCCTAACACAGCCACCCTCAGAAGGGTCAATCACAGGATCAGGTAAGACCTCATCCTCCTCCCCAACACAGCCAACCTCAGAGGGCTCACTCACAGGATCAGGTAGGACCTCATCCTCTTGCCCACTCACATTTTCAATAAACCTATCACCAAGTCTAGCAGTTCCTTGTACAGCTATAGGCAATGGACTATTTCCAATTACAGGATCATTCTCATCCTTACTAGCATAGATGATAATGTCAGTCTTCCATGAAACCCTATGTATGTGGTTCAGTATTGTTCTAATGGACTCATCATTTTCCACTATCATCAAGCCATTACTTAAAGTTCTCCCAGGCTGTAAAAAAAATATTTTAAAAACACTAGGGTAGTCCAATTCAGTAATGTACTTTCTCCTAATTTGGTCCACACTTAGGTAGTCTGAGTCAAAATTAAATTTCATATCTACTTCTCCACCCACATAATCCAAATAAGGTTCAGCAACCCAGGTCCCACCATAGTTAAAATAAACATCAATTGATTCACCCATGTCTGCCACAAACATATACAAACAACATAAAAAAACAAGTATAAGCACAGCAACCAACTTTAATGTCTCAACAACCAAGAAAGCAATAAACATATACAAAACAATTTTACACATTCTCGTGTCTGGACCACAAACAGTAACAAACTATAAACAATTCTACTTAAAGCAAACAGTTTTCAAAAACAAAATTGCAGTTAACAAATCTTACATCTACACCATGCTTAACCATTTTTCGAGAACCCACCCACTAAATCTTACAAAATACAAGGGGAAAAGAAAAACCTGTAGATTACGAAGCGCTTCCCTCGCAGTTAAAGCAGCCTTTGATTTTTAGAGTTATGAGTCTTCGATTTAGGTTTTCCTGCGACTGTGGAGAAGAGCCACGGCCACCCTCAGATTTGAAAGTATAGAGTCTTCGATTAATCTCTCCTGCAATGGATAACCCCAATTCGATTTTTCAAGTTCTGACTTCGTTTTTTTTTTTATTTTGCGATTTATGTTATATTAGATTTGGAAATTAGGGTTAAGTGATTTATTTTGGGGATGATTTAAGGGGTTCGATCCACGTCAGCAGACGTTTGGCCAGAGGGGTTAGTCCATGTCAGCAGCGAGGTTAACACGCTGGCAAAAAGAGACGGTTAACGAAACGGAGTTAGCGTGAAGGGGAAAAGTGATACGTTTTCAAAACGTCAGGGGCCTACTTGCACCTTTCCAAACGTTGAGGGCCTACTTGACCCATAGGGCAAACGTTAGGGGTGTATCTGACCCTTTTCCCTATTATAAATCTTCACTAAAATTTATATATTTGTTAACATATAATCATGGGCTTTTTATATAAAATACAGGATTTGAACTAGACTTTACTTTTATACGGCCCAATTCATATTTTTACTTTTCACACCATCAATTTTATGAAACCTAACCTTTTTTTTATTTCTTTCTTTTTTACCGTTTTTTTATTTTTCTTCTCAATTGACGGTTTTTTCATTCTTCTCCGCCATTTTCGCTTCTCTTCTCCACGATTTTGCTGTACGTTATCTCCATTACTGCACGACTCCTCTTGCTTCTCTCATTTTCATCTTTATTTCATCATTATCTCAACCGTTCTTGCTTATATAACAGTAAATTCTTTTGAGTTGTGAAAAAAAAATTCACGATTTCTACTCCTTCGCTTCCGCCGTTCCGCCTCCGTTGTTGCGCCTCCGCCGTTTTGCCTCCATCGTTCCGCCTTTATCTCGCCGCGCCATCTTTCTTTTATCTTTTTAATTTTAGATCTGAAATTTTTTGTTCTTTTTTTTATTTTCAGATCTGTAATTTGTTTATCTTTTACTGTTGATTCACAATTAAACATGTATAAAGAGTATCTTTAAAGAATCTAATACTTATTTCATGTTATATAGAATAATTTTGTGATTTTATATGATAAAATTCTGTTATTTCTGCATTTTTTTGTGTTTTGTTGTATTTCTGCGTTTTTTTTATTCTGCAGAACGATTTGTTGATGATAATTGATTGATGAATTATCGTAATGTTACAGTGTTGTTGATTTTATGTTGACTTTATGTTGATATTATGTTGATATCTACTGATTCTTTTTATTTTAACATTGACAAATAAGATAATATTGTCTGTGAAATAAACTTTCGTTGGATGAAATGAAACTGTATCATAACCGTCTTTGTCGAAATTTAGTTAGTTATGAGAGGTGGAACGCAAAACAATTATACAAGCGATTTTGAAAAAACTATGCAGCTGGAAAGAGAATTGAGGAAAAAAAATATTTTGAAATGGATTTCTTTAATTTGTGAACTGTTGTGTTGGTGTATATTTAATATATTTTTATTTTTATATGTAAGAATAATTTTATTTTTTCATTTGAATTATTGTCGTTGTTATCAACATAATATCAACATGATATCAACAATTAATGCTAATTTAGTCTAAATGTTTGTAAAATGAGAATATCGATTAATTTAAGCCAAAAACAATCAACATATTATCAAAAACATGTCAACAACTCATCAATACAGCAATTTAAGACTAACTTTACTTTTCTTTTAATGATTGAAAAATCAACATGTTATCAACAGTATATCAACAACATGTCAACATAAAATTGAAAATAAAAAAAAGTTAAAATACTTATCAACATAATGTCAACAATAAATCAACAACGAATCAACAATTAATGCTAATTTAGTCAAGATGTTTGTAAAATGAGAACATTGATTGATTTAAGTCAGAAACAATCAACAAATTTTCAAAAACATATCAATAGTTCATTAATACATCAATTTAACTTTATTTTTCTTTCAATGATTGAAAAATCAACATGTTATCAACAGTATATCAACAACATGTCAACATAAAATTGAAAATCAAAAAAAGTTGAAATACATATCAACATAATGTCAACAATAAATTAACAACGAATCAACATAAGGAATAAAATAAAACATAATTTTTTGAAAAATTGTGACAATCGATAAAATATCAACAAGAAATCAACAACATGTCAACATAATAATGCAAACATATAATTATCTAGTCTCGGTTAAATTTTTTTTATTTAGTTTATTTCGCCGACAAAGTTATCTAATTTGCCAATTTTTTTTAAAAAAACTAAATTTTCCAATGTTAAAATCAAGGAAATACCAACTGATTATCAACACAAAATCAACAACAAATCAACAACACTGTAACATTATAATAATTCAACAATCAACCATCATCAAAAAATCGAGCTGCAGAATAAATAAATACAGAAATACAACCAAACACAAAAACAAAATGCAGAAATAACAAAAAATTATTCCATATAACCATAATTTTATATTACATAACATGAAATTAACATTATATTCTTGAAATATAATCTATATACATGTTTAATGGTGAAAAAACAGTAAAACAATTGTAGATCTGAAAATAAAAAAGAAGAAAAAGAAGAAGAATGAATAAATTGTAGATCTGAAATCAAATAGATGACACGACGAGCAGAGGAGATGATGGCGTTGGCGAAGATGACAACGGAGACGATGATGAGAATGATGACGGAAGAGCGGAGGAATAGAGGACGGCGAAGCGGAAGACGACGGAGAGGAAGAGAGAGGAAGATGAGTTGAAAGGAAGAGAGAGAAATATGAGTTGAGAGGAGGAGAGAATTGAATGATGAGGAGAGAGAAAATAAATGAAATTATGATGATTGTGCTATTAGGGTTGAATATATAAAATCCGTATAAAAGTTATAATCAGCTCCGTGTATGGTAGTTTAGTAAGTGAAAAATATGACATGTATAAAAGTAAACAATTAGCTAATATAGGTTGTTTGTGTAAAAAGCCCTATAATCATTTTGTTTGCACCGGCTCAGAACATGGTTGGTGGACCTTAGAATATAGTGCAGCCCATTGACTTGGAGTATGAGATTTAACATGTTTATTTAGAGATTCAGCCCAAGTAGAGCTATATTTCTCTTCCGTCTTTTATTTTTGATAGTTTTCTTAGGAATTCGAATTTATATTGGATTAGGACCTTTGCATCGGGTTTGTCCTCTATAAATAGTTAGATTTTTATAGTATTATATTTATCAACACATTTATCAATCAAATCAAAGTTCAAGCTTTTTTATTCTCAATATCCGGATTAAATGTTAGTTTAGGAGTATAATTGATATTAATCTCGTTTGGATTTCGGATTTCCAGTTAAATATCGTTAGTTTAATCAACGGCGATAACGTCATTCGTATATTCAGTGGCGACATTTAAATTCAGGTTTCGTCCAATAGATTTAGGTTACGTTAGTCGGATCCTGTTTACCTCGTCTCAAAGTGACCAGTTAAAGTATCAGTACCAGATTGTACCTAATAATAAATTCAAAGATTTGAATTTCGGTGAAAATTTAGCGAACATCTTTTGGCGACTCCACTAGGGACACGTTTATGGTCAGCACCAAGACTGGTTTATCAACAGACGATTACAGGGAAACTCGGTCTCAAAGCCGAGCCAAATTGGGAAAGAAAAGCGATACATCCAGCAACTTAGACTCGGACGATGCATCAACCATGTCTAAAAGTGTGAAGCAGTCTCAGCAACAGAAGGTGATTCTACCACATGTAGGAGAGGTGTCAACGAATAAAGGCAAAGACGATGAGATTGATTTCGACAAGGAAGCAGAAGACTACTCGCGTGAAATCCCACCAACTCGCCCATTTTTATCCAAGGCCAATTTTACCGTCATGAGAAACGAAATAGCTCAGAAAAATTGGCTAATGTTTGATGGGACGATGCAGCAATTGTCCATTGCAGTGAAAACGATTCTGGCCGATCAAGTCGTGTTCAACATTCTATTCAGCACAATTTGAATAATCTGACCAGTTCCATGGACAATTTAGGGAAATCTTTTTCTGGCCAACCTATCGCCGATAAGAGCAGCTGAAGGGCCGATTATGCCTACACATCAACCAATTTTTGTGGTCATGGAAGTCTCCTAACAAGTTGGTCGACAAGAGGGGGACGCAACTGGGAGAGCCGATTCGACAGCAATAAACAATGGAAAATCGACTAATGAGCTAATAACTAATCTTCAGTATCTGAATCTAGAGACGAGCCCAAATGGTGATAGCCTTGCAACAGGAGAGGGTGCCAATATCTACAATTAAGGAGAGTTGCTCGAGGCAGTGGCAAAGTTGGGCGTTGACTTAAAGCCGATCCTACGACCATCTTACGTTTAACCATACCCAAATTGGGTGGATAAACTGTACCCATTTCATAGGGGATACAAGGTGCCAGAGTTTAGTTTATTATCTGAGGAGGAAAAGAGACAATCAATGGTGGAACATGTGGCTCGGTTTTCGGCTCAATATGGCGAAGCATGTGCCCATGATTTTTGGAAACTGCGCTTGTTTGCCAATTCTTTAACCAAGACAACATTCACATGGTATTCTCATATCTCACCTAATTCCATCAGTTCTTGGAAGGATTTGGAGACGAATTTCCATGAAGAGTTCTATCGGGCACCTCCAAATGTCACGTTGGTAGATTTGACAAGAATCTCTCAACTACCGAGAGAGACGGTAAAGAAGTATATCGACCGATTCAGAAATTTGAGAACGAGATGCATGACTCAGATATCTGAAGCCGATTGCATGCCAATGGTGATTAGAGGAATGAGCTTCAACATGAGAGAGCATTTCGAATGATATCATTTTAGAGATTTATTTGAATTGACCAACAGGGTGACGGGTTATGAAAGGTTACTTCAAGTGAAAGAGCAAAAACGTGGCTCGTCAAAGGGTACTTTTTTGGCAATTAGCCCAAAAAATTTATATTTCTTAATATTTTAAAATTTGTCGCTAAAGTCGTCAAATAATAGGCGGGATAACTCTCCCGCCAATTACTCGAGTAAATTAGCGACAGATTTTTGGAATCCTTCGCAAAAATTAATTATTAAAAAATTAATTATTATTTATTATTTAGTTATTTTAAAAAATAATTGCTTTAAAAAATTAATTATTAAATAAATAATTAGTAAAAAAGAATATTTAGTAAAAAGTTTATTGTTTTTAAAAATAATTATTATGTTGAAATAATTTTTTTACCAAAACAATTACTATGAAAAACTAATTATTTTATAATGCGTAAGTAAAGTGTGGAACTACTCGAAAATTTGAGTTTCTTAAAATGGAGTTACAAATGGGGAACTTCAAGATCAAAGAGCCTCTTGTGGGAGCAATGATGAGATGTGACCTACTCGAAAATTTGTAAAAATCGCGAGTGGATGACGGTGGGTGGCCGTTCGCGGGTGTGAGAGAGGGGGGGGGGGGGGGGGGGCGTTGAAGTTGAGCGACATATTATATAATAATTTATGGTATTAAATAATAATTTATATTACGATTTAATTAAAAAAAATATTTTTTAAATTTTTTTATTTTAAAAAATTAGAAAAATTAGCGACATATTAAAATTACGTTGCTAATTTTTTTTCCGTCGCTAAATAATTTAGCGACGAGAAAAATGTCGGCAGATTGGATCCATCGGCGATACGCTGGGAAATCACTTTCCCGACAGATTCCCTACTTTTAGTGATGAAAATTCCGTTGCTAAAAGCAGGATTTCTAGTAGTGAATTAACACACTTGTAGCAGTGTCCGGCGGGGTGGCGTATCGATTATGCACGATATGCTAAAATAATAGAGGTTAGCGCGGTTTCTTTTGGCCTAAAAATGGCGGGCGCTTTAAATTATTACTTTTTTATTTTAAAAAATTAGTTATTGATTTGAATCTGTCGCTGATTTATTTTCCCATCGCTAAATAATTTAGCACCGAGAAAAATGCTGACGGATTGCATCCGTCGGCAATCCATCAGGAAATAACTTTCCAGACGAATTTTCTACTTTTAGCGACGGATAATGTCCAGCGGAGTGGCATATTGATTATGCATGATATTATGAGTGCTAAAATAGCAGAGGTTAGCGCAGTTTCTTCTGGCCTGAAAATGGCGGGCTCTCTTCTCTTTAACAAGGTCATATGTGAGTTGGATGCCTCTGTTGTCGTCAACAAATTGAATAATCTAATTAGTGTAGTAGATGATTTGCAACTTCTCATTGAGGATTGCCTTGCGAGTCGAGAGGGTTGGGATGTGTATTTTCAGTATACGGATAGGGCGTGTAATCAAGTGCCTCACTTTCTAGCTAAATGGGGAGATTTTTCGGCTAATAGTCTAAAACAACCTCCACCTTTTAGCCATTTTTTGTTTGCATCCTGACGTTTATTCAAATTTAATTACATCTTTCGTTTTTAATTACACCCTCAAACTGACATCAAAATCCACATATTTTGGTTTCAATTGCACTGTCAAACATCAAATTGATCTCTTTTTCAATACTTTACGTTTTTACATATATTCTAAATAGTCCTTAATGTTATAATTAACATAAAAAATTATATTTATAACACAATAATATTTATTTTAATTAAATGAGTTTTAATTTTTTTTTGGAAAAAAGAGTTTTTTGTTTTAAATATAACATTAAACACTATTTAGAATATAGGATAAAATATAAAATATTTGTTTGAACTTTTTTCAAGTAAAAAGAGATCAATTTAATGCTTGAGGGTGCAATTGAAAATAAAAAGTGCAGATTTAAGTGTAATAGAAAATTTTACAATGTAAGAGTGCAAACGAAAAGAGGTTAAAAAATGAAGGTTTTTTTTTTTCTCTCAGAATATTTAATTTTTTTTTATAAGAATTGTCTTTTTCAATGAAAATATTCCTTTTCCAGTTAACGTATTTGTAAACGTTAATATTTATTAATAAACTATAATTCTTCTTCTAAAAAACTTTTAAAAAATAAAAAATTTAATCAAATGAGTTGTCAATCCGTCAAGCGAAAAGTTCCGCCCATCTGAATTAAATTCATGATTCCGCCACCCGTTTTTTTCTAATGGTGTTTTCGTGTTCTTCAATTTCAATAATAATTTATTATTTAATTTTACAGTGAACTATTTATCTACATGCTTAATCATACAATATTTGGCTATTAGTTTCAACAACTTTCTCAGCTTATTATTATTTTTTGAACATTTTTGTCTGCTTATTGAATGAAAAAACTATATCTTAAAAAGGGCAAATCCTCAGTTAGTAATTCCAAGCTGATTCATGTGCTATAACCAGGGCTGTACAATTATTCGGTTCGGTCGGTTCGGTCGACTGAATCAAAAAAACCGAAAATCAAAATTGGATAAAAATTTAATATCAAATCGGTACAGAAATAGGCAAAAACCGGAATTAAATCTAACCAAAAAATTCAGTTCGGTTCGATTAAAATCCGTTTTTTAATTTATATTTTCTTTTCAGTTTTTTAATATGAAAAATTTATTGAGTAATAATAATTTTACATATGTTATTTGTATATTTTATCTTTTATAATAAATTTATTAACTTATATTTTTTTTGAATTCGTCGGATCTCATTAAATTGAATATAAAACAGTTACATTTGTAAGAAATTCGGAATAATTTGAAAACTAAACCCGATGACCTGACATGGAACAGACAACAAGTTGCCTGATTCGCAGACCTTACTTACGAAAATAAAAATAAATTACTAACTGTTTCACGAATTAAGTGCAGTCTTCAATCACTTTTCGTTCAAACTTCTCCAAACTCACAGCATCCGATTCAATCAACACTTAATATAACTCCTTCTAAAAAAGAGACAACAACTCCTTCTAAAAAGGAGACCACAAACCTTTCACAGAGAAAGGACAACAAATCTTTCATAAAGAAAGGACGAAGTAAAACATTCATAAAAAAGACAAACAATAAAAAATAAATAAAACTAATATAGCTCATATACGAATCCATTTTGTAACTGAAAGATTTTCAATCTATCGGCGCTTCTTGATAATTGAATTGCGCTTCGTGATAAATTTTAATCCATCAGGAAAATAAAAAGGAATTGGCTATTTATTATATTCTATGAAATTAAAATAATATAAACAAAAGGGGTGGCTACCGTCAATAGAAAAATTAAGCCATTGACGGCTGCCGAAGAAAAAATAAGAAAAAAATTCTAGGCGGTTAGGGTTTGGTTAGAGAGAAAAGAGAAGAGAAGAGTATAATTGTTAGTTAATATAAAATGATTAATTTATTAACTTATATACAACATATAATTAAAGACTAAATACTAAAAAAGTATATATACATATATATATATATATATATATATATATATATATATATATATATATATATATATATATATATATATATATATATATATATATATATATATATATATATATATATATTAATTTTAATTTGTTTTAAAAAATAATAACAATAATTTGTTATTCGGTTTTTCGGTCGGTTCAATTTACAAGAAGCTAAAATCAAAATGAAAACCGAATATCAAATTTGTAGATTGACAAAACCAAATTAATATCTTTTGATAAAAAATCGAATCAATATTAAAATTTCGATTTGATTCGATTTTTCAGTTCAATTCAGTTTTTGAACATCCTTACTGTAGTCGTCTAATTTCTACATGGTCAACTTTTCAAGAAAAAGAAAATAGCTTATGTGCCATGATAATAAGACTAATTATTTTCAGACTTGTCATTCATATGGCGTGTATCTATTTTCCAAATATTGTAATACTAGATTTGCGCGCTCTTATAACTTCTATTTTATCAACTACAGAACCTTAAGTAACATTTAGTGTGTTCTTTAATTTAAAAAAGTAGCTAATATTTTTTGAACGCGCCTCACGCGCGACTTCTCTTCTTCTTCCTCTCAGATGAAGATCATTAAGATTTTCCGGTTTCGGGAATATTAAAGAAGCCAAATGGCGAAAGACATCGCAGTTTTGCAATCATTCTTCCTTTTGCGTCCTCTACAATCCATAAACCTTTTGTCTTCTGATTCTTTTTTAAAATTTCTACACCCAAGGTTTCTAATCAGATCTTCGATTCTGACCATGCAAATCTCCTCCCACCTTCAGTTTAGGGAAGATCATCCTTGCCAAATGGCCACCAGCCTATCCCATCAACCATCTCATCTCTTCATCTTCCACTCTATAAGTGAAACACTTATACTACCTATATACTTCATCACTGCTTTTCCGGTCTACAACCCATTCCACCTATATATAACTCATCTGATGGCTTCATCTTCCTCAAACAGACCTTCTAGCCCCACTTACCCTTCCATTGATGAGATAATCTCCAGAACGCATAATCTCACCTTTTCAGACCCAACCATCAATCTTCCCACTGAAGATAGTGACGATATGGCTCACTATCAACTACTTCTGGTAGGTAAAATCTTTACAAAAAAAATATTTGAAGTTCTGGATGTTCAACAATGGACATCGTCGGAATGGCACTTAACTGGAGCGCTAGTGGTGGAAAAAGCTTCCTTTGGCATTTTCACATTTGCCTTTGAGCAGAAGAATGACTATGACATGGTGCTGCATAACAGGCCATGGAATATACAGCATCAGCACATTATTTTCAAGGAGTGGCCAGCTAATCGTAATATCCGCCATATTTACTTCAGATCAACAATCTTCTGGGTTCAGATTCATGGCTTGCCGCGGAATCAAGTCACAGAGGCTAATGCAAAAAGGTTATCCACCTTGTTTTACCGATTCCTGGAATTGGACTTTGACAGGTCAAATCCACTCTGGCGACAACAGTTTATTAGGATGAAGGTGGAAATTCTAGTGAACAGGCCTTTCATCAGAGGTTGCATGATTAATCCTAGGTCACCATATATCAGTTCTGGGTGGACTTCAAATATGAAGGGTTCCCTGATACGTGTTTTTATTGTGGCCGTATGGGTCATATGATAAGAGCTTGCAGGTACAGACTTGATAATGCAGCCAAAGGCATCCATCTCCGAGGTGGAGATCCTCTCCCATTTAGTCCACAGATGGGTACAGCTCCGATGATCCATAGCTCCCTAGTAGCAAACAAGCATGAATATGAAGCTCACTTCACGCAAGACAACCGACGACCTCAACACTGCAGAATTAATCATGCTCAGGAGTCCTACCACCCTCCACCAGCCCCACCAGCACCTATGAACCCAGCGACTTTCTCATTCCCATCTTCATCTTCACACCAACATGCAAACCCTAGCAATCATGCTGACGTCATACCAAGTGGAAGGCCATGCATGACAACACAACTTCACAATATGGCTACTAATGTGCCACCTGCTCCAAACACCAAAGGTAAATCTGTTGCTGAACCTTCTACACCTTTTCACTTCCAAGCACAAATGATGCCAGTTGGAGAATCCTCTTCAACACGTGAGGTACATCCACACAAGGGACCATAAGCTGGTGTCAATACAACTCTTACACATGGCGATGTACATTCCCACACATCTGAAGCCCCAGCCCTTACCAGTCTTCCTAATACTGTGAAACCTCCAAAACCTGTATACCTTCCACCTCATCTTATCCAAATTTTAAGCCCCCGTCTTAAGGCAAAATTCCTCAATGCTGGGTCCCGTCTACTTCTGTCTGAAACAGAACAAGTTGAAGTGTGCCTAGACCTTTTACACAGAAATAATCCGTTTAACCCAAATGGCTCTTTCGATTGTAATGATGCTTATCATGAGGAGATTGCTGCTCTTTTCCAAGAGGTCTGTGTGGATGATTATTCGCTACATGCAACATTTGGGGATAATTACATGGACCGTTATATGGCTGAGTCTTCAAGGGAGGAGAAAAAAAGTGGAACTTGGACTAGAATGGTTCGCCAGGAAGCTTCTATGACGATCCAAACAGAGTTCACGCTCCAGATGACAGAAAAGAAAAGAAAGCTGGAATGGATCATGGAACGTGAGGAGGCTTATTCCACCGATTACAGACATATGCAACCTGCAACTTCTCACATGGCCAGTGATATGGATACGATCACGAGTGAGTTTCCATCACTGCAATGGATACATGAACTGGAGCAATTTGATACTAATGTGTTTATACGGGACAATGAGGCCACCCCCGAAGGGTCTCTGTCAGCGCCATGAAGCTTCTGTTTTGGAATTGTCAAGGGTTGGGGAATCCCTTGACAATTCAGCAACTTTGCAAGATGTGCAAAGAATATTCTCCTGAAGTTCTCATGCTGGCAGAAACAAAGAACCGTAGAGATAAAGTTATCGCCAATACCAAGTCGCTAAAATTTGACAACCATTTTGTGCTAGACCCGAGGGGTCTATCAGGGGGCATCGCAATTTTTTGGGGATCGCAAGTGCAAGTGACCATCCAGCAGTTTGATTCTTTTTTTTGTAGCTATGAATATAGTTTTACCTTCTATGCTTTCCTTTGATTTGGTTGTTTGTTACTTGAGCTCAAAACAATCGTGTAGACATGGCCAAATCCAAAGCTTAATTAGCTTAAAGCATAGTTTAAATCAATCCTTTGTTTTTTAGGGGACTTTAATGAAGTCCTAAGTCAGGATGATAAGCTAGGTGGTATTCCTTTTGATCTTGTCCATCATGTAATATTTAAGGATTTTTTATCCTCTATGAATATGTATAGTTTAGACTATATAGGGAGTGCTTTTACTTGGAGTAATCGGCGTCCATATCCGTTCCTTATCCAGGAAAGGATAGATCGTTGTTTTGTCAACCCCCAATGGGCACAACAATTCCAGCATGGCAAATATTACCATTTGGATGATATAGGTTCTGATCACTGCGCTCTCCTTCTCGACACGGATACAACGATGACAAGAAAATCTGGTTCTTTCCATTTTGATAGCAAGTGGATTCACAACAATGAAATCGTTTCTTTAGTGGAGCATAACTGGCAAATGCACTATGCAGGCAGTCCCATGTTCCGTATCTTCCAGAAGTTGAAAACCTGTCGTCACAAAATCATACTTTGGAAGCAACAAAAAAAAGGCAACATGACATCAGACATCCAATACATTACCACTCTTCTGCGTGCAGCAAAGAACCAGCAACCTCATCTCATTCAATGGGCCTTAGTTAAGGAAATAGAGAATCAACTGTTCATAGCTAGACATGAAGAAGAGTTGTTTTGGAAGCAGAAATCTCGACAAACATGGCTCCAACAGGGAGAGAAAAATACGAAATATTTCCATGCTTCAACTTTACAAAGGCGAAGAAGAAATCAGATTATGGGCCTCTATGATCCCAATAACCAGTATCAAACACATCCATTTACCATTGCCCTTCTCATTGTTGAATTTTTCAAAGCACAATTCACCTCATCCAGGCCAGGTCCTATGCAGGAAAGACCCCCTCTTCCAGTTCAGGTTTCTATGCAAATGAATATTACTCTATGTAAACCAATTACAACTTCAGAGATTTGTGAGGCGGTGTTCTCCATCAATCCCAACAAGGCTCCTGGCAGTGACGGATTCACCTCGTTATTTTTCCATCGTTTTTGGTATCTGATAGGAAGTGATATTACCACGTCAATTAAGCTGTTTTTCCAGGGGGGTAAGATGCTTCACAGTTTTAACCATACTACTATAGCCTTGATTCCTAAAGTCCAAAAACCCCAGAGAGTTTCTGATTATCGTCCAATCAGTCTATGCACCGTGTATTACAAGATAATCTCAAAAATCCTGACCTTCCGGCTTCAGAAAATATTGCCAACTCTCATATCCCAACAGCAAAATGCATTCACAAAGGGCCGTTCTATTGCCGATAACATTTTGCTGGCTCATGAGATCATTCACTATCTGAAAACAAAATCCACTGGGAACCAGCATTTTATGGCATTAAAATTGGATATTGCAAAAGCTTATGATTGTTTGGAATGGTCATACATTCAGAGCATCCTTCAATTATGGGGTTTCCATGCTACATTTATTTCTTGGATCATGGAATGCATCCAATCGGTTACATATTCTGTCAGAATTAATGGAACAAGCCATGGTTATATAAGGCCCACAAGAGGGATTCGCCAAGGGGACCCTCTATCTCCACTCATTTTTGTTTTATGTTCGGAAGGATTGACACACATTCTTAACTTAGCAGTCCAAACAAAGACGTTACAAGGAATCAAACTCAACTTCAGATGCCCAATGATCACACATCTTCTTTTCGCTGATGATACAATCATTTTCTCAAAAGCCTCACTTCCTGATATCAGGTCCATTACATCCCTCCTAGATCAATATGCCTCAGAAAGTGGTCAACATATTAATTTTCAGAAGTCAGCAGTATTATTCAGTTCAAATGTTGACAGATTCCAAAAAACCATTCTCTCGGAAATGCTGCGTATTCCTCAAAATGCATGCCAAGAGAAATACCTGGGTCTTCCCTTCCAAATCCTGAGGTCCAAAAACCAAACTTTTGCCCCAATTCTGGCAATGATATCTGCGAAGCTCCAAGGATGGAAGGAGCAATTTATTTCCTCTGCAGGCAAGGAAATTCTAATTAAAGCTGTAGCCACTGCAATTCCTATTTATGCAATGATGGCATTTCAGCTGCCAATTTCTCTATGCAACCGTATCCATCAAATCATTCGACAATTTTGGTGGGGTCAAAAACATGACGAGAGGAAAATTAATTGGATCCCCTGGTCATCCATGTGTGCAAGTAAATGGGAAGGGGGCTTGGGTTTCAAGGATCTTAAGGCTTTCAATAAGGCACTGCTAGCCAAACAATTTTCCAGAATTATGTCGAACAAGGAATCTCTCTTATACAGGGTTTACAAAAGTAAATATTTTCCGTCGACGTCAATGATGGAAGCAAAGCTTTCGGGTCGGCCGTCCTGGGGATGGCGAAGCCTGCTTCAGGGGAGAGAGGTACTTCAATTAGGCTTACTATGGAATATATCAAATGGAGCCGATATTCGATGCCAGTTGGATCCCTGGCTTCCAGGCAGTTATCCCTTTATCCCTCGTCCTAACCCAACTACAGCAGAAATCCCAAAGTTTGTCCTAGATCTAATTGACTCTCGAACACGAGATTGGAAAACTCAACTAATTTTCCAACTCTTTCATAAAGATGATGCCATGAAAATTCTTGTTATGCCGATTCCTTTATGGTCTCATCCAGATGAATTAGTGTGGCAATACTCTCCAAGTGGGACTTATTCGGTTAAATCAGGGTACTATCTAGCTTTAAACCAGGGCTTTCGTGCTTACCAGTCTCTCCTCCCCTGCTTCAAAAAATCAGACTGGCAGTTTGTATGGGGTTGATAGGAGTAAAATACTCATATATTACGAGTCACTTTTGCATTGCTTTGTATACTTTTATCGCATGTTTCGAGTGATTATATCGCTTATTACGTGTGTTAGTGTTTCAGGATAAACGAAGCATATGTGAAGGGTTTTGAGTCCAAAAGAGCAAAGAATCGATGATATGTGGAAGTCGAGAGATGGATTGAAGCAAAGAGCGAAGTGAAGATCGAAAGAATTCTTCCTCTGCATGGTCTCGATCGAGAAGCACAATTACTTCATGCTTCTCGATCAAGAAGAAGAGCAAAAATCGGCAGAGTTTTGGGACTTCAAGCTTCTCGATCGAGAAGGGCCAGAATTCAGCATTTCAAATCAGTTTTGGGTCTTGTGCTCTCTTGGCCCACTTCCACTTTTGGACAAACAAGCTTGTAATAGGATGTTTTTTATTTCCTTTTTGGGCTTTACTATATAAGGACACCTTATGTCACATTTTAGGTTAAGCCTCTTTTGGTAGAAACAATTAATACTCTAGCAATTATTCTCTTTTACTTCCTTGTTTTGTTCTTGGAGATTCCTCCATTGTCAAGGATATCAAGCTTTTATTTCCAGATTTTGGGTTTTGAATTCATCTTTAATACAAGCTTAGTTATTGAATCTTCATTATCTTGTTCATGCTTTATTGTTCTTCATTGTTATTTGAGGTAAGCTTTCTCACTTTTATTATGTTGATTTACTATTGCTTAGTTGTTGTTTTTACTTTAACCATGAGTAGCTAAACTCCTAGTCTAGGGGTTGTTTATGATTGCTATATATGATTGCTAGATGATTGGTTAGGGTTGTATGGTTAGGGTTTTGTTGTGTTTAATGATCTTAATGCTTGGATTAAGTTAGCTCCTTAATTGATGATTTGTGTTTGATTAGTGAGGACGAGAGTTAAGCTAATTGAATAGACCTCGTTAAGCATAAGCTTAAGACCTAAATGCGCGAGAGTGATTTAGGGATTTAGCGGTTGTTTGAGTTTGCGGATTAATCGGATTGATTGTTGTAGTCGACATCCAATTGTGCGAGAGTGATTTGGATTTCGACTCATTAATCAATTGTCGGTTCGTCAAATTCCGGCTCGAGAGAGCGGATTTAGATACCTTAGAATGGCTCGACCCGAACCAATACCCATATACCCGACCTATTACCTAGGAATCTCGATGGCATGATTAGCAACCCTTAGGCGCTTTTAATTATTGTTTTTAATCCTTTAATCAATTAGTCGTTTAATTCTTAATTGCTTCTTAGTCTAATCAGTGATTGTTTAATTTTAGTTCCGTTGTTATTAATCAAAAATCCAACTATTCTTTGCTTTCCGAATTGAAAATCAAAATCAATTTCATTCACTTTAAACCCCTTGTCTCCGTGGGATCGACATCCGACTTCCGGATTACTACGAGTTGGCATTATCGCGTGAGCAATTTTTGTCAACAAGTTTTTGGCGCCGTTGCCGGGGACTAGGTTGCGTTTAATTGATTGAAAGTATTTTGAAATTCGGTCGAGTTAGCGTTAATTTCTGTTTTTACTTTTATTGTTCGTTCTTGCGTTTTCGTGATTTACGCTCGGTTCTCTTGTCTTTGTTTGTGTAGGAATTTACCCTTTGTGTATGCATAATACACGGCGTGCTAATCTCCCACTAGAACCTTTTCAAGAGGATCTCGGTAGTTACGAAAGAGGCGTGAGAAGAAGAGCCCGGATTCCTTTAGTTATGGAGGGTGACGGACATGATTATGAGATAGAAGAAGGATTCAATCCTCTAGTGGATGAAGGGGAACAACAATATCCACCCCCTCCTCCACTTGAGAATGTGAATCAACAAAGGCAACAAGAGCGACCAAGGGAGGTTCGCCCTCGGGTGCAACCGCAAGTGCAAAATCAACCGAGGCAAACTTCGGGCGAATTCTTCTTGCCGGATGTGGATAATGCCACGTTTGGATGTTTTGCTATGCCGGTTCAAGCGGCAACTTTTGAGATCAAGCCGAGTACTATCCAACTCTTGGAGAACCGTTGTGCTTTCTTTGGGTTGAAGCATGAGGACCCAAATGCCCATATAGCCAAGTTCTTGGGGGTCCTTAACACGTTCAAGCTTCATGGGATAACCGCGGACCAAATCAAGCTCCGGATGTTCCCTTTTTCTTTGAGGGATAAAGCTAGTTTGTGGCTTCAATCTCTACCCAATGAATCGATCCATACTTGGCGGGAGTTGGCTCAAGCTTTCCTTAACAAGTACTTTCCACATGGCAAGACAACAAAGCTAACCAAAGACATTCTTGAGTTTGTGCAATTCGACGGGGAGTCGCTCTATGAAGCTTGGGAGCGTTTTAAGGATTTACAAAGGAGTGTTCCCCATCATAAGCTTAACAAGGAGCATGTGATTCAAATTTTCTATGATGCAACGAATGTCACCACAAGAGCGACTATTGATGCGGCTTCGGGGGGGTCTTTGATGCAAAAGACGTATGAAGAGGCTCTTGAGTTGGTAGAAAAGTTGGCCATGGTTAGTAGCACATGGGGGCCCACGGAAAGAAGGGCACCGGCTAGTCAAAAGTCGGTAATGACGCTTGACCAAGTTAGAGAGATGGAGGCCATCAAGGAAAAAATGCTTTACTCCAAGCACAATGGATGCTTTGAAAAAACAAGTTGCGCCTAGAAATGCTCCGGTGGCTTATGTTCAAGTCGGGTGTGAGTTTTGTGGTGATTTCAACCATTCGGGGGGAGAATGCCTAGTTACGGGGCAAGCCTTGAGTGAGCAAGTAAACTATGTCGGGGGTCAAAGGCAAGTAAATGATCCTTATTCCAACACCTACAATCCCGGGTGGATGAATCATTCAAACTTCGGGTGGAGAAATCAAGAGGGGCAAGGCAATGCTCAAGGGTCTAATCAAGCGGGTTCAAGCTTTCAAAGCAATAATAGGCCTCCACAACAACAAGGTCACTATCAAGGAAACCTAAACCATGGGAACAATTACGGTGGTAGACCACAACATCCTCCCGGTTTTCAACAACCACGGAATACGGATGAGGGAAATGTGCTTGCCAAGGTGCTTGAGAAACTAGAGAAAATGGAGCAAAGGGAGAAGAACCAAGCTTCCACTATTCACCATTTGGAAACTCAAATTTCTCAAATGGCTATCTCACTTCAAGGTAGAACTCAAGGAGGGTTGCCATCCACGACGGAAAATAATCCTAGAGAACATGTTAAGGCGGTAGAGCTCCGAAGTGGGAGAAACCTTGAGAAAGCAAATGGGAAGAAGCATGTTGTGGAGGAAGATGAACCCCAAATTGTGATTGATATAGCAAGCTCAAGCCAAGAATTACCAAGGGAGCGTGAGGAGGTGGCGATTGAGGTTGAAGAGCCTTATGTGAGACCGCCACCGCCACCACCGTTTGTACCACCGGTTCCGTTTCCAAGCCGGTTAAGGAAAGCTCAAGGGAACGAAAAGTTTCATAAGTTCCTTGAGATTTTCAAGAAATTGCAAATTAACCTTTGCTTGGCGGATGCACTCCGAGAGATGCCGCAATATGCCAAATTCTTGAAGGATATCATTACCAACAAACGGAGTTGGGATAGTGGTGCAACGGTTCCCATTCCGGAAGTTTGTAGCTCAATCATTTTGAATGATCTACCGGCTAAGTTGAAGGACCCAGGGAGTTTTTCTATACCTTGCACTATTGGCACTATGAGTTCTATAAATTGCTTATGTGATCTTGGTGCTAGCATTAATCTTATGCCTCTAACTCTTTTCAGGGAATTATGTGGAGATCAAACCGTGAAGAGCACCTCGATGGTACTCCAACTAGCGGATCACTCATTGAAGAGGCCGTATGGGATTGTTGAGGATGTGCTTGTGAAAGTGGATAAGTTCATATTCCCGGTTGATTTTGTGATCTTGGATTATGCGGTGGATAAGGAATGCCCAATGATCTTAGGGCGGCCCTTTATGAACACCGGGAGAGCTTTGATTGATGTACATGGTGGGAAATTGACCTTGCGAATCGATGAGGAAACGGTTGAGTTCGATATGAAGAAAGCAATGAGGAGTACCATCGAGGAAGAAGAGTGTATGCGGGTTGATTTGGTAGATGAAGTTGTGAGGGATCAAGTCGAGGAAAACGTGGAAGCATTCAACCGGGGAACGTTGGAAAAATTTGACAATTTCACCTATGCCCAGGAGCTTCTCGATCGAGCAGCACAATTACACCTTGCTTCTCGATCGAGAAGAAGAGGTGAAATTGGCAGAGTTTTCCAACCAAGAGCTTCTCGATCGAGAAGCAACTCCCAGTCCACTTCTCGATCGAGAAGCACAGAAAGGGGGAAGATGTCGCAAGTTTCAAAGGTTGTCTTCCATTCCGATGATCTTAGTGATGCATACACCGAAGAAGATGAACCTAAGCCGGAGAATTTGAGCAAGAACGATGGTGTGACTCCTCCATCCTCCGAGTTACCACCAATTGTTGAAATGAAGCCACTTCCGGCTCATCTCCGGTATACTTTTGTGGGGGAGAATTACACCTTGCCGATAATCATCTCCAACAAGCTTTCTACGGAACAAGAGAAGAGGGTTGTGCAAGTAGTGAAAGAGCATGTGTTAGCCATGGGGTGGCAAATCTCCGACATTCAAGGCATAAGTCCTCAAGTGGTGATGCACAAGATCCACCTTGAGGATGAAGCCAAGAATTGTACTCAAAGGCAAAGAAGATTGAACCCTAATATGAAGGAGGTTGTGCACAAGGAAATAGTAAAGCCTCTAGATGCCGGGATTATTTATCCGATCTCCGATAGTGGTTGGGTTAGTCCGGTTCAATGCGTACCTAAGAAGGGAGGAATGACGGTAGTGGAGAACGAGAAAGGGGAACAAATCTCTACACGAACGGTTACCGGGTGGAGAGTTTGTATTGACTATCGAAGGTTGAACGCGGAGACTAGGAAGGACCACTACCCGCTACCATTCATCGATCAAATGCTTGAAAGGGTGGCGGGTCACAAGTACTATTGCTTTCTCGATGGATATTCCGGCTACAACCAAATCTTGATCTTTCCGGATGACCAAGAGAAAACAACGTTCACATGTCCCTATGGTACCTTTGCGTACCGACGAATGCCCTTCGGTCTATGCAATGCACCCGCCACATTTCAAAGATGCATGACCTCGATATTCAATGATATGGTGGAAGATATAATGGAGGTATTTATGGACGACTTTTCCGTTTTTGGTGACTCGTTTGATGGTTGTTTGGCAAATCTTGAGCGTGTTCTAGCATGGTGTGAGGAGACCAACTTGGTGCTTAATTGGGAGAAATGCCATTTCATGGTAGAAGAGGGAATTGTGCTCGGGCATAGGATCTCGGAAGCGGGCATTGAGGTAGATAGGGCAAAGACGGAGGTTATTGAGAAGTTGGTGGCTCCGGTGACGGTTAAAGGAGTCCGGGCATTTTTGGGCCATGCGGGTTTCTATCGCCGGTTCATCAAGGATTTCTCATCCATTGCGAGGCCATTAACGATTTTGCTAGTAAAGGATGCCCCATTTGAGTTCACCAAGGAGTGTCAAGAGGCTTTTGAGAAATTGAAGGAGGCCCTTGTGACCGCTCCTATTATTTCATCTCCGGATTGGAACTTGCCTTTTGAGCTTATGTGTGATGCAAGCGATCAAGCCTTGGGATGTGTATTGGGTCAACGGAAGGACAAAAAAGTGCATGTGATCTATTATGCAAGTCGGACAATGGCGGGGGGCCAACTCAACTACACCACTACCGAAAAGGAAATGTTGGCGGTAGTTTTTGCTTTGGATAAATTTCGGCAATACTTGCTTGGGTCCAAGTGTATCATCTACACCGACCATGCCGCTTTGAAATACCTCTTTACCAAGCAAGATGCCAAGCCAAGACTAATCCGATGGATCCTCCTAATGCAAGAATTCGACATCGAGATTCGGGATAAAAAGGGCACGGAGAATGTGGTGGCGGACCATTTGTCAAGATTCGAGAATCCGGAGCCAATTCCTATCGGTATGGAAATCAACGAGTGGTTTCCGGACGAAACGCTTATGGTGATCCGGGAAATGGAAACTCCATGGTATGCCGATATTGCTAACTTCCTTTCATCTAAGGTAATGCCTCCGGATTTGACGCACCATCAAAGGAAGAAGTTCCTTTCCGATGCTAAGAGGTTTCTTTGGGATGAGCCGTATTTGTTTATGGAGTGTGGAGACGGAATGTTGCGGCGTTGTGTCGCTTTGAAGGAAATGATGCCCATTTTGGAGGCTTGTCATACATCCGATTATGCCGGTCATTATGGAGTGGCGAGGACCGCCGCCAAGGTGTTGGAGAGCGGATTCTTTTGGCCTACCTTATTCCGTGATGCTAAGGACTTTGTGAGCCATTGTGATAGGTGCCAACGGGTTAGGAACATTTCTAAAAGGGATGAGATGCCGTTGACTTCCGTGCAAGAGGTAGAGATCTTCGATGTTTGGGGGATTGACTTCATGGGTCCTTTTCCGATGTCGCATGGGAACTTATATATTTTAGTTGGCGTATGTTATGTATCGAAATGGGTGGAAGCGGAAGCTCTACCTACCAATGACGCCAAGGTAGTTTTGAAGTTCCTCAAGAGGTTGATGAATCGGTTCGGTACCCCACGGGTTATTATTAGCGACGGTGGATCTCATTTTTGCAATCGGCAATTCGATGCATTAATGAAAAAGTACAATGTGTATCACCGGGTTGCTACCCCCTATCATCCGCAAACGAGTGGGCAAGTTGAGGTCTCTAACCGGGAGTTGAAGCGGATATTGGAGAAGACGGTGAATGGGACTCGCAAGGATTGGAGTTTGAAGCTTGACGATGCATTATGGGCATATCGCACGACATTCAAAACGCCATTAGGTATGACCCCTTATCGCATTGTGTATGGGAAAGCTTGTCATCTACCCTTGGAATTAGAGCACCGGGCCTATTGGGCGATTAAAAAGTTGAACTTTGATCTAAAAGCGGCGGGGGAAAAACGCTTGTTGCAATTGAATGAATTGGAGGAATTCCGGTTCTTGGCATATGAGAATGCGAAGCTTTACAAGGAGAAGACCAAGCGGTGGCATGATGCCTACATTTCCCCTAAAACTTTCGAAGTTGGAACGTATGTATTGGTGTATAATTCGAGGTTAAGATTGTTTCCGGGAAAGCTTAAGTCCCGATGGAGTGGGCCATTTAAGATTCGGAGTGTGGCGAATCATGGTGCCATTAAGTTGGAGAATCAAGGAGGTGAAACGTTTAAGGTCAACGGACACCGTTGCAAGCCTTACTTGGGGCCTTTAACGGATCAAAAGGGGGAACAATGTTATCTCGACCCCGCCTCATGAGTTCTACAAGCAAGAACGGTTGAGCTTTTGACTTAAAACAAGCGCACTTGGGAGGCATTCCCAAGCGGTTAGATTTTCTTTCTTTTTACTTATTTCTTTCGTTTTAGTTATTTACTTTGAGAAATTTTCATTTTGAATTAGTTTAGTTTTGTTTGTATCTTTTGTTCTCTTTAATGCCGGGGTGTTCATGTTGTTGATGTGTAGAAAATAGAAAAGCACGGAGCTAATTTGAGTTGGGAAGCATTGGACAAGACTTAATGAAGTTTTGAAAGAAGTTGTGCAGAAATCAGGGGCTTCTCGATCGAGAAGCCATTTTTGCCTATGCTTCTCGATCGAGAAGAGAGGACAAAATTGGCAGAGAATTCCTTCAAGGAGCTTCTCGATCGAGAAGCCAGTTTAAATGATACTTCTCGATCGAGAAGCCAGTTTAAATGATACTTCTTGATCGAGAAGCATGTAGAACAAGAATTTGAATTTCGAATTTTTTGCCAATTTTGTCTTCCCTAGGTCCAACATTTGCACATGGGGGTGTGAGGTGGTTTATTCTAGGCCCTTGGATACATCAAACACAAAGCACAAGAAAGGGAATGTCATTTTCAAGGAATATTCAAATTTCAAAATTCCATTTCTATCTTTAAAAAACCCCAACACTTCATCTTCTCCCTTCATCTTTTCCATTTCAAGCAAAACACCATAGCTTTTTCTCTCTTCAAGCAAAATTCGGCCACCCCCTATAACCACCTAAACCACCACCAAACTTCAACCTAAACACATATTTACCCACCCTTTTGCCTATAGTTATCATGGCTGGAACCTCAAGACAAAGCAAGGGGAAGTCCGCCGCCACCGCATCCGCCCCCGTTCCGAGACCTCTCCGAGGAAAGAAGAAAACCGCCTCCGGTGCATCAGTTGTGGGACCCAACACACCGGGTTCCCTCACAAGGAAATATGAAGCACCCTTCGAGATCCGCTCCGACGAAGAAGGCAAGCGTTTCCTAGAATTGAAGAGCCAAAAATTTGCCATTCCCTATCAAATTGATTGGGAAGATATGGGCCGTTTGGGGTTAATCGAAGAAGTGGAGCAATACTTGGAGCCGTTGGGTGTGCTCACACTCGCTAAAGCGCCGGAGGTAGGGTATGAGGAATTAACTTGGGAGTTTTTCACAAGTCTTAAAAAAGAGGAAGGGTACTCTAATTCTTTAATCGTGAGGATTTTTGGAGTGGAATACGAATTAGGAGTACTCGCTCTAAAAAGGAAGCACGGAATGAAGGCGGATGGATTGCACACCAACCCGAGACAATTTGACTACAAAGGGGTGTGGAAAGAGGTATCGGATTTGGAGGGCTATCAAGCGAAGACGGCCAAGGTGAACGACATCAAGGACACCGCTCTTGTGGTGGCGGTGAAATGGCTTGGCCATACTTTCGGGGGGCGTCACGAGTACAACAAGGTGGGGGAAACCGAGGTTGTGATGATGAATGCTATGATGCATCCTGAGGTGGCCGATTATCGGATTGACTCCGCCAACCGCCTAATTACTTCTTTTCTCGATGTTCCGGAGGCGGGTACAAAGCTCGGTTTTGGATGGTTGGTCACCCGGATAGCCAAAGAATTTGGCGTCCCCAATGAGAAGTTCGAAGGACTCACACCGATACCGTCTCGCTCCCTTGGTATCAAGCATCTTGACAAGGCCGGGTATGTTCACAAAGGGCATGTTGTTCCCTATTTCAAAAGAGGCCCATGGCTAAAGGCGCACGGGCAAGAAGCGGCGAGACGAGCGGAATTTGAAGGTCAAGGTGAAGAAGAAGAGCATGACGAGGAGGGTGATCAAGAGCATGATCAAGAACAACCGGCACCTAGAAGAGAGAAGGAGCCGGTAAGAAGAAGAGAGAAAGCACCGGAGGAACCGGAAGTTCAAGAAGAATGGGCCCAATGGGGCCAACCATCGGCCACTAGCTCACATGGGGGAAGTAGCTTTGAGGATGAACAACGCCAATTTATGGCGGAGCAAAGGCGAATTTGGAACGAAACTAGATATGAAATGAAGCGGCTCCGTCATCGGCAAAGAAGGGAAGCGGAAAAATTGCAAGCATATTTCAATGCCCAAGGAGGGCCCCACTACCCGTCACCTACTCCATCCCCCGAACCCCCGGCGTTCGACTAGCGAGATTTGCATTTTCTAACCCTATCTCTTACAATTTCTTTTTTATTTTATTTCTTGCTTAAGGGACTAAGCTAGAAATAGTGTGAGGAGGGTAGCGAAATTGTATCTCGTTTCTATCTTTTATTGCTTTTTTGTTGTGTTTTATTTTTGTTAATTTTTGTTGCTAGAGTTTAGTTTAGGTTGTTGTGTCGCCTCCACTAAAGCTCTTGTACTAAGCATGTGAAATGAATCGAAAATGAGAATTAGTCACTTGGCAACGTGTTGAACCATATCAATGTGTATTATCTCTTGTGCCTTATTGCCATAATGCATTTGTTTAGATTTAACAACTATGCTTAAATGCTTGCTTAATGGATGTAATTCGATATGACATGTGTGAAGGGATAGTGGTTAAATTGATCTTTAGTTATTAATCTTTGGATGTGATGGTTTAAACTTAATACGGTTGCATGATGTGCGAAATTGTGAAAAATTTGTGTTGGCATAATTTGGGCATAATTGGCATGAAAACATAGGGATTGAACAATAGGCATAACACCACATTTTTCATATTGAGTTATTTCGAGCCTACTTGTCTTTGTGAGTGTTACTTTGTCCGGAATTCCTAGAATTTGCTCGGTGTCCATTCTAAATTGCATTGTTGAGTGATTGATAATTAAATGACTATGGCATTAGGTGTAACCATTCTAGAGACCGCTTAAAAAGCCTACCTTAAACCTTTAGATAGCCAATTTTGAGCTTAGACCTTTGTTGATATTACCATGTTAACAACACAATCCCATTCTTAATTTTCCACTTTCATTCACCCAACTTGACTTGACAACTAGTGTGAGGAGGAGAGGGTAATAGCTTGATGAACATAAAGAAGAGTGAACTTGAACTAAAAGTGAAATTAGTGCCTAAGAAAGAAAAAGAAAGAAAAAGAAAGAAAAAGAAAGAAAAATACAAAAATATGCAAGGGAAAGAAAAATCCAAAAAGAGAAAGATAGAAAAGAAATAAAGGCATGAGATTGAGTTAAGCGTTCAAAAAGAGTTCTAAAATGTAAAAAGTCCAAGCTAGCCCAAGTTCTTATTAATGTTTTAACTAGTTTCAAGTCAAGTTTTAGCCTAAAGTATCAACTTTGATCTACCCCGACCTTGGCCACGTTACAACCCGTGCAAGCCCATGAGATAATTGTTGATCACCGAGCTAAGTAGTGGAGTTTAGGACTATGAGCAAACCTATGGGAATTCCGTGTTTGTGTGCTTAATTTTCTTATCTAAACACTTGTGTGTTAGAGTGATACCTAGTGAGGATTTTGATGCCTAGGTTCAATTTTTTATGTTTGATTATTGCCATGACTTGCCCTACATTGTTGTTTAACCAAATAATCGCATGTCCCGTAAACGATGGTGATAGCTTGAGTGTTCAAGATTAATGTTAAACTAATGCAATTGTGTTCTCTTTGCCTTCGCATTATGTCATTACAAATTGCATTGCTCATTTGTTTGCATTGATTATAGTTGTTGACATTAGACGTTTGCATTTGTACAATTTGGTAATGGGATATGAGTATTGATGTGTGTTCAACCTTGCCAATGTCACTAAGTTAGTTGTGGTTTAATGCATTTCTTGCTTGATGACAAGCAAGGTTTAGTGTGAGGAGGTTTGATAGGAGTAAAATACTCCTATATTACGAGTCACTTTTGCATTGCTTTGTATACTTTTATCGCATGTTTCGAGTGATTATATCGCTTATTACGTGTGTTAGTGTTTCAGGATAAACGAAGCATATGTGAAGGGTTTTGAGTCCAAAAGAGCAAAGAATCGATGATATGTGGAAGTCGAGAGATGGATTGAAGCAAAGAGCGAAGTGAAGATCGAAAGAATTCTTCCTCTGCATGGTCTCGATCGAGAAGCACAATTACTTCATGCTTCTCGATCGAGAAGAAGAGCAAAAATCGGCAGAGTTTTGGGACTTCAAGCTTCTCGATCGAGAAGGGCCAGAATTCAGCATTTCAAATCAGTTTTGGGTCTTGTGCTCTCTTGGCCCACTTCCACTTTTGGACAAACAAGCTTGTAATAGGATGTTTTTTATTTCCTTTTTGGGCTTTACTATATAAGGACACCTTATGTCACATTTTAGGTTAAGCCTCTTTTGGTAGAAACAATTAATACTCTAGCAATTATTCTCTTTTACTTCCTTGTTTTGTTCTTGGAGATTCCTCCATTGTTAAGGATATCAAGCTTTTATTTCCAGATTTTGGGTTTTGAATTCATCTTTAATACAAGCTTAGTTATTGAATCTTCATTATCTTGTTCATGCTTTATTGTTCTTCATTGTTATTTGAGGTAAGCTTTCTCACTTTTATTATGTTGATTTACTATTGCTTAGTTGTTGTTTTTACTTTAACCATGAGTAGCTAAACTCCTAGTCTAGGGGTTGTTTATGATTGCTATATATGATTGCTAGATGATTGGTTAGGGTTGTATGGTTAGGGTTTTGTTGTGTTTAATGATCTTAATGCTTGGATTAAGTTAGCTCCTTAATTGATGATTTGTGTTTGATTAGTGAGGACGAGAGTTAAGCTAATTGAATAGACCTCGTTAAGCATAAGCTTAAGACCTAAATGCGCGAGAGTGATTTAGGGATTTAGCGGTTGTTTGAGTTTGCGGATTAATCGGATTGATTGTTGTAGTCGACATCCAATTGTGCGAGAGTGATTTGGATTTCGACTCATTAATCAATTGTCGGTTCGTCAAATTCCGGCTCGAGAGAGCGGATTTAGATACCTTAGAATGGCTCGACCCGAACCAATACCCATATACCCGACCTATTACCTAGGAATCTCGATGGCATGATTAGCAACCCTTAGGCGCTTTTAATTATTGTTTTTAATCCTTTAATCAATTAGTCGTTTAATTCTTAATTGCTTCTTAGTCTAATCAGTGATTGTTTAATTTTAGTTCCGTTGTTATTAATCAAAAATCCAACTACTCTTTGCTTTCCGAATTGAAAATCAAAATCAATTTCATTCACTTTAAACCCCTTGTCTCCGTGGGATCGACATCCGACTTCCGGATTACTACGAGTTGGCATTATCGCGTGAGCAATTTTTGTCAACAGGGGTCTGCAGATTCCATCGAAGATAAAGGTCTTCATCTGGCGGTGCATTCATAATGGTATTCCTTCAGGGTCAGTGCTCCACAACAGGTTACAATTCTCTCCTCAATGTCCATTCTGTGAAGAAATTGAAACTCTTGTCCATTTATTATTCCTGTGCCCCCATTCCCGGATGATATGGTTTTGTTCCCCTTTTCAACTGCGGTCGGACCAATTGCCCAATTCTAGTTTCGCTCAGCTCTGGCTTCACACTAGTCAACATCTAATAAAGATCCAATCGGAAACAATCAACTTGCCTCTTTTCTGCTTTGTAATTTGGCATATTTGGAAGTCTCGGAACAATTTTATATTTCAGGGCGAAATTGATCCAATGGAACGTACCTTGTCCATTGCCATGGAAGCGGCATCAGATTTCGTCAATGCTCATAAATATACATTAGAGCCACCTACTAGTTGTCAATCCGCTATGTCAAGTTCTCCATATTTGAGTATTCCGCTGGCTATAAAAGTAAATTATGATGCTGCTGTGGATATAAGGAAACACCATGGATATATAGGCGTGATTGCGCAAGATGTGCTGGGGAAAAAAAGGGGAAATTCTCGGCAATGTTTCGATTCATTTGGGATCCAGGGATATTGGAGTGTCTGGCACTGCGAGAGAGTATGAAATGGGCAATCCAGAACGATTGGAAAAATGTTGTTTTTGAAGGTGATACCCTTCAAATATCCACGATCATCAACAACCGCTACTGCACAGTGGCGGCCATTAGAGGTATTTATCAAGATATCTGGCATCTTCAACAATTCTTCACCAACACCAAATTTCAATATGTTCCACGGAGTCAAAACAGAGATGCTCACAACTGGGTCCAGGAGGTAAAGCGTAACGACATATCTACTAGTCTATGTTAGCAAGCTTTTAACTCCTTTTCATAGATGTAGTTTGTAATTCATTTCTTCTGTTGTAATTCTATATCTCGGACAAAAAAAAAAAAACAGAACTTTATATTTTAGGGTTAATTTTAAAAAAAAAATTATACACTTTAAATAAAATTTTATTTTAATTATGATTTTTAAAAATTATCATATAAAAATTATGAATTTTTATTTTTACTAAATGAATCACCTATAATTATCTAGTGTAATTTACCATTCATTTCTTTTTAAATCCGCCGGATTCTGATAACCAGGTTAGTAAAAATTATACCGGATATTAATTTGGTGATAGATAATAAAAAAAAGTCTATGATTTTATATAACAATTTTAAAAGTCGTGATTAAAATAAAATTTAGTGTTGTGAATGTCATGATTCTTTTGAAATTAACCCTTTTATTTTAAATGCAATTGACACAATTGATAAAATTAATGGACAAAATTGTGCAACTATATTTTAAAAATATTTCTGATAATTTGATCATAGTTATAGATATCTAAAATTATTTTACCCTGAGTATTAATTCTTAAATTTCAAAATAATTACTTCTCCAAAAGAAAAATTAGACAATATTACGACATATCTGATTTAAAATAAATAAAAAAAATAAATTTTCATTTTCTTATAAATTTAAAATGATTCAATTTCAATGTCTTCCTTCAATCTAGAGGTGGCCATAGGCCGGGTCAGCCCGGTCAAACTCGGCCCGAAACCGGTCAATCTCGGAACCGGACTAAAACCGGCCCGGAACCGTACAAGGGGCGGTTCTGGGCCGGTTCCAGATATGTTGAACCGTGAACCGGCGGTTTCGGGTCGAAACCGGCGGTTCAAGGGTCAACCCGTTGATATAAAATATATATTATATATTTAAAATATATATAATATCTTTATTATATAGTCCCTCCGTTCCAATAGAGTTGTTCACTTTGCCTTTATCACACAGTTTAAGAAAAGCAATTATTGTTTATAGATTTTGTAAAAGTTTTTTTACTTTTCTTGTCATATCCCTATTTAATATAGGGTCCATTTGCAATTTACTTTCAACTTATTTATTAGTGGATTTTGAATAGGGGTAATATAAAAAAATTAAATGTAAAAATTAATTTTTTTTTTAAAAGTGGACAAAAGTTTTGGGACAAAATAAAATCTCAAAGTGGACAACTCTATTGGGACGGAGGAAGTAATATATTTACTTTGTACTAAAATATATATTATATTTGTTTTAATTAAATGTTTGGTTAATTTTTTTTTTTATTTTCTTGTAATACTATCTCGGTGAGTTATTTTATTGGTAAATTACATTTTCAGTAATTAAATTTTATTTTTATTTTTAATTTTTTTCTAAACCGTCTTAAACCGGAACCAGAACCGGAACCGTCCGGTTCCGAACCGTCTCTTAGGCGGTTCCGGACCGGTTTCACTTTTTCTTAAACCGTGACCCAGCGGTTCCGAATCAGAACCGCCGATTTATGAACCGTGGCCACCTCTACTTCAATCAAACAATTTTATATGAAGTCAACGATATTATATCAATAATAAAATTGAGGTAAAATTATACAATTGAGGTAAAATTAAAAATATTATATTAATAAAATTAATATAATATATGAAGTCAACGATATCTAATGTCATACATAAAATAAAATAGTTCATAATTTAACATTGCAGACTTAGATTTACATAAGATTTTTTTTTCAAACCGAAAATTATTTATGTTGAATATCCTTTTTTAGGTTGAGTATTTGGAAAGTCAATTGTATCAAGAAATAAATGAAGTAAATATTATTATATTTCATTGTTAGTATGTTTTCATTATAATTTTCTTTTAGAATCAGAATTGCATTTTATTAATGATAATGAACGGTTACAAGTTCGTTGACCGAAAAAGAAACATTTCTATCAAAAACGCAATCATTATAAAAGAAAATACTCCATTTGGCTAGAGTATGAACTAACTAGTTATGAAATACAGACCTAACAGATTTTCATATAATATGAAATTATGTTCTGCCATTGCTGATCAATATAAGATCTAAGGCTTTGTTTTTGAAGAGAATCAGACTGAAATAACCATCAGTAGGTAATGAATGACTGTTAGAATTGAATGAACTGTAAATTTTTCAGTAACATATAGATTTGATAGGAAGAAATTGTTGGATGTTGAGAATTTTTTTTTAAAGACAGAGAATTGCTCTGCTTTTGTACTATGTTAATATTGCAAGTGTTTTTCTTATTTATTGCTAATGAATAATTACAAGAGAGATTCAACTTATATACTAGACTACAAACAAGATTAGAACAACTCTATAGAAATCTTCAATCAATCCCTGTCATCAACAGAGTCTCCTTGAAGAGCAGGATTTTCATGACGGCTCGAAACCTTAGCTAAAAAAACTAAAAAAATGGAGCTTTTCTATCAGCGGCTTTCAGAGGTTTATAAAGTTACCAACGATCTTTAGAGTTTTTTTATCAAACACTTAGCTGAGACTTTTTGAAAAGGAAAAAAATCTAAAAGTTTTACCGAAAAACTGAACCAAACGCCCCCTTAAATACCTTAAATAATTTAAATCAACCATAGCATCATTTTTCGTAAGATTGGAATTGTCCAGAATTATCACTTCATCAGTCTTCTTTTCTTCAATAACAACCAAGTTATTAGAATTCACGATAACTTCTTGCCTAAATTCGATACTTCTCATAACTCTCGAAAGACTATTTATTTCTGGAGCACTTCTTCCTGATCTGGGGTTTCCGCGTTGTCGTTTCGAACTTTTTCTGTTTTCAGAGAAACACACAAATGTTATAGATTTATTTGAAAATTATGCACCATTCTGGCGCAAAAGCTCATCAATATTTATATATCATTTTACAAAATTAAGTTGTTTATGCACCATATTCATAAATAAACATCTATTAATTATAAAACTGAAATTTATTACTATTGAATTTGTTCAATTTTTGGATAATCAACAAAATTATATAGCAGTAGATAAAAAGAAGACGAAAAAAAAGGCAGAATGAAAGATGAACATACAGGATAGAAGCCTTTTTTATTGCCATGATCGCCAAATGTTGAAGCTTTTCTCTTTCTGTTTTTGAATGAGCTGTGGGTTTTAGTATGAATAACTGAGTTCAGAGACAACTGATTTATAGGTAAATTGGGTACCTAAACTTCAATTTTATAATACTATATAATAAAATTTGTTGTGGTCCAATTTTTGCTTCAACGCGCATTTTAAAATTGTTCACGTGGTTTTTATTTTAATGCATATATATGATACGTAGTATCTGCATGATTGACTAAAATAATGCTAAACGCCCGTTTCGGTTCCTCAAAAAGTAAAAGAAAATAGGAATACAAATGAATAATTCTTATTATTTGTGTTTTTCTATTAAAATTTATTAAAAAATATAAATGTGATCCTTTTAATGGAAATCACCCGTTGGTCCTAGTCCCTTTCATTCATAGGAATGAATTTTTCATTTCCATAACAATCAAAATTCAACTAAATATATTAATATTAAGTAAAAAAATAATATATAATTATTAAAAAAATATTTTCAAATATTTATTTAAAAAATAAAAAAATAAAACAATAATTTTCTTAAATAAGAAACATAAAAATATAATATTTTTAAAAATAAAAAAATAATTATTTAAAAAAATAAAAAAAAATTATTTAAAAAAAAACAAAAAAAAAACTATAATTATAATTTCTTTTTAAATAAATACTATTTTACAAATTTCTATTCATTCTTATTCTACACTAATAGCTTGAGGAATCAAACTTCTACTCATTTTCATTGCTATACTAACTTTTTGCAAACCACCTCTTGATTTTCAAGCTATTATCAAAAATTTATTGGAAAATTAATTTACTTAACTATCACGAGACCTGACATCTGTAAGTCTTGTCAGTCGACATATGCACACACCTAGAACTTATCACTTATGTTTGGTAAGCGTATTTTACGATATTTTTTTATGAATATCTTACAGTACTTAAAAGGGAAAGTTGGTCGTGGAATTGTGATGACGAGAAACGGACACACTAACATCATCGGATACTCAGATTTGGATGGGTCTGGCACTACTAGAAAACTGTCGATTAGCGACGGATTTCACGCTAAAATCAAATTTAGCGACGGATTTTGAATCCGTCGCTAAATCCTCAAAAAATTGGCGGGATTCATCTCGCCAACTTTAGTGATGGAAATTCCGTCGCTAAAATGGCGGGACAAACCCCGCCAATTTTTTTCACTTTCAGCGACGAATTTCAAAATCCGTCGCTAAAAATGTTACATTTAGCGACGGTTTTCAAATCCGTCGCTAAATGTATTACATTTAGCGACGGATTACACAATCCGTCGCTAAATGCTTACTTTTAGCGACGGATTCCACAATCCGTCGCTAAATGCTTACTTTTAGCGACGGATTCCACAATCCGTTGCTAAAAGTATTAATTCTACTAAAAAAACGACAATTTATTTAAAAAAATATTTATTTGTTAAAAAAATATTTATAAAATTAATTATTTATACAAAATAATTATTCATTAAAAAATAAATATTTATACAAAAATAAATATTTATAAAAAATAATTATTCATAAAAAAATTATTTATTAAAATAATTACTATTTATTAGAAAATTTATTATATTAGAATGCGGTAGTAAAGTGTAAAAGTAATAATTTGTTATTTTTATTTAAAATAATTATTAGAAAAAATAATTTATTAATTATTTATTTAAAAAATAATCAGTATGAAAAAATAATTATTTTATAATGTGGCTGTTAATTGCGGGAGTAAATATTCGTTCCTTTTAGTTATATTTAAATATAATGTACATAGATATGTATCAAGAATCTGAGCTGGGTAATATGGAGTTATGCGCGGGGGAACTAGAAGGTTAAAGCAGATTGGCTGAGAGTAATTAAAAGATGAGTAACCTACTGGGAAGTTTGCAAAAATTGCTGTAGGATGATGATAGGAGACCTATCGCAGGTGGGTGGGTGACCGTGGGCTATAGATTAAATAATATTTCATTTTTAGCTTTATTTAAAAAAATTAATTTTTTTTACTTTAAAAAAAATTAGTGACGGATTAAAATCCATCACTAAATTTTTTTAAAATCCGTCGTTAATTTTTTCTTTCCGTAGCTAAATGATTTAGCGACCAGGAATATAGCGACGAATTAAATCTGTCGCTAATCCATCGCTAAAGCCATTTAGCGACGGATTTATGCCATTTAGCGACGAAAAAATCCGTCGCTAAATGACAGATTTCTAGTAGTGTGGTAATACACTTGATCGTCGATCAATCACGTGATACTGTATGTTCGTATGTAGTAATCATGTATCTTGGAAAAGTAAATAACAACATGTTGTAGCTCGATCCAGTGCCGAAGCAGACTACCGTGTTATGGCAGCAACAACATGTGAGTTTATATGGTTGAAAAGTCTGCTAGATGATCTTCATTGTTCATATGTTACTCCTATAACTTTCGAAATTTTTGGTATGTAAAGCAAATCTGCAAAAGAAAATAAGGTCTGATTGCTCATCAGATGTGGTAGTTCGATGAGTACTCCATGTTTAAGTTGGCCTTTATTTGATTTTAGACCTTTTGAGTTTTTTTTTTGATATAGTGAGAATAATTGGGGGATGTTAAACTCTGTGGGTCATTATAGTTATCCCAAATTATAAAAAGGTCATTAAACTCAATTTTTTTACAAAATTGTCATCGAACTTACTATTTTGTTACAACGGGATGTCACTCGCATGAAATTTACTATTTTTAGAAGCATGGCTTGCCAGATTTATCCAACAAAGCACTTTTCTCCCACATCATCCATCTCTCATTTGCTATGTCAATAAATGAGTCTCTCTAATTTTTGTCAAACCCTTGATACAATTAATCAAAATCTAAACAGCAAAAATAAGGAAAAACTATAAACCAAAGAAAGATTCTAACTTCAACTTCATGTAGACTAATTTGATGTTTGAGAAATGAGAATGCCATCCTCCTGTAATTAGAAGATCACAATCCATATACAAGAAAACAGAGCAAATCCAGAAAGAGATGAACATATACAAAAAGAGAAATTAAATCCATAACCAAAAAATCAGAGTAAGTCAGCAAACCCAAAATTAAAAAAAAAAATAGGTTATAATGAGATTATAGTGTATAAGTTACAAAAGAAAATTCGAAATTATTTTGACAATGAAACTCAGATTCGACAAAACTCTAACTGTCTATTTGTTCTAACGACAACAAACTCCGACTACCTTTGCTCTTGTCATCTCCAGTATCTGCGGCTTGCTTCAAATTGCGAGCAAAATCAACGAAGGACTCCTGCCACCATCGCAACGCCGAACACTGCCGTTCTTGGTCAGACAGGATTTTTGAGACGAACCAACAGATCTCTGAGCCGAACCCATTTGGGTTCGTCTTAGATGGGGAGGACGAAACTCGTCTTCCTCTTTTGAGACGAACGCAGATGAATTCGTCTCAAAAGATACGTGTTTCTGGCGCTAAGGTGAAAGGTGCGGCAGGAAGAAAAGTAGAATTGGTTTGCGGCAGCTGGAATTGTTTTTTTTTTTTTGGGTTTTGGTTGGTTTTTTTAAGGTGTGAGCTGTGAAGGAAGAAGATGGATAGGAAAAGAGACTAAAATGATCCTTAAATTTTTATTAAACTAATTTTTAATTAGAAAGATTTATTTATTGACGTGACAAATCATAGATGAATGATGTGGGAGAAAAGTGCTGTATTGGGTAAATCCGGCGAGACATGTCACCAAAAACGGTAAGTTTTACACGAGTGACATCCCATAATAATAAAATGGTAAGTTTGATGATACTTTTGTAACAAAATTGAGTTTAGTAACCTTTCAGTAATTGGGAATAACTATAGTGATTTAGAGAGTTTAATACCCATTATCGAGTTTGTAAGAACACCTTAAATTTTATGTATTGTTCGAAAGTAGTGTCTTACTAGGATTAGGTTCGTTATTTATCGAAGACGAGTTCCACTAGAATTAGATTCTTTTTAGATAGTAGATGTCTTAGTTTGATGTTTTTTTATTCATAGTGTCGTAATGTTCAAATCTCGTCTCTTGCGAGATTCCACTTTTAATTTATAGAGTTTAGGGGTATGACCGAATTCTAGTCTTCAAAAGAATTCATTCTTTCCTTGGTTTAGTTTGGGCGATTAGATTCCTAATTGAATTATGATTTAGTGTCCATATAAGTGCAAATTAGGATTTGAAGCATTTAATAATAATTTTCAGAAATATGCATCTGGTGATGAGCTATTTGTCCGCTTAAGAAAATGCAAAGACTAAATTTGCATCTAGCGATAGATTTGAGAAATTGAACCATAATTATTATAAATAACTGTTCGCGAGGTTTTCACCGACGTTTTAACCTTTAAATTTGATAATGGGTAACTTTAGGTACTGATGCTTTAACCGGGGTGATTCTGGATGAGGTAAACAAGATTTGAATGACGTAACCCTGATTCAAGTGACGTAACCTGAATTTAAGTAACGTTACCCAAATTGTGAATGACGTCACTGTTGGCGCAGCGGGACGCGAGGGTCCGGATCGTATATTTCAATTTAAAATTGGAATTCCAATAACCCGGATCCAAAAATTGATCATATCAATAGCAAATGGATCGTCGTATCATCTAGTAATTAAAGCACGCATCTATCGTAAGAAGAATACCTATGTCGATTCTCCAACAATTCTTGTAGTCCCAATAGTACGGTGACCTCAAACTCGTCCACACGAGTATGCGTCCGATTGAATCCTCGCCTTGAAGTAATCCGCAAGAGTTCCTCTTGCCGAGCAACCCTAAGCTCAAACTCTCACCGCAATTACGTCTTTGCTCGGATGTATGAAAAACTTTCGCCAAGCTTTTCTGTAATTGAGGACTACTTGAACTCTTTCAAATATGCTCTCTTACGTGTGGTGTGTGTAGAATGAGCAAAGGCAACCTCTATTTATAGGGTAGAGCTTTGCTTAAGAGTGCAACACCTCACATGCTAGGTGTCACACACCAAGTAAAGGTGTTGCCACCATTCGACACCTCAGATGTTAGGTGTCACACACCAAGCATAGTGTTGCCACCATCTGACACATCACATGCTAGGTGTCACACATCAAGCATAGGTGTTGCCACCTTCTAACACGTCGGATGCTAGGTGTCACACACAGAGACATACATGACATCATCACATGACATCATCACGTGACATCATCGTGACATCATGACATGACATCATCGTTACACCATCACATGACATCATCACATTAACTTGGATAAAATATAATTAGGTGCCTACTATTTTATAACTCTTATAAATTAGTCCCTAATTGTATTTGTTTTTTTCATCTTAGATTAATTTCCGAGATATGCTAGTATCCATATGAAATCGATCTCTCGTAAACTCGGTTGCACGCCCTATTGTGTCTGACTAGGTTCACATCTATATGGCAACGAGAGTCATAAGAAACGCCTTTCTTATATTAAATAATTAAAATCCCATTAATTATTAATTCTCGTAGATCGTGCGTGACGTCTAGCAACATATCACGACCCCCAAATAGATATGAATGTTTCGATGCATTCTTTATGAACCAATGTTCATAATTACGGTGCACTCAAAATTCCCTTCACTTAAGATTCCGATCTCGAAAAGTATCACGGTTAAGTCAAACACTGTTTCTCTTGATCATATGACCTCATCTCAGTTCTTATTCTTGATAAATATGACTTCCATTAGAAACAACTTTCTAAGTAAGTCATATACACCTGCGCAGGTTTTATCATCCATCAAGAATAATTCGAGATAGCATAGAATCTTGTCTCCGTTCATCCTGAGTGATGAATTCTTTCTAGGTGAACCCCTATCTCCATATACAGCCAATTAGAGCCAACACATCCCGCGGCCCTAACTCATTAAAGATCTAGGGTTAAAGAGTATCAAACTCTAATCACCTATATACAAGATAGTGTCACCGCAAGTTAAAGGACATATGTACAATTACGAACTAGATGATATTAAATTGACTTTGATGAATTAACATGTATAAGTCATCTAGCGTCATGTGTTCGACTCACTCAACACTTTGAGTGTCCACATGTTTATTCTAATCCCCATCAAGTAGTATGAGACGCACTACTTCCTATAATTAGTAACTCTTTACTAATCAGGAGAATAAACAGAGGTGACGATCTTTCCGGGATAATGCGATGCCCTTATTTCCAGGACCCCATCGATTGTGAACGGTTATTTAGATCACTTGTATAATAGAATCTGTCACTCATATTCTTAACACCTTAAGAATAGATTATATCACAATGTGATAAGTACAATACGTAATAAATGAACACTTAGTTCAAATAAAACATATATATCTTTGCCATTGGGATTAGTTCTATAAATATACATGATCAAATGGCCCTGGGGCATATACTACTAACAATCACCGCCGTTTGATTAAACTAAAAGTATTAATCTAGGAATCCTGTGATTCAAGCGAGATTAATGTCAATTCTACTCCTAAACTAAGATTCAATCCGGAGATTGAGTATAAAAAACCTAAACTTTAATTTTGATTAATGATGTGTTGATCCAAAATAATACGATAAATCTAGCTATCTATAAGGAATAAACCCTAATCAAGACTCCTAATTCTAGTGAGATTCAATCTCCTAATTAAAATAAGAAATTAAATAAATAAATAAAAAAAGGCTAAAAGAAATAAAGCTCTCATTGGACTAAAATCCCACATGAGCCCATTCAGCTCTTTAACCAAATCCTGGACCACTTTACCCTTCTCCAGACTATGATATTTTGAGTACACCAACAAATTTTCTAGGCCGGTGCAAACAATAACAAATAAAAATTCAAAAAATATTAGAGAGATAATTTCAAAAATCGAACTAATCTCTTAGTCTTAAAGGTTTATATGTCAATTTGTTTAATTATAGAGATTTAATGAGTTAGCGTGTGAAATACAGAATTTTAAAACTCAATTCGGCTCATATTACACTTTCAGAGGCTAAAATGGCACTTTAATCAAATTTTCAATTTAAAACTTAGTTTAGTATTTATATTATTAAATAAATAAATAAATAATTAAGCAAGCTTAATGGATTAAACCTATTGGACTGGCACAATTTTTTCAAGAAAAAAGGGCATTATTTACGCTCTTAAAATTTAACTTTAGGATTAAGTAAGCTTTCAACGTCCAAAAAGGTTCAAATATGTCTCTAATTTCTTTAAAAATAAACAACAAGGCCTCCGATTTGGACAACCAGACCCTTAACGTCTTATTTATGCGTCAAAATTAGGGGCATGGTGGTCAATATTTTAAGATGTTAAGGGCATATTTGAACCTTTCCGAATATTAAGAGCTTACTTAATTTTATAGTCAAACCATATGAGCATAAATGACCTTTTTTCTTTTTATAAATAACACTTTATCTCCAACAATTAAATAGAGTAGCTAGACTTAATAAAAATAGACATAAAATATTACTTTTAAAATTATTTTCTAAATAATAAACTTTTACTTTAAATAGTTTATTGGTAATTGTAAATGTATGACGTTTTTCAATTTTAATTTTCTTCTTACATGAAAAAATCTGACGCATATTCATTATAAATTTGTAATTTTTACATTTGTAATTTTCACATTATATGAAAAACTCCTCTACAATTCCTTTATAAACTTTTAGATATGTCACAAGTTTGTAACAAATTTGTGACATATACTTCTGCCACAAAATCTATTTAAATTTATGAAGGGTTTTGATCTGTTATAAACTTATAAAGGATTTATATTCGTTATAAATTTATAAAAAAAATTAAACGTGTTAATAATTCATGACAAATTCTTGACAGATTTATTTCGTCATAAATTTGTGTGATAGAAATATTCATAATAAATTGGGGGTATTCCTATTAAATAGCACCACCTTTAGCGGTTTTTACAATTTAAGCCACTACTACAAATTATCTCAATTGTACGTTAGCCCAAACTTTCTAATTTTTTTAATTATTAGCCCAGATCCCAATTCCGGCATCTGAAATCTCACGTGGCTCGCCGGATTGCCTCGTCAGCGCCAATGTGGCTTTCTTTATGCGATGTCGTTTTAGATTATTCCTACCAAATAATACGAACTACCATTTTGTTTCAAAATATTAGCACAACCTTTCAAATATTTTTAAATTTTAGCCTAAAACTTGTTTCCGGCTATTGAAATCACAACTAACTCTACGTCACAGTCATAAATTTACAACCCTAAAATCACAACCATAAAATTCACAAACTCTAAATGTTATATATGCTATGTTACTATCAACTATTACATAATGCTATGTATGCTATCAACTGTTACTCACAGCTATTGAATGCTATGTATGCTATCAACTGTTACTCACAGTTATTGAATGCTATATATGCTATCAACTGTCAAGCCATATAAGTGCAATAAGTTAGTAGTTGTGTTAATAACGTCTACTTCATTTTAATAATGAGTCATATAAGTGCAATAAATTAATTTAATTGATATAAATATATCTAACGGGTTATATAAATGTCGCTATCATGCAAACAATTACTATTTAGAAATAAATATTATATTTTGATATTTTAATTAATTTTAAATGTAAATGAAAATGAAAATAATTTTTTTAAAGACAAAATATTATATTTGATATTTTGATTAATTTTAAAATTAAATAACGGATCATATAAATATCGTAATTAACATTGATACATATAACGGGTCATATAAATATCGTAATTAACATTGATACATATAACGGGTCACATAAATGTCGCTCATGTGTGTAGCATGTGATAATAATAAATTAATATTATATATAACGGGTTTTATTAATATCACAAACGTGGTATAGTTTCTATTTAAATAAAAATAATTATAATAATTTATTTACAAATAAAGTATTATATTTAATATTTTTTAATTAATTTAAAATTTAAATAACGGATCATGTAAGTGTCGCTCACCTGTGTAACACGTGGCGAAACGCTAGTACTATATATAAACCCTAGCTGTCTTCTCTTCTCTTTTCTCTCTAATAAACCCTAGCCGCCTAGAGTTTTTTCTTATTTTTTCTTCGGCAGCCGTCAATGGCTTAATTTTTTTATTGACGGTAGCCACCCCTTTTGTTTATGTTATTTTAATTTCATAGAATATAATAAATAGCCAATTCTTTTTCATTTTTCTGACGGATTAAAATTTATCACGAAGCGCAATTCAATTATCAAGAAGTGACGATAGATTGAAGATCTTTCAGTAATAAAATGGATTCGTCTATGAGCTGTACTAGTTTTATTTATTTTTTATTGTTTGTCTTTTTTATGGATGTTTTACTTTGTCCTTTCTTTATAAAAGGTTTATTGTCCTTTCTATGTCAAAGGTTTGCTGTCTCCTTTTTAGAAGGAGTTGTTGCCTCTTTTTTAGAAGGAGTTATATCAAGTGTTGATTGAATCGGACGATGTAAGTTTGCGGGTATTTAGAGAAGTTTGAACGAAGAATGATTGAAGACTGTGCTTAATTCGCGAAACAATTAGTAATTTATTTTTATTTTCGTAAGTAAGGTCTGCGAATCAGGCAGCATGTTGTCTGTTCCATGTCAGGTCATCGGGTTTAGTTTTCAAATTATCCTGAATTTCTTACAAATGTAACTGTTTCATATTTAATTTAGTGAGATCCGATGAATTCAAAAAAATAAAATATAAATTACTAATTAAAAACTATTGAGATAATTATTAGAAAAAGAGTACTAACTAAAATAAATTACTAATTTAGAGTACTAATTAAATTAAACTACTATATTAAAATAATTGTTTAGAGTACTAATTAAAATAAACTACTTTAAATATTTAACAATTACTATTTTAATTATATGTAAATCATATAAAATTCTAAATAAGGTAAAACACTTTCAATAAATTAATATTTTAATTATTATTTGATTTTTTTTATTTAAATTCTTTATAATTATAAAATTTTATTATCAATTAAAAATGTTAAACTATTAAATTAATCATCCAAAGTATTATATAAGATAAACTATTCCTAATTAACTATTATTTTAATTATTATATAATAATTTGAATAGTCGCACTGCGAGCCACGTTTGAAACACGTGAAACAACATTAATTATTCTTACATGTGCACATTGGATTCGAATAGCCGACAACAGATTTTAGGCTAAAATTTAAAAATATTTGTAAGGTTGTGTTAATATTTGAGACAAAATGGTAGTTCGTGTTATTTGGTAAGAATAATCCAAAACGACGTCGCATAAAGAAGGCCACGCTGGCACTGACGAGGCAATCCGGCGAGCCACGTGAGATTTCAGATGCCGGAATTGGGACCTGGGCTAATAATTAAAAAATTGGAAAGTTTGGGCTAACAATTGAGACAATTTATAGTAGTGGCTTAAATCGCAAAAAACGCTAAAGGTGGTGCTATTTAATGAGAATACCCCTAATAAATATTTGTGATAAAAAGTTTCATCACTAATTCATCACAATTTTGTGATAGAATTAGTTCCACCATAAATCTATAATATATTTTATGTCACATAACTTTTGTGACGAATTTGTTTGTTATAAAAGTTTGGTTTAAATGCTCCAAAAATCATGAACTATCGCGTGTTTTTAGTATTTAACACGAATTTTTAATTTTGGCATAAAAATACACGAACTATCTGATTTTTGCAATGATAATATGGGAACCATTTTGGGCATAAAACGATACCGTTTTTAATCTAAAACGGCACCGTTTTTAACCTAAAACGACATTGTTTTTTTGAAAAAAATGCCAATTTGGTTTTATATGCGAAAATTTGATATTTTATGTATTTTTATGTCAAAATTAAAAATTCGTATTGAATAACAAAAAGACTGATTTTTGGTGCATTTAACCTAAAAGTTTATGATGGAAAATTCGGTATGGTCATAAATACTTCATAATTGTGTTATAAATTTATAATGAATTCTTTTAGAGAAATTGTTAGGTAGACTCAGTCCACCACGTCATCCGTGGACTAACCCTATCACATAATGACACGTCATTAAAATGATGGCAATCTTGTAATATTACTATTCAAAAGTGTAAATAAGTAATCAACGAATTCACAAGATTGCCATCATTTTAATGACGTGTCATTATGTGATTGGCTTAACCCACGGATGACGTGATGGACTGAGTCTATCTAAGAATCTCTCATTCTTTTATATGAATTTATGTCATAATTTGATTGCTTTTTTTAATGAACATACAAAACAATAAAAATACTATTCTTAACTTAAATATACTTAAGGTAAAGTAAATTCCTCTCTCTCTCAAATAGAAAACCCTAGCCGTCAAGCATTTCTCTTTTTGTTTTTCGCTTCGACTGCCGTTAATGATTTATTTTTGCCGTTAGCGGTAGCCATTTCTTTTTTATTGCTTTAGAATAAAATAAATGATCGACTGCTTTTCATCTTTTTCATTTTAATTGGTAAATCTATCGACGAGACGCATCAATTTCAATATATATACAAATTAAAAATCAGAGATGGATCAACACCTTTCAAGATTGAAAATGAAATAGTTATAGGTTATATTAGTTTTTTTTATAACTATTTTACAGCGATTGTTTTTCTTTTTTGAAAGTTTTGCTGTTCTTTCTATATGAAAGATTTGTTGTTTTTTATGAAGAGTTTGTGACTCTTCTGTTAAACAGAAAATGATTGGATCTTATTGTGTTAGAGCAGTTATGTAATTTTGATTATTTTGTAAGGCGATCTGCGAATCAAGGTTTATATCTTGTTCCATGTCAGATCATTAGAAACGATTATATCCTTTCTGAATTTTTACATCTGTAACTGATTTTTATTATTTATGAAAGATTATTCGATTGTCAAAAAAATTAAATATACTTTATATTTTATACAAATTGACCAATTAAATGCTTTTACTAATAAAAGTTATTCCTTTTTGACTTAATCCAAATACTTTAAAGCATATGCTAATTAATTTTAGTATAACATTGAAGGATACAAAACGTACTTTTTAAACGGTCAACACAGTTTTGGTCTAATGCTGTTTTCGTGTACTTGAATTTGAATGAGAATTTATTATTTAAATTTATAAACTTCTATCTGTCTACACGCTCAATCATAGAGTACATGGCTATTAGTTTCAACAACTTTGTCAACTTATTATTATTATTTTAACATTTTTGTCTGCTTATTAAATACTCTCTCCATTTTTTTAATTGTCACTTTAAACAAATATTTTTTTATTAATATTTGTCTTTTTAGAAATTAAAGATAACATTAGCTAATATCTTCCAAATTTATTCCTCCCCTAATAAATGACTATATGATTCAATTTATAAAAACATTTACTCCCTCTGTCTCATTCTAATTGAGAAAATTTCAATTACACATTATTTAAGAAATTTTAGTAACATTACTTTTATATCCTTATATTACATTAAATGCATCATAACTTTTCAAAAATATGATTTTTAAATGCATTAATTGAAGAGGGTATAAAGAGAAAAATAGTGTGAAAAGTACTTTATAAATAGAAAGTGTCAATTAGAATGGGACACCCAAAAAGGAAATAGTGTTCAATTAGAATGAGATGGAGGGAGTATTAAATAGTAGGGTTATTTAAGTATTTACTCTCATAATTTAAGATAAAAACCCCACTTTATTAATATATACAATTTTAATTAAATGGACAACTAAAAAAATGGAGGGAATAACTGTCCAATTTCTATAACTTTTATTAGTAAAGGGATATGTGACACATTCTCAGTTTATAATTTCAACCTGATTCATGTGATATAACTTTCCAATTTCTATACAGTCAAACTTTTAAGAAAAAGAAAATAGTTTGTGTGCCATGAGCATATATATCTTCACCTTCGAATAACAAAATTTGATGAAAATAAGACTTCAATTATTTTCAGAACTTTTCATCCATATATCAATGTCTTGTATCTATTTTCCAAATATAGAACGCTTGCCCTATTTTATTTCATGTTTTAACTAATGTTTTTAAAACCGGACCGGAGATCGAACAGACTTCATCGGAGATTCATAGTTCGACCGGTTCAACCGGATTTTTAATTATGATAAATGTAAATTATTTAACTTATAAATAAATGTATTATAAATAATAAATATGATAAAAAGATTTAAATAAAATTAGTTTTAAAATTTTATTATGTAAAGTATAATTTTAAATATTTAATATATAAAAATATATTGAATAATTATTCTAATTAAAAATAAAATTATTTTAATAATAACTGTCATTGAATTAAAATTATATAATTAAAGTTTATCAATAAAAAATATAATGACATATCTAAATAAAATTAATTATTAAATATGTGAAATATAACATGATCAACGTTTAAAAATTATGAGGCTAGTTTATTTTAATTCAAATTATTTTAATAGTGTGTAGAGAATTTGAATCAAAAATCAATTAAATTAATTAATGATGTTGATCCTCTATTTATAGAGTAATTGATGTTGTTTTTTTAAGATTGCGAATCTTGATCAAACGCAAACTCTTATACCAAAAGTTACGACTCTTCTCTTCTCAATACATTGATTTAATCATTAAAGAACAATAATGAATAGTTAATCATTTTATTAATTAATTCCAACAAGACTTACTATTCCGGATTTCTCATGTTTTTTTTATGGTCATCTTTTACCACTCTCAATTGTTTTTAGATTTTGTTTTTTTTTTTAAATTATTTTCTCCCTAATCTTGACAATTTTTTGTAGGCATTCTTAATTTGTTTTTCTTGCAGTTTGTATTGATCAAACACACACTATAAACGATTAAAGATGCAAAAATTGTATTGATGGTATATTTTGCAAACAATATTTTTACTATACAAAAATCAATTAATAAAATTAAATATATTTTATTACAATATTGATATTTATTAAAGAAACCGTACTATCCTCATTTAATCAAATAACTTGCAGTTGTAAGCTACAATAAAAGAAAAGCCCCGCACACACAGGTGATATATATAACCTAGCCATGATGAGACTTAATAAATTTACATGAACAGTAGCATCATTTTTTCAAAAGATTGGAATTGTCCAAAATTATTACTTCAGTCTTCTTTTCTTCCATAACAACCAAGTTATTAGAATTTATTATAATTTCTTGTCTAAACTCAACGCTTCTCATAACTCTCGAAACTCTATTTATTTCTGGAGGATTTCTTCCTGGTCTCGGTTTTCCGCGTTGTCGTTTCGAACTTTTCCTGTTTTCAGAGAGAAATAAAAATATGTCAATTGATTATAAAACTGAAATTTATACTTTAATTTTTAAAAATATCAAAATACACCAATGATGTTTTCCTTCCTTAAAATACGATAGTCCATTCCGAGAATAACAAACGAAAATATTCAGACTTACAAACTAAAATTTGATTTATTTTTTGAAATTAAAATCTTAAATATCCGAAATTGAATTGAAATCGAACCAATCAAAAGAAGACGAAAAAAACATACATGATAGAAGCCTTTCTTTGAGTCATGATCACCAAATAATTAATGAAACTTCTCTCCTTTTGTTTTTCAATGAGCTTTATTTTTGAGTATGAGCAACTGGGATTAGAGACAGCAGATTTATAGGTAAATTAGGTACCTAAACTTTAACATTATATATTAAAATAATTGTTTTGGTCTACTCCTTCCTTTTCAACGCGAAGTTTTAAATTCTTCACGTGGTTTTATTTAAATAAATATATATATGACACGCACTAACTACATGATTAATTAAACTAATACTAAAAATATCGTTGATTTTAATATCCTCTCATAATTTAAAGGGTTTCTCATTTACATTTTTTTAAGAAAAACTGGAATAAAAAACAATGGCAATGATTCATTACTTTTTATTTAATCTTCAAAATATTATCTGAAAATGGAAATAAACAATTTCTGTTAATAAGAATTTACAATTTTTTATGAATAAGAAATAATATATCATAAATTATAATAAAATTAATATTAGTCCACCAATTTCATAATTTGTATCAATTACATCAAAATAATCATAGAAAAGATTAAATATTGTCTAACTGAAGAAAAATTAAATACAAACTCTGCCCGCTTTCTCTTCTCTTTTCTCTCTAACAAATCCTAACCGCCTAGAACTTTTTTTTGTTTTTTTTTTCGGCAGCCGTCAACAGTTTAATTTTTTTATTGACGGTAGCCACCCCTTTTTTTATGTTATTTTAATTTCATAAAATATAATAAATAGCCAATTCTTTTTTATTTTTCTAACGGATTAAAATTTATCACGAAGCGCAATTGATCAATTAATAAGAAGCGACGATAGATTGAAGATTTTTCAGTAACAAAATGGATTCGTCTATGAGCTATACTAGTTTTATTTATTTTTTATTATTTGTCTTTTTTATGAATGTTTTACTTTGTCCTTTTTTTATAAAAGGTTTGTTTTACTTTCTCTGTGAAAATTTTGTTGTCTCCTTTTAGAAGGAGTTGTTGTCTCTTTTTTTGAATGAGTTATATCAAGTGTTGATTGAATCAGATGTTGTGAATTTGCGGGTGTTTGGAGAAGTTTGAACGAAAAGTGATTGAAGATTGGACTTAATTCGCGAAACAGTTAGTAATTTATTTTTATTTTCGTAAGTAAGGTCTGCGAATCAGGCAGCATGTTGTCTGTTACATGTCAGGTCATCGGGTTTAATTTTCAAATTATCCCGAATTTCTTATAAATGTAACTGTTTTATATTCAATTTAATGAGATCCGATGAATTAAAAAAAAAACTTATTTTATGACAAATTATTTTATAATTGGTGAAAAGCTCATAAAAAATAAGAAATTATCTATAATATTTTTATGTTATCAAATTCTGTTTTATCAATTTCTTTTGGATCACTGGCTACTCTTCTGGATTGTTAAAGCGGTTGTTTTTGTAATCTTGCTTGATCCTGCTTCTCTATTAAGCCCGCATATTAAAATGGATAACCGTCTCTGCAAATCTATCATGTTTCTCCACTTTTCAGGTTTGACTTCTAACACTGATCATATCTTTAATTAAATTTGTTAATTTGATTATTAATTTTATGTACAATTACAATCATTAAAAATAACAGAAGTTAAAAACTTTTTTTCTTTCGGTCGCAATTTTAGGCAAACAAAATCTTTCCCTGAGTCTTAATTTCAAACCCTATTTTTTGATGTTCTTTAACAAAGATTTTTAAAAAGAAAATACAAATGATCTTTACATTATAATCATTTTCAATTAACCTTATTTATAAATCACCTAATTTCGGTTGCCAAAAACACTATGAATGTTCTTGTGAGTTTACCAGAATTTACAGTATGTGTAATCTCCTGTTTTTCATTTGTGTTTAATTTCTCTTCTTAATAATGCAAGAATTTGATCTGATTATTATTTCTATTTTTGAAACCTTTTTTCATTGATTTTCTGGTTATGCTTATATCTGATAATCTGAACTACTCATCATTTTAATTTATCTTTGTTAAAAATTAACTTTATTTTACGATTGTTTGTGTCTTTTTTGGCGTGATTTGCTGATACCCATAAAAAAGCGAAAACTAATGTTAAAGAAATCTTTGTTTGGTGGTTCTTAATTACTGTCAATATGGCCGAAAAAGAAACCTCTGTTTGAACTTTGAATTGAAGTGTCTAAATTTGAATGGTAAGAAGAAAACTTTTAATGTACCGCAATGATTTCTATACGAAAACAAAAACTTATTCTCATTTTTTGTTTTTTACAACTTAATTAGTAAATTTTGCAATTAAATAGTAAAATTTATTTTTCGTGTTTATTATTATTTTGGCGTGATTTTATATAACTATTTTGGCCTAGGAAACACGGATACTAGAAAATACAAATACTTCAATTTTTTGTGGCGTTTTCCGTTTCGATAAACTGAAACTATTGAAAATTCAAAAATCTAACCCACTATTATAAAATTTATTATTTAAATTACCTGTTATATATTTCATCTTTAAATATTTATAGAATTACATTTTTTAACTTATTCAAGATCTTATCTATTACTCGTAAAGTGTATCGTTCAAATTACAAGATATTCCATTTTTAAATAGTTGTAGAATTACATAATATTTTCGTAATATTTATAAAATATTAACTTCAATTTTTTAAAATTTGAAGATTTTTATTTGATAAAATTGAATATATTTAAATGATCTATTTCAGTAATTTTTGTAAATATAAAAATTAAATTTAGTAAATATAAAATTTGTAACTTTTTATATTTATAAATATCTCTTATTGTTTCTATTATTAACTTTTTTCATATTTTTTTATCTTTTGTTTTTGTTTATTTTAAATCTCATTTGACCATACCCGTTTTATATCTTTTCTGTATCCGTGCTACCTAGTTTTTGGCGTGATTTTATATCACTATTTTGGCGTGATTTTATATCACTTTTTTGGCGTGAGTTTTCATTATTATTTTGGCGTAATATTATATCATAATTTTGACACTATTCTTTTACGTAATGAAATTATCATTTTTAGGAATTATATTCAATATTTTTTCTTTTGAAACATTAACCGCAACGATAATTTTTTCCTACAATCAAATGGAATGCATTGGTTTAAAATTGAACAAAGGATCATTTTACCCTCCGAACTTCGCGCAAAGTATCAAAAACGTTCAAATTAGCAAAACGAGATCACTTTTACCCTGAACTTGTCAAATTTGGTACAAAAATCCCCCTCCACACTCTCACTTAAGAGAGTGAGATACACTCTCCGGGTTTAATAGTAGTTTTGATTTTTAAGGTGGTTTTTAATAAAAAAAAGGGTTTAAAATGGTCCTAATATTTTTAAAATATTTTAAATTAATACCTAATAATTAAAAAAAACAAATTTAATCCCTTTAATTAAAAACTTTATATAGTAAAATTTAACCCCTAAATTTTATATATATGACAAATTAACTCCCAAACTCAATTTTTAACAAAAAGATTATAGTTATTTCATGGAAAAACACATATTACTTATATTTAATTACTTAATAATTTATTAAAGTAGTCATCAATAAGTAGTAAAATAATTTAAGACTTTATGGCAACAGTTTATTTGTATATATTTAATGGCTTTTCAATAGTTACTTTATTTTTATTTATTTTATCTATTTTACTGTTAGATGAAAATGATTTCATCTAACGGTGAAAAATAGATAAAATAACCTTTAATTTGTTAACAGTAATAAAGTAGCTATAGAAGATGCATTGGCAAGTTGGCAGAATAACTTGATTTTGGCAGGAGTTTGGCTTTTTTAATTATGGCCGAAGTATTCAGATTTCAAACGTTGATAAAGGAGCTGTTATTCATAGACTATCATCATTACATGACATCAGGAGTTCTTCTTTTAATGATGATAGATATATTTGGGTGATAGCTTTTTTTGATACGTTGTTACTATAATTGGGTGACCCATTGGTGGTTAAATAAGCCCTTGTGGATGACTGTTTTTGCAGTATCATCATTTTTTTTAGACTGGCTCACTCAGCCTGTTGAGGAGTCACATATTTTTGTAATTCTGATAATTCTATCAATGAAGATTAGCCTTTGGTAAAAAAAAAAAAAAAAGGTAATAAGTGCTTTTTATTAATATGATTCTTTTACGAAATATTTAAAAGTATTATTTTTATTATGATATTGATTCCAATATTTATTTCTATTATTCAAAGAAACTGATATAAGTTATTTGTTTCCATAATATAGGGCCACAATACAAATTTATCAATTTTTTAAGGGTAATTTACACAAATCACTCAAAACAGGACTCCATTAATATTTATACCTCACAAAAAAATATTATGCAACAATCCCTCAATCAAAGTTTACGCGTGTACCTCAAAAAAAGGGGATTTTTACAAGAAAAAAAGACAATGGTACCCTCGCTAATACTCGTACAAAACTATCACTGATGTTTATGGGTGGCGGGTGAATACTTGCTCTCAAGATAAAACGATAACCAATTGTCCTAAAATCGATAGCGGACGGATCAAGCTTTGCCCCGACAGTTGAAATCGGAGAAATAAAAATGGGTTGCAAAAACTGGTAGCGGACGGTCAAGCTTCATCGACAGAAGAGATTCTTAGGTAGACTCAGTCTACCACGTCATCTGTGGACTAACCTATCATATTATGACACGTCATTAAAATAATGGCACTATCGTAATTTTGTTTATTACTTATTTACACTTTTGAATAATAAATTACGATAATACCATTATTTTAATGACGTGTCATAATGTGATAGGTTTAGTCCACGGATGACGTGGTGGACTGAGTCTACCTAAGAATTTCTCGACATCGACAGTTAAAATCGGAGAAATAAGAATTATTTGGATATCTTTAATGTTAGGACTAAGAGAATTTATGCTTAGATTAAAAGGATGAATGAATTTTTTTACAAGCGATAAGGAAACATAAATAAAAATCAATTTTATCGTCGGATTTAAAAAAAAAAAAGATGATCGGATAGTAGAGAAGAAACTTTGTACGTTGCAGCCATTATCGGAAAACATTATTTATGATGTAGTTAAAGTTCATCAGTTACTCCAGTTATGAGTAAATTGTTAGATTTGTAGGCTCTGAACATCAAGCTTTTAAATGGTGGATGAGATTACAGTACACGTGGCATGAGAGAGAATTGTGTCTTGTGATGTGTGGAAGATGAACTTTAATAGATTTGCATTAAGGCTTGACATGGAAGCAGCTCTCAGTCTGAGTGGGAGTATTATTTTTATGTTTAAACTAATATAAATCAGTTTTTTTAGATCTGCATCTAATTTAGTTTAATTTAATTTTAGGATGTATGAAATATACCAAGATTGGTACAAAATTGGAGTTTACTTGAAAATTACTTCCAGTTTATATAAAATTTATAAATACAAAAAATATTTAATTAGTTATTTGAGTTAGGCCAAATTTAATAATCAATAATCACACATTACTTTTAAAATAATTTAGTCTGAAGTTAATTTTAAAATAATAACCAGTTTATTAAAAATTGTTGTATATTGAGTTCACATTGAGATTACATTAGGTTCATATTGAGTTCATATTAAATTTGTACCGACCACTATTAAAAAATTTAAAAAAATTTACTTACAATTTACTATTAATTTATTTGTCACTTTATAAATTTATTTTTAGTTGTATAAATTTTTAATAAATTAATTTGATTATAGTAAGTTATTTTTAGATTTATAATCAGTTTATTAAGAATTATTTTATATTAGTTGATATTGAGTTGATATTAAGTTTTTCTCTATATAAAATATCAGATAAGATTATAAAGAGCATCAAGATAAATTTTATAAAAAAATAAATTAAAATAATTTAGTTGATATAGGTTCATATCAGGTTCACATCAGGTTATTTTTTGGTTTTATAGACTATCAAATACATTTTACTTAAAAAAAAATATTTAATTTATATATTACACTAAATCTCAAAATTTTATCTATATAAAATTTCAGTTAAGATTGTAAAGAACAGTAGAAATTTTTTTTAAAAAAAATGAATTAAGATAGTTCAGTTGATATAGGTTCATATTAGGTTAACATCAGGTTGATTTTCAATTTTATAGACTGTCAAATACTATACATTTAAAAGATTGTATATTACACTAAATTTAAAATTTTTCTTTAAATAAAATGTCATTTAAAATTATAAAGCACAGTAAGACAATTTTTATTAAAAATTGAATTAAACTAGTTCAGTTGACATAAGTTTATATCCGGTTCACATCAGGTTGATTTTCAGTTTTATAGACTGTTAATTACATTTCACTTAAAAACAGTTATCCAATTATTAAAATAGACTATATATCAAAATTCTCTCTATATAAAATATCATATAAAATTGTAAAGAGCAATAAGATAAATTTTATAAAAAAAAATGAATTAAGATAATTCAGTTGATATATATAGGTTCATATCAGGTTTACATCAGGTTGATTTTTGGTTTCATAAACTATCAAACACATCAATGAAGTAAGACATTTGAACCTCTTTTCTCTCTCTAGTTTTCACATGATAGATAACAATCTTTAAATCTATCCAATCAGAAGGCTAGTTTATTTGGTTAACTTCAACAATATGAAAACATTACTCTTCAACTATATACTAGTATTGTATATTTTATATAATCATTACATTAAATAGACAAAGCTCATAACATAATCCTCAAACATATGACTTGTCAAATTAATAGAAAGGTTTGTCATTAACTATATCACCTGCAAATAGTAAAAAGGAAAAGCATATTACACACGTATGTAATAAGCAAGGAACAATTTTGATAATCCACAACAAATTTTTTGGTTAAAATTATCAATGCAAATAAGATCATTGGCTAGTTAACAGTTAGCTTATTAGTTTATTTACACCAAACCAATTTGATGCTTACAACAGTTCTTTAATTAATTAAAATTTTGCTTATTATCTTTGTTTGCTACCCAACAAATTTAATTAGTGACCGCACACTTCAAACTTTGAACAAATTAACACTGACTCAATTAATTACTACTTATTTATAAGTAACTAAATTTTGCAGAATGTATACTAAATAAATCAAATTCAATGATCAAGCACAAGAACAACAGGTGACCATTAATACCGCCACCAGGTACTACAATGCAATGGGAAGTTTCAGAATCACCAAAATCGGCTAGCTTCCAACTTCATCTAAAAAAACAAACAAAATATTTACACAAATAGCAGATCAAACTACAACCTTAGACACTCAGAAATTGACATCATCGACAAGCTCCAGCAGGCTCAGATGAAGTTCCGGTCAAAACCGATCCCAATTTTTTAAAAAAAAAAGATAGTTGCAATGAAATTTTACAAAAGAAAATTAGATCATTCGTCAAATTAGAAAAGATATGCCAAACTTGCTATTTTCATAAAGATCAACAATAATTTTGTTATTAGCCCTAAAATTTAATAATTCTAATTGTGTGGACTGAGATGACTATCTTTTTTATTTGCAGAATATTTGCTTAAATGACAATCATAAGAGTTAAAATTGTTATTTATAATTTTGATAACACGCAAGAAGATATAATCACCTAAAAATCAATAGATTTGAAAGCATCAGAGGCCAATTATATCAAAATATTTAACTCCAATTATATCAAAGTATTTAACTGGACAAACTGTACCAAATATCTAATAAGAAGCTTTGCTGCAATCAAAAGAGGGAGAACTGCAGTGTTTGATGACAATACAATGAAATCGACCATCTCAGCTGCGCCGGTAATCCGACCACCACCACCACCACCACCGGCCATGAAGAACTAGACAAAGTCGAGACACAGTCGGGTTTTCCCTCAACCCAATTAAAAACTGGGTTTTCCCTCAGCGACAACAACAATCAAATTAGGGGCAATTTAGTAATAGTAATAGAAAGAGGTATAGCTGAAAATGCAACTTTAAAAAAAGAGAGATTTTTGTAAAAAATATTTTTGTGGGTCACTAAAGTAAAGTTTTCAGATTTTGAGTTATATGATGACATTTTCTCATTTTTTAATTAGTACCATATCAACAAAAAGATGTGCTACACATGCTTATCTCGATCCTCATCTGACCCATGTGCTGCGGAATGATATTGAACTCAACTACTCAAGAAAAGTAAATATAATAAAATTAATAGATACACCTGTAGTTAACAAAAAGTTGTAATCGTCGTCAATTAATTTTTTCAATTTATCGATTATATTCAAATAATTATTAAAAAGGTATGAAAATTCATTATTGATAAAAGTTAAATAAGTTCTAGTTTATTGCATACACTAAGATTTTGTATTGGAACTACTGGAAAAAAATATCTTTTATGCAGTGATCATTCATGAGGTTATATGGGGGCAAGTTTTACCATTACGTTATGGACTCACTAGAAAATGTTCACGATGGATTGACTTGTTGGGGACCTCCATAGATAAAATGTGACACTTTTTATGCTAGTGATTTCTGAAATTATAGTTAGGAGGTACTCATGTTACTGAACTGGTTTTTAAAATGGGTTAATGTCAAAAAAAAAATCACAAACTTTACACGTTTTCTCATTTTAATCACGCTGTTTAAATTTCTCCTTTTCATGCACGAACTAACACTTTTTCCCAAATTCATGCATGGCGCTGAGGTGGCACTCATTCATTGGTGTAAAATGACCTCCACCTCAGCGAATTACACCAATGGAGTCGTGACACCTCAGCAACGTGCATGAATTTGAGAAAAAGTGGTAGTTCGTACATGAAAATGAGAAAATTTAAACTACGTGATTAAAATGAGAAAACGTGTAAAATTGGTGAATTTTTTATGACATTAACCCTTTTAAAATTGTAGAACATAGTGACTATCTTAAAATTATCTCCAAGTTGATGTGGCATTAGTTAATCTCACACTTTAGGTGTGACTTATACAGCTGTATAGTTGTGACAGCTGACATATAGCGGTTATTTTCTAGTTTTCTGTATATAAACTCAGTTCTCAGTTTTATCAAAGTAGAAGAAGATAACATATTGTTTTTCTTCCAAAACTGATATTTTACATTGTATCAAAACTCCAGAAAATCAAGATCCTAAGGTTTTCACAAATTTCATTTCTCTAAAACTGGTTAAATCAGTTCATATTGAACACATTTCTCTTCGTGCTTGAAAAATGAAATAGAGGATAACACAATGAACAGAAATATGTTTGGAGATCGCAGTCAAGAACGATCTGGAGCTGTGTACAATGGAGATCCTTTGATGTTGCAGGGATTGGATCATTCAAATTTGAATTTGGTAAATACGACATTAAGAGTCAATAACTATATTAGTTGGAGTAGAGCTGTGAAAATTGTTATAGGTGCAAAAACTAAGCTAGGTTTTATTAATGGCAAATATACTATGCCTGATGAAGATTCTAATTCTTATGAACAATGGATTAAGGTTGATTGTATGGTGATCTCATGGCTATTAAATCAATCTCTAAAGAACTGTCAGGAAAATATTAATGTGCGATTTCTACAAAAGAACTATAGGATGACCTAAAACAAAGGTTTGGACAAAGTAAGGTCCAATGATTTATCAGCTGAAAAGAGAAATTGCTTCGATTTCTCAAGAAAATGATGAGATTTTTGTCTATTTTACTAGGCTTAAACGTCTATGGGATGAACTTTCAAACATGATAAATTGTCCTAATTGCACATGTGGAGTAATGAAGAATTGCAATTGTGGTTTGGTTAAGGCTGTTACGGATTTTAATTCACATGATAAAATTATGCAGTTTCTGATGGGATTTAATGAGGAATATGAATATTCGAGGAACCAAATTTTGTCGAGCCTATTCAACGATTCTCAACAATTGAGAAACAAAGATAGATTAGTGGCAACATCATTCAAAATGTTTAAAGCACTGCACTCTACGCAAAACCACAAAATTTTCAGGGATATGGCAGAGGTAATTGGGATAACAAAAAGAATTTTGGACAAGATTTTAAGCGAGATAAGGGACACTGTGATTACTGCAATAAGGATGGGCGCATACAAAATACATCTGCTTAAAACTTGTGGGTTGTCCAGATTGGTATAATGGAAACAAATGAAAAAGTCAATCACAAGGACCTAGAATGGCAGCACAAGGAAGTACTTTATAACCAATTATGGGAAATTACTGCAATCAGCAAACTGACAGTCCTATTGATAATGAGGGAGACAATTACATTCAGAATCAATTGTCCTTTGGGAACTATGAACAACTTAGTCATACGTTGACTTACATGTTAAAGTTACTTAAAGGAAAAGTAGTTGTCGAAAATACATATGGAACTGGAACAGGAAAGTTTGTTGGAGTAGCTCACAGAGTTCATGGAGAACACTATACTTTTGCATGTACTTTCTCATCTCATGCTCTAAATAGCTTTGGTGTGTATGGTTGTGACTGTTAGATAATAGATACAGGAGATTCTGATTAAATGACTTATAACCTTTCATCTCTTATAACTAAGAAAATCTTACCTCAACCTATACAAGTTTGTCTACCAAGTGATTTTAGACATTCCATCTATCATGTTGGAAATGTTTATTTAAACCAAAAACTCTTGTTGAAAGAAGTTTTATATGTGCCAAGTTTTAAATATAATCTGTTATCTGTTAGCAAATTGGTAGAAACAGATGAATTGAAGGTAACCTTTTAACCAAAATATTGCCTGATACAGGATCAGAAGACTGAGGTCATTTTGGCGAAGGCACAACAAGTAGCTGGCTAGTACAAACTGGACTCAAATAGCTTTTCCAATCCTTATTCACCTATTGTCAAATCTGATAATAGTTCTACATTTCCTTTCATTGTTAGTAAAGACAGCTATGTGAATTCTTATGTCAATGCTATGAATGTTCATAATACACTTTCTGGATATTCTTTCTGACATGCTAGATTAGGACATGTCTGCCCCCCTTGTTATTTCTCATATTTGTACTCTAAATATTCATTAACAAAACACAGAACCTTGTTAAATTTCTCCTCATACTAAACAGCATAGAAATCCTTTTCCTTCCTCTCAAATCAAAACTAAATCTGTTTTTGACATGTTACATGTGGACTTGTGGGGTCCTTATAAAGTAACTTCTATACAAGGATCACACTATTTCATAACTATTGTGGATGATAAAACAAGAGTCACATGGACTTTTCTCTTAAAACAAAAACTAAACTGTTTTTCTGCTCATATTCATTTTCTTAAAATGATTGAAACTTAGTACCAAGCTCATCTCAAGATCATTAGGACAGATAATAGACTTGAGATCACTAATTAAAATATCACATGTTATCTTCAAAATCATGAAATTTTTCATCATCTCACCTGTTCATACACACCTTAACAGAATGGTGTGGTGGAAAGAAACACAAACATCTTCTACAAGTTGCAAGAGCTCTCAGAATTCAAGCTCATCTTCTAAAACACTTATGGGGTAATTGCATTCTAACTGCAACATACCTTATCAACAGACTACCCATGAAACTTCTGAATTGGAAATCTCCTTATGAACTCTTTCATTCTAAACAACCAGATTATTATCTTCTATAAATTTTTGGTTGTTTATGCTTTATTGTTAACAATATTCCTTTTAAAGATAATTTTGACAGTATAACTACAAAATCTTTCTTCTTAGGACATTCATCCACTCAAAAGGGATATAGACTTATGAATCTTGCAACTCAACAATGTTTTGTCAGTAGGGATGTCACTTTCTTTGAAAATTCTTATCCCTGTGCAGATATCTCTTCATCCCCTACCATTTCTGAAAATTTAATTCCCATTCATGTTTTACACAATAATGATGAACACTTCTCTGATATACCACCAGTTTCTGCTCATCTACATAATGATGAATCTACCACAAATGATAATCAGGTTTCCACTCCAACTTCTAGATCCAATTCAAATCTCACACATGTGCCTATTACTCAACCAACTAGAACAAATGTTAGGATACGTAATCCATCGGTATGGCTTAAAGAACATCACTGTCCAACATCAAAATCTGCCTACTTTACTAGTACTAATTCATTACAAGCTTATCCTTTACATGAATTCTCTTTGCTTACTAAGACCAAGTCATATGATCAGTCAAGCACTTTTTCAATTATCAAAGAGCCATTTTCATATAGTCAAGCTGTGAAAGATCAGAGATAGGTTGATTCTATGCATGTTGAATTAGATGCATTAGAAATGAATGGTACTTGGACACTTACAGTTTTGCCTCTAGGAAAAACTGCTATAAATGGGTCTATAAGATCAAACACAATCCTGATGGTAGTGTTGAAAGATTGAAAGCTAGACTAGTAGCTAAGGGATATAACCAGATAGAAGGTCTTGACTATAAGGAAAGTTTTTCCCCTGTAGCTAAGTTAGTAACAGTTAGATTGCTTGTTGCTTTAGCTTCCGTTAAAGGCTGGTTTTTGGAATAATTAGATGTTAATGTGTTTCTACATAGTTCTTTAGATGAGGAGGTCTACATGTTACCTCGTTAGGATACAATAAAGCAAAATTAAATGAAGTATGCAAATTGGTTAAGTACTTATATGGTCTAAAGCTTCTTGATGGTGGAACATTACATTCACTGCTTAAATGATAAGTATTGGTTTTACACAATCAGTACATGATAATTGTTAGTTTACACGAAGACAACATGGTCACTTTATTGCTCTACTTGTCTATGTAAATGTGTGCTTATTGCAGGAGATAACATGCTGGAAATTTCAGTAGTTAAACAATTTCTAGACAGACAGTTTACAATCAAAGACCTTAGACCCTTAAAATATTTTCTTGGCCTTGAAATTTTGAGGGATTCCATAGGCATATTTCTCAACCAAAAAAGATACAATATTGATATACTTGCTGATAATGGTTATACAGCTGCCAAACCCTCTACATTTTGTTTGCCAACCGATCTCAAGTTGACTACTGATTTTGGCATTCTACTTGAGGATCCTGACAAGTACCGAAGGTTAATTAAGAGACTCCTTTATGTTAATATAACCAGGCCTGATATCTGTTTCTCTATCCATTTACTGAGTCAATTTATCAGTGCATCATGTGATACTCATTGGGAAGCTGCTCTTCATGTTCTTAGATACCTCAAACAATGTCCTTCATTGGGATTATTCTATTAAGCTTTCAACGATTTTAATCTGCAGGCATATATTGATTCTAACTGGGCTGCTTGTCTAGACTCTCGCAAGTCAGTCACTGGTTATTGTGTCTTCCTTGGATCAACTTTAATATCTTGGAAAAGCAAGAAACTGACCACTGTCTCCAGGTCTTCAACTAAAGCAGAATACCGAGCTATGTCTCCCACCACTTGTGAACTTCTCTGGTTGAGCTACATCTTGAAGGACCTTTCACATCCCTGTTTCTCTTCCTGTCCCTCTTCACTATGACAACAAAGCTGCCATCCATATTGCTGGTAGTCCACTGTTCCATGAACGAACACAGCACTTGGATATTGATTGTCACTTGGTTCGTGAACAATACAAGAAAGGTTTTGTTTTTCCTACTTTTACTCCCTCAAAGCTTCAACTGGCAGATATTCTTACCAAGTCCCTTGGTGCGACTCTTCACCAATTTCTATTGTCCAAGTTGAATCTTACTGCTCCACCAGATCCAACTTGAGGGGGGGGATGTAGAACATAGTGACTATCTTATTTTTATCTCCAAGATGATGTGACATTAGTTAATCTTACACTTTAGGTGTAACTTGTACAGTTGTATAGTTGTGACAGCTAGTATTGAGCTGTTATTTTCTAGTTTTCCGTATATAAACTCAGTTGTCATTTTTATCAAAGTAGAAGAAGATAACATATTGTTTTTCTTCCAAAACTGATATTTTACAAAAATTCTATGAACCGATATTTCTAGGAAACTATTCCAATAAGAAAAGGCGTGATTGTAGTTATTGATTTCAAGATCTAGCGGAAATTATCTTATGGGAATTTTTGTATATAGATACACCTTACACATTCCTAGGCTGGGTTAGAACTTAGAAGAAGACTCTAAATTTCTAGTGTTGGATTACCAATGAGTAAGACAGAGTTATAGATTCTAAATTTTATAGGACTGGTCACTACTAGAAATTGGAGTTCCGGTCATTAGAAATTAGTTTTTTCTTTTCTATTGGAGATCTTTTTTTCCATTGGGGTTATGTTCAGCTCTAAAGGTTGCCTTTTTTAGTTTTTTGTATGTTAATTTTGTATATATCTTTCTGGATTTAATTGAGAATTATCTTAATTAATTATTCAGGTAATACACCTAGGAAAGTTTCATTTTTGTAGATTATTTGTGCAAGAAATGCATGGGAAACAAAATTAAAGAAAATTTAATGCAATAAAAAAATAGTTAAATCTGATCTTCGTTTTAGAATTGATATTTTTGTCATTCGTAAAGCGTATATTCAGAAACATTTCTTCATTTACATTATATATCTACATTGCCTCAAGAATCAAATCATTTATGCCATGATTGGTTTATGGAATGGAATGAAATAGATTAGAAATATAATACTTATTCCACGTAGGATTCATATTCTTTAGTTTGGTTTAAAAATGAAATAAAGAATAAGTATTATATAGAAAACCCATAGTTTATATGGAATATCCATTCCCCCCAAAACCAATGAATTGTTATTCTTTAGACTTAAAAATAGATCATTTATAATTTTACCTGCAAAATAATAACAAACAAAAACATAAAATCCAACATTTCTCGCGGTAAAAAAAGGATATGTTCTCTATTTATTCTTTCATCGTTACAGTTTTTCTTTACTCTCTCTTCTCTCTGGATTATCTTCTTGATAGGAGTAGAAATACTCCTATATTCTATTTGTTTATTATGTCATATATGTGCATTTGACGTTGATTTTGAGCTTTTTTGTACTCATTTTTATGTTTGAGCATTTCAGGCATAATGTGGGAGTTTTCGTGATATTCAAGCCATTTATAAGACATTGGGATCATAATTGAAGTTTCGAGGAAAGTTGTGCGAAGATCCGATGAAAATAGGCGCCGAGAGCACAAATTTCTACTTGTGAAATTGACCTTTCTTCATTGATTGAAGATTTTGGAATACTTAGAGACTTCAATTGATTTTGTCTTCTTCATAAGAAATAAAGTATACATTTAAGCTTTTCATAGAATCAAGAATCCACTCATTCTGCAGTTTCTACATCGAGTTATAACATTTTGAAGTTCACAGTGTGCAGCAGATTTGAGGTGTGCGAACGCACACTCAAGTGCAAAGGAGTGTGCGAGCAGATCAGCCTTTCCAATGACTTTTGAAGCAAAATTTTGGCTAAGTATATGAGTTTGCGAACGCACACTCAAGTGTGCGAACGCACACCCTTAGAAAGAAAAAATAGTTTGCGAACGCACACTCCGCGGTTTTAGGGTAAAAAATGGTCGTTTTAACCCTTCCACATCACTTGAATACACTTATACTTGAGGGAAATTTCGGGAATACACATGGGTACGAGTCAAAATCCTTCTCTGAGCTGAAAGACGTATATATATATCTCATTATCTCACCGACGCCGGGATTCGCAACATTAGACATTAGTTTTACATTAGTTTAGCTTAGCTTTTGATATCCGTCCATCGTTTTAGCTTATATTCTAGATTTTCTACATTATTGTTTTCAGATCATTATCGACTAAGGTACGATTATTATTAAGAGATTAATTTTATTATTTCTTCTTCAGCCATTAATTCTTATTACATTATTGTTGAACTTTCTTTGAATATGTGTAGCTAAATCCATCGTGGAGATTATAAATTGGATTTATGTCTGTTTAGGTTAATTGAATTTGTGGATCGTTGTTGTTACTATATTTTAATTATTCTTCTTAAAACTTGAATTTATTTGGCCAATTTATTCATTGTTTTGTGTTCTGGTTTTAGCTCGAGAGAGTAAAACTGGAATAGACCAACATAATTAAGAACGTAGGAGTTAATTAAGCGAGAGTGAATTGACGAGTAGGTGTTCCTAGGGTTTTCTTCATAAACATAAATTGATTAGTGATTAGGTTAATCATTATGCGAGAGTGAGTAATTAGTTTGGTTTTAGTTTGTTGTATGTTTTTTCCTGCAATCGCTCGAGAGATAATTTTAGGTGCTTATGATTAGCCCGAACCTTAGTAGAACAACCAAATTCATATTCCAATCCAATTAAACAACATAATGAAAGTTAATAATCCATGTTCTTTCCATTATTGTTAAAACCTTATTTTCATTAGAGATTTAGTTAATTTTAGCCATAATTGTTATTTCAGTTTATTTAATTTAATAACAGCATTCAAATATCCTTTTGGCTATCCAAATTGAGTCTCCTAAATGGTTGTATTTAGAAGCTTTCTCTGTGGGTACGATATCCGGACTTCACAGTCTGTATTACAAGTTGGCATACGTAAGCTTGCGTATTTTTACCAACACTTCTCCATAGAAATTGAAACTTTAATCAAGTTATAGATCTGAGTTAAGGTAAGAATAATTTCCTATTGGTTTTTTCAATTTTATGCTAAATAATTTATAAGGAAGTTGAGTTTAATTGATTTGTTAATTACTATTGTTAATCAGTTAAATTAATTAGTTGTTATTTTTGATTAATTGGCTCTGTTCAATTTGTTTGGTGTATATTTATCATTGAAAATTGAGTTTTAAGTTGTTTATTTATGTATATAATTATTTGAAAAAGTGTGTATGGGTTCACAGGATATGTATGTAAAGTATTTGATGAAATGTCTAAGAGAGAAAAAAGTTTAATTTAATTCAGTTATATAAGATGTGTGAAATGTGTAGTTTAATTTAATGACTCTTATTGATGCATTGAGGTTACTTTTGTTTTATTTTTGCTGTTGTTTGTTTCATAATAGTGTGACTTTAATTAATTAAAATTGATTTAACACTTTTTACAGAAATGTCTCGATTAAGTTTGTTTCATAAGAAAAAAAAAAGAGAAAGAAAATTGCTGTTGTTTTGACTGTGTGGTTGCAAATAAATGTAATTGCAAATTGGTTTTTAACAATATCATGTGTAGCTTTGTCTATTTGTAGGATCGAACCTTGAATTACTTATGAAATAAATATATTTTTAAAACGAGAATGTATTAAAAGACTTGTTCATCATAAAGACACTACTTGCAATAGTGAATTAAAAATGAATAGAAGAGCATTTTATAAATTATGTGAGATGTTGGAAAATATTGGAAGCTTAAAACCAACAAGAAACATGCCTGTGGATGAGCAAGTAGGGATATTTTTGCACATCCTTTCGCACCATAAAAAAACAGATCTATGCTCACTAATTTTCAGAGGTCAGAAGAGACAGTTAATCAATGTTTTCACAAGATATTGGATTCCACTATGCGCTTACAAGGTCATTTGTTTAAAAAACCCAAGCCTATTCCTGAAAATTGTGACGATGAGCCATGAAAGTGGTTTAAGGTAAATATTATGCATTTAATATATTTTATGTGTTTAGAGATGTATAAAAAAATTTAATATAATTTTTTAAATATTTTTAAAATTTTCTTCGAACCTTCGATGGGACATATAAAAAAATTAAATTGCTAGCGGTGGATAGAAATAGATATTGATCGCCTTAAGGGGATATCGCCACAAATGTATTAGGAACATGTACACCAGACATGCGATTTACTTATGTCCTTATTGATTGGAAAGGATCAGCAACTGATGGTAGAGTACTTCGAGATGCTATAAGTTGAAGAAATGGACTTAAAGTACCACATGGTAAGATTCTTATAAAGTAAAAATAGTTATTATATATGCCACATAAGATACAAGTGATAGGAGTAAAATACTCCTACGTATTGAGTTTTTTCCGCATGCTTTTGCTTTATTTCATCATGCTTTTCTTGTATTTTGTATACCTTATTGCATGTGTGAGTGTTTCAGGGATACTGGAAAATTTCAGAGTGTTTTGGGCATAAAAAAAAGGAAAGAAGTGACAAATCGGAAAAGGAGCGAAGTCTTGGAGCGAAAGAATGAAGCGAATGGAGCTGAAGTCAAAGGGTGTCGGATCGGATCCCAATAATATTCACACAAGATCAAACGATGCATGGAACCTACGTGATCGGGTGACGATTATGCAGTTTTAGATAGCAGTCACTCAGAGTGGCAATTTACTTTTGCCTATTATTATGAAAGTTATTTTCATACCTTATTAGTATTATTATTATTATCCGTATATCGTTGTAATACCCCAATTATTTTTAAGATAATTACGTCATGCCACGTGTCAAGATTTCCGATAAATTAAATTAAGGAGAATTTAATTTAATTATATCGGGAATTTAGAATAAATTTTAATAAGTCAATTAGCGGGATTTGAGGATTTAACTTCAGAAATTAATATAAAATAAATTATAAATCCCGTGACGAATTTTATTTCGCCAAAGTTCGTGAAATAATATATAGTATTTATGATAAAAGTTGCAAGTCAATCGGAGACCTTTTAAAATTTGGAAGCGGATAAATTGCAACTTTTGAAAAGTTTTAAGAACCAAAGTGCAAGTTAGCCATTATATATATAAGATTTCCTTCATAACGAAGGATTCAGAAGCCAACCATCAGATCATTTTCTTATTCATCCCCGTTCCCACCGTTTCCTTCGTACGATCTCCGTTTCTCGTCCGTTTTCGACGTTCTATACCCCGAATTGATCGTATTCCGAAGGGAAATCACGGTAAGCAAGTCGTTTCTCCGTTTATTTGAGTATATTTGATGGAAAAACAATTTAAACGATAGGTTACGGCGAAACCGAATCGCGATTACGTATTCGATTCGTTTTAAGCGTTTTTCTTGCGTTTCCGACTAGCTTGATTGATAATTTGATGAATCTATTGATTAGGGATGTTTAAACATTGAGTTTTAGGGTCGGAATAGCTGTTTCGGACGGCTGGAGGCGTGCCTACGAAGGGGGTACGACGTGCACAACATCAGTGCACGTCGTGCAGGGGCACGGCGTGCACCAATCGGGTGCACGACGTGCACCCATGGTGCACGAGGTGTACTAGGGGGTGCACGACGTGTACTAGGGGGTGCACGACGTGTACCACCCCTCCTTTGAAGGGGAATGACCCTAAAACCCTAATTTGACGATTCCACATCACGATATCGACTCCCGGACTCCGAAAATGCGAGATTCGGACGTCAAACGAGTAAAATATGACTAGTTGATTGGAATGAGATAGTATATGGATATCAATTGGTTTCATTAAGAAAACCTATATTCTCTATTAAGAATTAAATTGAAAAGTGTTAAGAAACGACAGAAGAATGATTCGTTTATCGGAAAAGATTACGTTTGAAGCACGACGGCTTATGTTTTGTGTCTTGTCGTGTCTCGAGTCTAGAGTCAATCTTAGAATAGAATTCTGATGTGAGTCAAATGTTTTGAAATTTTTTTAGATCCAGCAAGGCAAGAAGCAGCTGGACCAGGAGCTCGGGAAGCTTGACGTTTCTAAGCCCCGACGCATTTTTGGATAAGCGTTTTCTGTGAGTTTATACGATTTGCTTTTAATGTATTTATTTAAGCAATTATTTTATATTGCTTTATATTTGAACTGTATGTTTTATATGTGAAACTCTTATATGAATTGCGCATACGCTTGATTTGAAACCAGTATTGATCCGATGGAACGTGCTACCTATTGAGCGGCAATAGGACTGTGTGATCACCAGTTTCGATTTGATACAGCTGTAAATACGATTAAGAACACGAATTTTGAAGTCAGACATATGATTGTGATACGAGAGTGAACTCGGTTACAGTGTAACCTGAGCCCCGTATCTAGTGGGTTGGACCCATCACTGGAATTAAGAGAATTGTCGCGACTGACGTGGTAGAGTGTGAATACTCCCGGGTCGGACTATTGGATAAGTTTTTCTCTGAGTACATACGTTTAGCATGTTCGAGGATTAGGGTTTCAATCGGATCATGTACTTGGCTGCATATGATTGATTGCGGTTTTATGTTTTATTTGAATACTTATTAGTAAATGTATGAACTCACTCAGTATATCCCAATATACTGACCCCTCACAGATTTCCTTTCAGGATAAAGACGCTTTGAAGCAACAGACTTCTATCCTACTTCTAGAAGTCTGTATTTTTGAGTATGTAAAGAAACAGTACTTTACTCTTAGAGCTGCAGTAGATAAGTATTTTGCAAGCTTGTAATGTATAGTTTTATGTAAATATAACTTTAATGTTTTAAAGTTTTAAATATTTTACGCTAGCTGCGTTTTGATATTTAAGACTGCCAGAGGATATGTATGCCTGGCATGTGTGCTTCTGCATGACACGTGTTTATGTATGTCATGCATGACGTATATGTTTCGCGAAAAATTATTTTACGATTTTAAGCTTGCTACGGGTTTCAGAGCAACCACTCCCATTCCCTAGCGCCGGTCTCGACCCTGAGATTGGGTCGTGACAATGTTGGTATCAGAGTATGGTCCAGTTACCATTGCTTATGTCAGAAGAGTGATTGATTTTCCTAGGAATCTACAGCAGCACATAGGATTCGAGTCTTGTCTTTGTTACGTAATCATTTGATTTTCAAACTTTCAGCTTTCCCTCTAGGATGTGAGTCTGTCATAAGTGTGTATTCGTATATGATGAGATGCGTGTTTAATACGATTTACATTCCGATGATATGCGATTATGTGGCTAAGTAACGCTGTTTGTCTTGGTCAAGATGTCTGACCAAAGACAAGAAGCAGAGCGAGCTGCCGCTGCAGCATGAAATGTTACAGAAGGGGCGCATGACGTCCATCCAGAAGCTCAAGATGAGTCTTCTGTTCAGGGTGGAGGAGGTGGCCAAGAGGCCCAGGCGCAGGCACCTGGAGTGCAAGCGCAAGCCCAGCAACCTAATGTTGTGGGTTTTGATCTGAACCAGTTTCTTACCGGAATTGCGGCTATGCAAGCTTATCAGGCGGAGGTGCAGAATATGCATCGTGAACAACTACAGCAGCAACAGCTACGCAATGTTGCTTTCACTGACCGAGATATTGTCTTGGCTTATATGCGCCTTAAGCCAACTAAGTTTGACGGCTTAGGTGATGCTCTCTATTTCCTCGAAGAAGTAGAACGTAACGGTCGACGCTTGCAAGCTAATGAGAGACAGATCGTCATCATGATGGAAATGTCAATGAAAGGACCTGCGAAAGATTGATTTCAGCAGCACATTGAGCCAACCATGGACACTATGACTTTGGCTGAATTCGTGAATCGTTTTAGAGAGTTTTTCTTACCATATGCGGTGACGGAGAGTTATCGTAATCAGTGGCTGACCCTGAGTAGAGGTAATCGGTATGTGCAAGAGTTTGTGACGGAGTTTACCAGGGTGAGTAGGTTTGCACCAGACCTGATCGCAGACCCAGTTAGAGTGAACTCGAGGTTTGTAGAAGGCCTAGGAGCTGACTTTATGAGTCTGACGTCTGATATCGGAAGAACCCTAGTACAACTGATCGACAGCGCTAGGCAAATGGAAGTTTCTCTGATCCGTTTTGGGAAGATTCCCGATCCTTCTAATATTGCACATGTGAAAGATAATACGTTTCGTAGCGTACAGACTGCACCTACTCAGTCATATGTTGGGAATTATTCTCGATACACACCGCGTCAGCGAGAACGCAAAAGGCCTCGACGTGGAACACGGGTTAGTACCTCAGGCACCGGATTTGGTGCCAAATCTATGAGTGAAATGGGAGGCGGAGTTCCTATATGTTTGAACTGTAATAGGAGGCATTACGGCGCGTGCTACACTGCTACTGGAGCATGTTTCAACTGTGGTCAACGGGGCCATTTTGCTAGAGATTGTCCGAGGCAGATGCCCCAGGGTTTGATGACTACTGTGATGCAACCTTCTTATCAGCAGCAGAGGACTGCACATCAGGCAGCGTCAGGATATGATCAAACAGGAAGTACCTTCACTGGTCAGAGAGGCCGTGGTTACGCAAATCGAGGAGGAAGGAATTGTGGAGGTCGCGGTACTGGTCAGGCTTCGCAGGCTGGCGGAAGTCAGGCCAGAGTTTTTGCACTGAATCCTCAGGAGGCTCAGGCTTCCAATGCTGTGGTGCAAGGTACCTTTCCTATCGCTACTCAAGACGCATTAATTTTATTTGATCGGGGCGCTACGCATTCATTTGTTTTGCCTAACTTCGCTAGTAAGTTAGGAGTGCAACCAGCGTATCTTAGGAATCCTTTGTCCGTAGCTACTCCAGTCGGTGAGAGTGTGGAAGTTAGTATCGTTTATCCGTCTTGTCCTGTGAGAGTTCAAGGACGAGATTTGTTAGTTGATTTGATTTTACTCGAGGTATTAGCTTTTGACGTCATACTAGGAATGGATTGGCTAGCTCAGCACTATGCCAATGTGGATTGCCGGAAGAAGACAGTAACGTTTAACACGCCTGGAATTGAAGCAGTATCAATTCAGGGTGACAAGATGGAATCTTCTACGAGTATTATCTTAGCTATTGAAGCTTGTCGTATGTTGAAGAAGGGATGTCAAGGATTCTTAGCGATAGTACGAGACGTGGAGAAGAAAAGTGCAACTTTAAGTGACGTGCCAGTTGTATCAGAGTATCCAGATGTTTTTCCAGAGGAATTACCTGGATTACCCCCAGATCGCGAGATTGAGTTTTGTATCGAATTGGCTCCCGGCACAAAGTCAATATCGATACCTCCTTATCGAATGGCGCCAGCAGAACTCAAAGAACTTAAGGATCAACTAGAAGAATTGGTTGATCGCGGTTTCATCAGACCGAGTGTATCCCCGTGGGGTGCACCAGTGTTGTTCGTGAAAAAGAAGGATGGATCGCTTCGATTATGTATTCATTATCGACAGCTGAATAAGGTAACGATCAAGAATAAGTATCCGTTACCTAGAATCGACGATCTATTCGATCAGTTACAAGGAGCGAAATACTTCTCCAAGATCGATTTGAGATTAGGCTATCATAAGTTGAAGATTCGCGACGATGACATACAAAAGACTGCTTTTCGAACTCGATATGGACATTACGAGTTTCTTGTTATGTCATTCGGATTGACGAACGCCCCAGCAGCCTTCATGGATTTGATGAATAGAATATTTAAACCGTACTTGGATCAGTTCATGATCGTGTTCATTGACGATATTCTAATCTATTCACGTACAGAAGAAGAACACGCTCAGCATTTGCGGATAGTACTACAGACGCTAAGAGAGCACCAGCTTTACGCCAAATTCTCGAAATGTGAATTTTGGCTAACGGAAGTGGCTTTCTTAGGTCATGTGGTTTCACAAAGCGGCACTAAGGTTGACCCAAAGAAGATCGAAGCTGTGATAGAATGGAAGCGACCTGAATCAGTTACAGAAGTTAGGAGCTTCCTTGGTTTAGCGGGATGCTACAGACGATTCGTACATGATTTTTCAAAGATCGCTGTACCTTTGACAAAGCTAACTCAGAAGAACGCGAAGTTCAACTGGACGGATCAGTGTGAACTCAGTTTTCTAGAGACTGAATGAGTGTCTGACGACAGCACCAGTCTTAGCACTACCAGAAGGAACATAAGGATTCACAGTATACTGCAATGCGTCAAGAGTTGGACTAGGATGTGTCCTTATGCAACACGGTCGAGTAATTGCATACGCTTCGCGACAGCTTAAGAAGCATGAAACGAACTATCCGACGCATGATCTAGAGCTAGTAGCAGTCATTTTTGCGCTGAAGATTTGGAGACATTATTTATACGGCGCCACATGCGAGATCTTTACAGATCATAAAAGTCTCAAGTACATTTTCGATCAACGAGAATTGAACCTCAGACAGCGAAGGTGGATGGAGCTACTAAAAGACTACGACTGCACGATACAATACCATCCAGGCAAGGCCAATGTAGTGGCAGATGCCTTAAGCAGGAAGTCGGCAGGAAGTCTCGCGCACGTTACAACGACATGGCGGAGACCATTAATTAACAAAATTCATACGATGTTTAGCCAAGGAGTGGAGTTCAAGATTTCATCACTCGGAAACCTAATGGCTCAGTTAACGATACGATCGACGTTAATAGATCGAATCAAAGAATTGCAAGCGGACGACCCTCAATTAAAGCATTTAATTGAGGAAGTTCAACAAGGTAAAAGTCAAGATTTCAGTATCGTCAACGGAATATTGAAATACGGCAATCGGATGTGCGTTCCAGATGTGGAAGACTTGAGACAGAAGATCATGGAAGAGACTCATGGAACGATCTATAGCGTTCATCCTAGTTCCACGAAGATGTACCATGACATCAAGACAATGTATTGGTGGAGTGGAATGAAGAAAAACATCGCGGAGTTCGTGGCGAAATGTCCGACTTGTCAGCAAGTCAAATTGGAACATAAGTGACCTTACAGATTTCTTCAGCTGTTCCCCATCCCGGAGTGGAAGTGGGAACAAATCACGATGAATTTTGTAGTTTGATTGCCCAAGACGCACAAAGGTTTTGATTCCATTAGGGTAATCGTGGATCGTTTGACGAAGTCAGCGCACTTCATACCTATTAAGACGACGTATTCGGCAGAAAAGTTAGCTCAAGAGTACATCGATAAGATCGTGAGCCTACACGGAGTCCCCGTGTCAATTGTTTCAAATAGAGGTTCCGTATTTACCTCTCATCTCTGGAAGAGCTTACAAGACGCGTTAGGAACGCGATTGAATTTCAGCACTGCTTTTCACCCTCAGACAGACGGCCAGTCTGAGCGGACGATTTAAACGTTAGAAGATATGTTTCGACTATGCGTATTAGACTTCGGAGGTAGTTGGGATACATACCTACCTTTAGTCGAATTCGCCTACAACAACAGTTATCACTCGAGCATCGAGATGGCTCCATACGAAGCGTTGTACGGGCGTAAATGTCGATCCCCTATCTGTTGGGATGAAGTCGGCGAACGGAAGCTCACTGGAGCAGAGATCATCCAGATTACGTCAGAGAAAATACCATTGATAAAGCAGCATTTGGCTACTGCTTTCAGTCGACAGAAGAGCTATGCGGACCCCAAGAGAAAAGACATCGAATTTCAGATCGGAGATTATGTCTTCCTCAAGGTATCACTGATGAAGGGAGTTATTCGTTTCGGAAAGAAGGGCAAGTTGGCTCCGAGGTATGTCGGACCATACAAGATCGTAGAACGTATAGGCTCGGTTGCCTACAAGCTAGACTTGCCACCGGAGATGTCGCAAGTTCACCCTGTCTTCCATATTTCCATGCTTCGGAAATATGTACCAGACCTTTCTCAAAATATTCAACCACAAGTGGTGGATGTGAGCGAGGAACTAACTTACGAAGAACGGCCAGTGCAGATTGTCGACACGCAGATACGACAACTGCGGACAAAGAGAATTCCGATGGTGAAAGTTCTTTGGAGAAGTCAGTCCGTAGAAGAGTGCACGTGGGAGACAAAAGAGGACATGAGGCAGAAGTATACATACTTATTCACTCAAGGTACGTGGCTAAAGTTTTAAATTCGAGGACGAATTTATTTTAAGAAGGGGTGAATGTGATACCCCAATTATTTTTAAGATAATTACGTCGTGCCACGTGTCAAGATTTCCGATAAATTAAATTAAGGAGAATTTAATTTAATTATATCGGGAATATAGAAGAGAATTTAGTTTAATTATATCGGGAATATAGAATAAATTTTAATAAGTCAATTAGCGAGATTTGAGGATTTAACTTCAGAAATTAATATAAAATAAATTATAAATCCCGTGACGGATTTTATTTCGCCAAAGTTCGTGAAATAATATATAGTATTTATGGTAAAAGTTGCAAGTCAATCGGAGACCTTTTAAAATTTGGACGCGGATAGGTTTTGGGCTAAATTGCAACTTTTGAAAAGTTTCAAGGACCAAAGTGCAAGTTAGCCATTATATATATAAGATTTCCTTCATAACGAAGGATTCAGAAGCCAACCATCAGATCATTTTCTTATTCATCGTCGTTCTCACCGTTTCCTTCGTACGATCTCCGTTTCTCGTTCGTTTTCGACGTTCTATAACCCGAATCAATCGTATTCCGAAGGGCAATCACGGTAAGCAAGTTGTTTTCCGTTTATTTGAGTATATTTGATGGAAAAACGATTTTAAACGATAGGTTACGGCGAAACCGAATCGCGATTACGTGTTCGATTCATTTTAAGCGTTTTTCTTGTGTTTCTGACTAGCTTGATTGATAATTTGATGAATCTATTGATTAGGGATGTTTAAGCATTGAGTTTTAGGGTCGGAATAGCCGTTTCAGACGGCTGGAGGCGTGCCCACAAAGGGGGCAAGACGTGCACAACATCAGTGCACGTCGTGCAGGGGCACGACATGCACCAATGGGGTGCACGACGTGCACCCAAGGTGCACGACGTGCACTAGGGGGTTTACGACGTGCACCACCCCTCCATTGAAGGGGAATGACCCTAAAAATCTAATTTGACGATTCCCCATCCCGATATCGACTCCCGGACTCCGAAAATGCGAGATTCGGACGTCAAACGAGTAAAATATGACTAGTTGATTGGAATGAGATAGTTTATGGATATCAATTGGTTTCATTAAGAAAACCTATATTCTCTATTGAGAATTAAATTGAAAAGTGTTAAGAAACGAGAGAAGAATGATTCGTTTATCGGAAAAGATTATGTTTGAAGCACGACGGCTTATGTTTTGTGTCTTGTCGTGTCTCGAGTCTAGAGTCAATCTTAGAATAGGATTCTGATGTGAGTCAAATGTTTTGAAATTGTTTTAGATCCAGCAAGGCAAGAAGCAGCTGGACCAGGAGCTCGGGAAGCTTGACGTTTCTAAGCCCCGACGCATTTTTGGATAAGCGTTTTCTGTGAGTTTATACGATTTGCTTTTAAAGTATTTATTTAAGCAATTATTTTATATTGCTTTATATTTGAACTGCATGTTTTATATGTGAAACTCTTATATGAATTGCGCATACGCTTAATTTGAAACCAGTATTGATCCGAGGGAACGTGCTACCTATTGGGCGACAATAGGACTGTGTGATCACCAGTTTCGATTTGATACAGCTGTAAATACGATTAAGAACACGAATTTCGAAGTCAGACATATGATTGTGATACGAGAGTGAACTCGGTTACAGTGTAACCTGAGCCCCGTATCTAGTGGGTTGGACCCACCACTAGAATTAAGAGAATTGTCGCGACTGACGTGGTAGAGTGTGAATACTCCCGGGTCGGACTATTGGATAAGTTTTTCTCTGAGTACATACGTTTAGCATGTTCGAGGATTAGGGTTTCAATCGGATCTTGTACTTAGCTGCATATGATTGATTGCAGTTTTATGTTTTATTTGAATACTTATTAGTAAATGTATGAACTCACTCAGTATATCCCCTCACAGATTTCCTTTTAGGTTAAAGACGCTTTGAAGCAACGGACTTCTATCCTACTTCCAGAAGTCTGTATTTTTGAGTATGTAAAGAATCAGTACTTTACTCTTAGAGCTGCAGTAGATAAGTATTTTCCAAGTCAACTTGTAATGTATAGTTTTCTGTAAATATAACTTTAATGTTTTAAAGTTTTAAATATTTTACGCTAGCTGCGTTTTAATATTTGAGACTGCCAGAGGATATGTATGCCTGTCATGTGTGCTTCTGCATGACACGTGTTTATGTATGTCATGCATGACGTATATGTTTTGCGAAAAAGTATTTTACGATTTTAGGCTTGCTACGGGTTTCGGAGCAACCACTCCCATTCCCCAGTGCCGGTCTCGGCCCTGAGATTGGGTCGTGACAATTGTTTTTATATGAACTGTTTATATGAGATGTTAGGTTTGATGAATTTGATTATATAGATGTTGTGTATTCGTTGATTTGAAGATGAATGTCAAGTGTGCGGTCCGAAGAGACCAACTACCTATTGGGTATCAATAGGCTGCGTGATCATTAGTGAGTCAGTCTAAAGTGCCTGAATTTGTGATTAGAATTTAATATATATATTTATGCATGATATGATATGATTTTGATACGAGTGAGCACTCGGCTACGGTGTAGTCTGGAGTCCCCGTATCTAGTGGGCTGGGCCCACCAGTGAGTTGGACTCACAGTTTATGATTTTGATACGAGTGAGCACTCGGCTACGGTGTGGTCTGGAAGTCCCCGTATCTAGTGAGTTGGACTCACACTTTTAAAATTAATAATGTTTTCTTGTATCATGAATTTATATATGTATTAAGCGTGTGACGCTATATTTTGATAATACTATGAGTAACTTGAAAACTCACTCAGTATTTCCCCAAATACTGACCCCTCACTCTGATGTTTGCAGGTAGACAGAGTCGGATCAGACAAACCATCTCCACTGTGCCAGAAGTCATTGGACCTCCACAAGTATGAGTTCTTAGAGCTGCAGTAGTTAGTAGTTGTCAGTGTTAGATAGACGCTTTAACTTTAAATGATATTTTATATTGTAAACTCTGATATGATACTTTAATATCTATAAGTGTATTATTTAAAAGAGTTCTTCCGAAAATGTTTTAATATATATCATACATTATACTTTTATTTGCGAAAACTTATTAGTGGTTTTAGGCTTGCTACGGGTTTCGGAGCTACCACTCCCATTCCCTAGCGCCGGTCTCGGCTCAATAAATTGGGTCGTGACAATTGTGGTATCAGAGCAGTTGGTCCAGTTACCTCTGCTAAGATGCGTTTGTCGGTTAAGTAACCTAGGAACTACTGCAACTATAGAATTGAGGTTTGTCTGATCCAAGTCGTTAATATGATGTGCTTTGTGATAAGCACAATAAAATGATTTGTGAAATACTTATTTGTTTTTTGGGCACGTATATACGAGGTATATACGTATATGTTATTTCGATGAGACATGCATACATGATATGCTTTTTGAGATGAAGCTTCTAGAAGAGGTATTTCCTCCTATGAATAGAATATAATTGATATGATTGTGATTTGATGTCATATATTTGTGTGCTTAGCATCAGATAACGTGAGAAATGTTATAGGATTCGATCGATCGAAATTTTCGAAAGAGTGTGAAGAAGAAATGCAAAGTTATAGAAGTGGGAGAATCTTGCCGGAGACAGAGTTTTAAGGTCTAGAGAACTCACAAAATGTAAAGTTTATAACTTGTTAAAGTTAATTGTTTAACGATTCTAAAAGCATAATTGTGCCTAGACCCGTAATAGCCATTGATAATTGCCACGACATCAATAGAAAATGCACCACTACATACATCAATACATACATCAATAGGACATGCATCATATGCATTATGTTCAGACGAAGAGGTGAGATGTGGCAACTCTTTGGGGATGAGAGACGTCATCACCCTAGTGCACAATTTTGCTAAGATTTAAATGGAATTTTCAAATGAGTCGTTTTATTTAAAAGAGTTTTCAAGAAGTTTTTGTTTTTATGTAAGTATACCTATACTAGAACTCTGTGACGGAAGTGAGATGCTCGCGAGCAAGTTGTGATTAAGGCTACAAGATGAATGACTACGTATAATTGGGAGAACATAGGATTTGTGCCTCTAGTTAATGAACTTAGCCTTGATTGAACGAATATGATATGCTTTGATACTCCTGATGTTTGATTAAGTACATGTGAGCAGAATGCTCGCAAGACTTAAGATGCGATACGTAATCAAGAAAATCTAGGGGACACTGATTTTCTTGAATCCGGCCAACATAGATGCTTATAGCTACGATAGTAATATGTGTGTAACATATATTACACGAGTAAATGTTTTGATAATTTGCTTAGTCTACAATGAGTTAGAACACTCAGAAGACTAGAAATAAAAGACGTAATCACAGAAGGTCAAAAGGAAAGAGATGTTCCTAAAGTCCAACGTACGTGGACAGCGATTAGTCGTGACGATTCGTAAGTGTTATATTTTAAGGAATTTATTAATATTCCTTTATATAATCGCTATACTATGAGCAAAGGACTGCACAAACGCGTGCTGTTGCACATCAAGTATATGAGGCGCGAGAAGAAGATCGAGGTATCCAAGGCGAATGCAACCTAGTCCAATTGGCCAGTAAAGGCCAGAAATGAGATGGAGGTCAATGGGAACCTAGCAAGATAAAGTGGGAATATATAGGCATCGGAAGTGCCGCAGTAATCCGACGTCGTTATGAATCAGTTAGCTGTAAAAGCAACTGATATAAGGAATTGTCTCCCAGTAATAGGACAATGGATACAAAAACAATATTAACGTGAGGAAAGGAACCCCTACATAGGTTTGATAGTGATATATGTAAGTTAAGAGTCTGGCAGATCAAGCGGTATGCTAGATCCTCTAAGAGGAGTAAATTAAGATGTTCGTATACTTCGAGCAGATGAAGGACAAACAGTAATGTCAATTAAGATGTCAATAAAAGGTTCAACCCATGGTCAGCTTCGACAAGAAATTAGAGCAGTAATAGACCAGATAATATGAACTAAGTTGTGACCCGACTTGGGAAATTCTTTCTACCATTAGCTCTGATTAAGGATAATCAGAAAGATCAAAGTAATAAGGTCAAGAAATACGATGAAAATGAATAATTGAAACATACGATAAGAAAGATCGAGAGTTAAACAATAAGAACTGCATTCGGTGGATTAAGAGTTAAAACTTTCACCTTAAGATATCGATTATGAAACAGAATAGTAGGATGTGAAAGATACAAAAGTAATGGATACTTGTGAAGTGCTAAACCTTAAATTTCAAGTTAGATCAAATAAAGAGTAAAGTGTATAATGTGATCGATATAGGATATTTATTATGATCCTTAAAGGATTAAGATGTATTAGATACGATCAAACTTGATTAATATATTCCCAGAAGGAGATCCCAGAAGTGCTGAACCTTTAGATTTAATACATTCTGATATATGTGAACTTGATGGTACCTTGACCAGAAATGGTAAAAGATATTTTATCACTTTTATTGACGATTGTTCTGATTTTACACAATTGTATTTGATGAAAAATAAAAGTGATACACTTGACATGTTCAAGTTATTTGTTACAGAAATTGAAAATCAATTCAATAAGAAAATCAAAAGATTTCGCAGTGACAGAGGAACTGAATATGAATCTAGCTTGTTTATAGAATTCTATAACTCACATGGTATTGTGCATGAAAGAACAACTCCTTATTCTCTTGAAATGAACGGTAAAGCCGAAAGAAAAAATAGAACACTTACAGAAGCAGTAGTGTCTATTTTATTGAATTCTGGAGCTGCTTCTTATTGGTGGGGTGAAATTTTGTTGACTGTATGTTATGTACTCAACAGAGTCCCTAAATCGACCAATAAGATTTCACCTTATGAGGTCTTAAAGAAAAGACAACCAAATTTGTCTTATTTAAGAACTTAGGGATGCTTAGCCTATGTTCGGATTCCTGATCCGAAACGAATAAAATTAGCTAGCAGAGCCTATGAATGTGTTTTCATTGGGTATGCGGTCAATAGCAGAGCATATAGATTTTATGACTTGACTGCACGAGTTATTATTGAATCAGTAGATGCTGAATTTTATGAACATAAATTTCCTTTTAAATTAGGAAATAGTGGGGGCGAGTCATCTAGTAATGTTCCTGTGGTCAGGAATAATGAGATTACTGATGATATAGAACCAGAAATCAGAAGAAGTAAAAGAGCTAGAGTTTCGAAAGATTTTGGAACTGATTTCCATGTCTATTCTTTAGAGGAGGATCATACGAACCTCCAGGAAGCTCTAACTTCTTTAGATTCTGATTTATGGTAAGAAGCCATAAATGATGAGATGGATTCACTAGAATCCAATAAGACATGGCATTTGACTGATCTGCCTCCCGGTTGCAAAACCATAGGTTGTAAATGGATCTTAAAAAAAAAACTGAAACCTGATGGCACAGTAGACAAATAAAAAACTCGACTTGTAGCCAAAGGTTATAGACAACGAGAAAACGTTGATTTCTTTGATACCTATTCACCTGTTACTAGAATAACATCCATTAGAGTGCTGATTTCAATCGCTGCTCTATATGATTTGGTTGTACACCAAATGGATGTTAAGACTGCCTTTTTAAATGGTGTATTGGAGGAAGAAATTTACATGGATCAACCTGAAGGTTTTGTGATACATGGTCAGGAACAAAAGGTGTGCAAGTTAGACAAATCTTTGTATGGTCTAAAACAGGCACCTAAGCAATGGCATGAGAAATTTGATAATCTTGTCATCTCAAATGGTTTTAAAGTGAATGAAAGTGACAAATGTATTTACTACAAATCTGAAAAAGAACTTTGTACTTTCATATGTCTTTATGTAGATGACTTGTTGATTTTTGGGTCAAAATATTCATGTTGTGAATGCTGTGAAATCAATGTTGAGTGCCAACTTTGATATGAAAGATCTAGGTGAAGCGAATGTCATTCTTGGCATAAAGATAACTAGATCTGAAAAAGGAATTTCTTTAGATCAATCTCACTATGTTGAGAAGATTCTAAAGAAATATAACTACTTCGACTGTAAACCTGCATGTACACCTTATGATTCAAGTGTAAAACTTTTTAAGAACACTGGTGATAGTGTACGACAGTCTGAATATGCGAGCATCATTGGCAGCCTTCGGTATGCCACTGACTGTACTAGACCCGACATTGCATATGTCGTTGGATTACTGTGCAGGTTTACTAGTAGACCTAGTATTGAGCATTGGCATGCTATTGAAAGGGTTATGAGATACCTTAAAAGAACAATGAATCTTGGATTACATTATCTGAAGCATCCTGCTGTATTTGAAGGGTACAATGATGTAGATTGGAATACATTGTCAGATGATTCCAAAGCCACGAGCGGCTATATTTTTAGTATAGCTGGTGGAGCTGTTTCTTAGAAATCAAAGAAACAGACGATTGTGGCTCAATCTACGATGGAGTCAGAAATGATAGCACTAGCTGCTGCTAGTGAAGAAGCAGGATGGCTAAGAAGCCTGCTAGCTGAGATTCCTTTATAGGAAAGACTGATACCAGCTGTATTGATCCATTGCGATAGTACCGCGGCTATTGCAAAAATTGAGAACCGTTATTATAATGGTAAGAAATGACAGATACGTCATAATCACATCACTGTTAGAGAATTTATCTCAACAGGGGCTGTTAGAGTGGATCATGTACGCACTGATGATAACTTAGCAGATCCTTTGACGAAAGGATTAGCTAGAGAGAAAGTCCATAAAACTTCCAAGGGAATGGGACTAATGCCTATAAAATGAATCATCCATAATGATAACCCGACCTAACTGACTGGAAATCCCAAGAAATAGGTTCAATGGGTAATAACAAGTTATGAATGATATGAGCCAGAACATGCAAAATTGAAGCATGATTCCTGAAGCGATTAGAGGATGAGTTAATAGAATCTCTTAATGAAGTCTATACTCCATTTGGAGTGGAGTACCTAGCTACAGGAGTACTCTTGATAGCTTCACCTTTGTGAATGTGGAAGTGGGGCCGCTTTCTATGAAATTTGAGGCAAAAATTTCTAGAGCGTTCACTAAACTGGGATATACGTGCAGGGCCATAAATGCACAGGCTTTAGAAAAACACTTATGAAAAGAACGTGCGTGGTTTGATATCCGAGATAGAGTTCAAGACTACGAGTCATTCTTGTTGAATTAGAATCAAACACACTACGCAAAGGTTCAAATCGAAAGATACCTTTGTTTATGCACAATCTTAACAGAAATTGCTCGAGAAACTATTTTAAAATTCAAAGTGGGGGATTGTTGAAATTAATTGAATTTGGAAAATAAAATAAAAAGGAAGTGCCTTGCTATTTGAAATGAGAATATGGAGAGTTTATGTGTTGTCCCTCATTGCTTAAGAGAACTCAAGTAATTAAGTTTATTAACTTGGAATTTCTCATTTGGGTTTGGGCCCCAAGGGGTACCCAATTTTGTGAACGGGCTAGGAGTTACATCCTACCGTATTTACCACACGCGCGCGCCGTTTGTCCGGTTGGCCGGCCTGGTCTGGTCTGGGTTGGGTGGGTGGTTCGGTTCGGTTCTCACTATTATTTTTTGATACATAAATAATTTTATTTTGTTTTTGATTTGTATTTTGCAGATAAACCTTTGAACTTCTCATACGTTTTTGACTGTTGTAAATAATTTACTATCAAAAACGTTTTCAGTATTTATGTTCCATCTTTATGATTGTCTCAACAGCTCTTTTCCTCCAGCCTATAAATACTGGTCCCTTCTTCCATTTCAAAACACACAGAAACAAAGCAAAAGAGCAATACTCAGAAAGTGTTTACAGAGCTGCTTTCACAGTGCAGTGAGAGCAGTATATTTTTGGCTGTTTTATCCTAGGGACGCCGCGGTTGCTAGTCAGCTTTGCACCACCGAGCTGTGCCGTGAAACGTCTAAAAGAGAGCGACCTAGTCCGCGACTCTGCCTCATCGTATTCCTGTTCAGTTTTAGCAATTGTTCCAACAATTTCTATGTTAAAAATCTTATATAGCTGTATTTTCTTTGTGCAGCAAGATGAATCATGATGGTGATTAGAATCATAACAATGGTTTATTCACTTAATATTATTATTAGTTCTCTTTAGTTTGTTTTCTATGTGCATTATCAAAATTGATGATTAGTTTGCACATGATATGCTATCATTAATTTGAAATGGAAACATTTGCAGGTTTATCATTCAAAAAACTTTTTTGTGGTTATAATCTCATTTGCTGCTCAACTGAGAGTAATTGTGAATTTAAAATCAAGTTCTTGCACATGTGAGAGTGTCGAATTTGTATTAACAATGTACATGCTTTGCCATTTTTCCATCTCATTGTTATTGTTTTTGATGGATTAGTTTGTACAGGCACTATGGAAATAACAAGAACTTCAATATTCGCAAAAGGAATGAAAAAAAGAAAGTGGAATATGATTGAAAATCGGCCATTTGTAGATTGTCTGGTTGAATTATATCATAGAAGATCGACCGTCAGTCTTCAGAGTTCATGTCTAAGTGTTTGACTTGCCAAAAATGTAAAGTTGGAACACCAAAGACCGTTTGACTAATTGCAACCACTAGCTATTCCAGAGTGAAAGTGGGAGCGGATTGCTATGTACTTTGTGGTTGGTTTACCACGTACTCGGCAGGAGTAATGATTCAATTTGGGTAATTGTGGACCGTATGACCAAGTCGGCTCATTTTTTACCAATCATGATACATATTCAGCTTCAAGGTTGGCACAGTTGTACATTGATCGGATTATTAGTCTTCATGGTGTACTAATGTCGATTGTTTCTAATAAAGGTTCGGTTTTCACCTCTAGATTGGGCCGTATGAGATTACATAACGTGTTGGAGCGGTGGCTTATCGTTTGGCTTTGCCACTAGACATGTCGTTGGTTCATCCAGTGTTTCATGTCCCTACATTGCGGGAGTGTATCACAACTACCTACTCTGTGGCACTGGATGAACCAACGACATGTCTAGTGGCAAAGCCAAACGATTCTTAGGTAGTTGTGATAGATCTAAACGTTGGGTGTTGTGATGTTTGTTTTCTGTTTTTCCATGATTTTAATCTGAATTTGTATGTTTGAGGATTAGATTATCATGTTTGCTATCTTTTATACCTTGGGTGTTATGAATCATTGATTAGATTTAAAGATTATATTTATTTGTATGTTATGCTATGAATTCTTCACTGTTTTTGACTTGTATATGCGGCTGTAAAAATGCATGACGTAGGGTTGTTTTGATACTTCGAAATTGATGCTTTCTTGTTCATGAATTGTTTGGTGAATCAATTTTTGTTTCGGGCTTGTTTGTTTATGTATATATTATTTGATTCGGTTTTGTGTTGAGGTGTATTAATGGCTGCCTATGTATGTTGTAAGACTGTTTTTGATGGATTAAACATGTTGGTATTGTTTAAGTTTGATTCGCAATCGGTTCTTGATGTTGTATATAAGTTATATTGTGTTTTTCCATAATTAATTGATGGTTTAATTAATTATTTCAGATTTGAGTTAATGGGTTTAAATGTATATAAATCTTTATTAGTTTCATTTAAAGTGGGTTAACACGCTTGTGTTTACATTGGGTGATTTTGTCAAGTGTTGGCAAAATGTTTAGCATGATGTTATAAGTGGTTTATTGGATTGTTAAGTTGCATTGAGTTATTTTGTTTTCAAATGTTTATTGATTTCATTTAAAGGCTTTCCGGATTTTTAAACTTTGGTTTACACTTTTGTATGTGTTAGGATCGGGTTAGATTTGGATCGCTCAATTTATGACGTTGAGCTTGTAGTGTGGTAACTCAGCTAATTCATACTATTTTACTTGGTTTTAATTATTTTAACTAAATTATATAAGTACTCCGTATATTGTTTTAAAACGAGGACTCTATTAAACTTGACTTGTTATTTGGCTTTGGTGTGTACGTATGTTATACTTTGCCTTGTACTTTGGTTTATGGTTTGAGATACTAGTCCTATGTGGTGTATAGCATTCTTAGAGATAGGGGTTAAATTGATTTTAACTTGTGCCTTGTTTTTAGACCCGTCGTCTGCTCGTGCTTCGGAATCAGCGCAAGTTTAGTTTGCTTGCCAGGATTTTCACGTGGTTTCGCAAGCCATGAGTTTATGATGCTATTTACCGCTTTATTAAGTAACTTGTGTGTTTTAGTATATAATTTTTTTCGAACTGGTTTTTGAATTATTAATGAACTGGATTTGTTTCAATCCACTCGATATATATTATCGAGACTATGTGCACCGGTAAGTATTCCGGGTTTGGCTGACAGATGTCTTGCTTATTTTGGGATTGACGAGGATTTGGTCTCGTTTACTTTTGGATTTGGTGCTAATTCGTCATACCTACTTTGAGTTTCATTTTAATACTGTTTCCATAATTTATATATATTAGTATGAAACGGCTTTATGGTTTTAAAGTTTTTCACTTAATCAATATAAATAGTATTATGAACTCATCCCTGTATATCTGACTCCGTTGTTTTCCCCATTTTCAGGTTTTTTGATTTTGAGAGTTTTTGGTTGATCTCTGACGACTTTCATTCTTTGGAGGTTATTTGATTTTAGTAACACTAGTCAAACTGTTTTATACTCTTAGACCACAGTAGAACTAGATTACCTTTATTTCTTATCGATAATTTTGTTTGTCGGATTGGTGAAACTGTTTTTATATTGATATTGGCATGTTATATTTTGGATTTGGATTATTTATATTATTCGCATGTTGTTGGAGTCTCGGATTGTGCCGAGTATTTTGGCTATATAAATTGTTTATATATACTGCTAGATTTAAGTTGGAGTCTCAGTTTCCCCGGAGCATTGGTTTTACGCAGGTTTATTGTGTTGTAAGTTTATCCGCAAGGCTAGATACAACTTTCGGAGATACCACTCTTAAATTCTAGCGCCAGCCACGATTTGTGATTTTGTATCGTGAGTGACACATACTTTATTTATTTATTTATTTTCAATTTGGTTACAAAATTCTGTGTCGTCTTATTTTACCTAAAAACCTCTATTGAAGTAATTTTAAAATTTAGTAAATAAATGAACAAAATTAAAATTTGGTTACCAAAATAAAATATAATGATAGTTTGGATATTTTTAGTGTCTATTGTCCCAGATTTATTAAAATAAATAATGAGTGAACAATTTGATCATTTTCTTGGATCAAAGAGGACGAAAACAAAAACATCATTATTTAATCAACAAATTACAATGGTCTATTTCTCCCTCATTATTTAACTTGCTTACAGAGAAGACTTAATTAAAATTAAATCAATAGTAGCATCACTCTTCAGAAGATTGGAATCGTCAGTCTTCTTATTTTCAATAACGTCTAAGTTATTGGATTTTTTGATATTTTGTTGTTTCAACTCAATTTTTCTTATCATAATAACTCTCGCAACTCTATTAATTTCTGGAGGAGTTGTTCCTGAAATCGGCTTTCCGCGATCTCTACCGGAACTTTTTCTGTTTACATAGAAATAGAAAATGTCATTCTATATTTATACACCATTATAATTATATGCATGATTTTAGCTAGAGACCAACTGTTCTCATGCACGATGTTTGATCAGAAAATGTTTTAGAAAACGAATCCACGACCTAACAGTTTGCTGCCTAGCGCTTATTACATTTTATCTGCTCAAAATAAATATTTCCGACGTTAAGAGATGTTCTTTCATCTTGTTATTTAGTTCCGCTTCTTCAAAATGATAAAAAAAAATAGCAATATAGATAACAATATAAAAGGCAGAATGAAACATTAGCATACATAAAAGAAGGCTTTCTTTGGTCTGACTTGAAGTTTGGCAAATGGATTAGGGTTTTTGGTGCGAAGCTGCTACTGCCCACTTGAGCCATGACCACCAAATCTTGAAATTTCTCTCTTTTTCTATCAACTGTGTTCTTTTTGTTCAGAGACAACAGATTTATAGGTAAATTGGATACCTAATTGAACATTAAATATTAATTCATATGTTGATCTAGTCTTATTTTCTTGTACTTGCTATTCAACGCGCACTTTTATATTGTTGACGTGATTTTTATTTACATTCATATTACTACAGACTAACTAAAAGACTGATTATTCCTCAAAAAAAAAAAAAAAACTAAAAGACTGATTATAAAAATAAGAGTAAATTACTCTAAAGGCTCCATAAATATCATAATTAACACTTTAATCTCTTCTGTTTAAAAATCAAATATCAAATGATATGATATTTTACTTTTGTTTCCGTCAATAATTTCGTCCCTCCGTCTATTTTGATGTTAGTCAACCGAGTCAAAAAAATTTAGAGATAAATTAATTTTCAATCATGAGGGTATTAAGTTTCACTTTGTTTAAAAAAAGTCACTCTGTAATAAGTTTTGTTACAACAGGTCAGTGTGGCCAAACAAATGCAAAAAAGCAGCGATTCTACTTATATGGTATGCCAAATTTTAAAAAAGAAAATATAAGTCAGTATCATTTCCAACAAAAGATATAGTTTGGTACTTTTTTATAATTCGTGATATACTCGGTATTATTTTTATAATCAAATCTAACTGACCAAATTACTATGACCTCTTATTATAATAAAAAATATAACTAAGTGACCATTTTAGCAAAATAATGCTCAATATCTTTTCAATAATATTGGATAAACGGAATAATGCAAGGAGTTTGATATTAATAATTAGAAACACACAAGAAAAACATAATAATATTATTAAAAAAACCAACAATGAAGAAGAGAGAGCGAAAGAAAAGAAAATATTATTTTTTATGAATAAATGTATATTTTTTTTATCGCATTATGAATAAATGTATATAAAAAAAGTCACAAAAGTGGTAAAATCCAAACTCTAAACTTACGCACAAGAAATGACAAGATAGAAAAGGCTATGATTAAAGAAAAGGATAAAAACAATCACAAGTCTGAGAACATAATGATGTTCATTAACCAAACGAGATCATAAACCACACTAAATTAAATTAAAATTATGATTCGGTTATTTAGTGAATATGGTTTGGTTCAATTTATAACTATATATAAGTTTGATGTTCGGTTTAATTATTTTGAAAATCAAAATAACCGGAAAACCAAATTAGAAAATAATTTATTTATTTTTTCAAAAAGTTAATATAAATTTATACTTTCATATTTTTTAGTCTTTATTTCCTAATAATAGTTGACACATAAACTAATAAATTTCATACAACAGATAAATATGCCCATAAATATACATAAATTTTATTAGCCAATACATTTTAAAATATTTAAATTAATTTTAAAATAGAGAAATAAAAATGAAAATTTTGATTTTTAATCGAACTATACCTTTTGGTTCAGTTTGATATAGCCTGAATCTATAATTCGATATATGATTTGATCCAATTGATAATCTAATAAATTTTTATTGGTCGGTTTCAGTAAACTTAACCGATCAATGCGCAGTTCTAGCTGTAGTGGGAGACTGGCCACCATAGATGTGTACCTACGCTCCTCAATACCACAGTGACCTTATTAATTTTTTACATTTTGAGTGTTATTAAAGTTTTGAATTTTGATCCCTTATATGATTATATGATATATCCATCTATTTAGATGGAAATCTATCATTTTTACACTAAATATAAAAATACTATTCTGGTAAATGTAATTATTACTACATTGTATAACTCAAGCCAATAAGATCTTATTATATTAATATCATTTTCAGAAACACAAGTCTAGATTTTAAATCTCAATTATTAATAAATTAAAATTCTATTTTTTTAAATGAAATTAAAATTCTATTGTTTTCTCTTTGAAGTGGAATTTTTTTTTAAAAGATAAAGTTGAGAATAATTTAAATGCAACGTATTAGTTTCCTTTTTATTTTAGTACCCATGTCAAAGGGTCAACGTATAATTGTTGTCATGTTCTTCTTGTTGTATTCAATTATACAAGATTCTCATGTCCTTCAATTAATTATTCGGTCAATTTTTAATGTATTTTGGGAGAGATTTTTAGGTAGTTTTCCCAACCATGTTAATTGTAAATTGAGCTAATTACTTTAAAATATATTATTAAATATAATGGTATTTAATGTAGTCTGCTTTCTGATTCACTGATTAAACTTGCAAAACAGGATAGATAGCTAATCGAATGGTGGTTGTCCGATTAATTCTTCGATGTTAAAATAACTTTAGGCTTTAAGCAGCAGTTTAACGTATTGAACGTAATTGTGTTTTTAGATAGACCTTAAACTCTTTATATAAAACTTGAGAGAATATTTGGCGATTCCTACTCCTTTTTAGAAGAAAAAAGGACTTTATTGCAGCATTAGAAAAAGTATTACAATTCAAACATAGAACTTTTTGTGAATACATTAAGAAGCAAATATATGAACAAAAGCTGCAATCCTCCTGTACGAATTAATGAGATAAGGATTCCCGATGATAGCAATATGAAATCAAAAATTGCAAATTGTTGATAAAGCATCACAATGTCTTCTAGAAACAACTGATCTGCATTTCTTCAATTGGGCATTAGATTCAAAGTGCACTATATCAAAATACAATCTGGAGATCTGATAGTTTCAACTTGAATTGTTTAACTGGATTATATCTTTGAATGAATTCAATTGAAAACCTAAAAATAAAAATTTCATCATAAACGATTCAAACTAGGGTGATGGCTAGTGACGAGAGTGAGCCATAGGAAAAAAAAGGGATAATAAGCCAGAAAGAAGACTCTTGTTAGAATTGTTACGAGGTTAACTCTTCTTTTTTTTAATAGATTGGTGAATTTTATGCAGTTTTGCTATTTGATCAGGTTGACAAATCTATACTGACTCATAATGATACTAGCTAAAATTATTTAATTTTCTCCAATATCTCATTATATTCTCAACAGAAATTTATTTTACAAGATTATCTCTAAAAATAATTTATCCTACAAAATATTTCACACACAACTATTTAATGTACAAAACCCATCATTATATTATTTTTACCTACCAACTCATTATTTTATCATTTTTACCTACCAACTCATTATTTTATCATTTTTATCAACCAACTCATATCATCTCATATTTTTACATAATTAAATTGTATTCTTTTATTTAATTAAAAATTAATAATTAAATTAAAAACATGAACTTTTGTATTGCAATAATAAAACTGGTTTGATAATAATATATTTTGTCCTTTTTCTCTTTATAATTGTTTTTAATAATAAATACAATTTATAAAATTACCATTAATAGAAGTAAAATGAAAAAAAAACTACACTTTCTCTGTTTCATTTTAATTCTGAAAATTCTCAGTATATATAATTTAAAATGATTTAATAATTTTATTATGTTTTTATATTATATTAAATGTATCACATTTTTTAAAGAATCTTTTAAAATGTATTAATTTAAGAAGTAAAAAATAGTTAGTGTGAAAAATATTCTATAAAAAAAAATTGTTAATTATAATAAGACATTTAAAAATAAATAAAAATTAATTAAAATAGAACAGAGAAAATATTGACTATTTTTTTCTAATTCATAATACAAAATACATATTTCCTTTTAAACAAATCGGAAAAAGTTTATAGTTTAAAGTTACACTACTATTTAGCCCTTTACGTAAACCACTGTTAACGTTTTCTGTTAGTATATAATATATATAAACTGTTCAAAGAAGATATAGATGTGTTTTGGACCATTTGCAAATGGTTTTACATGGACAAAATGATTTAACAATTTTCTGCTCACATGAATCATAAAATATACTTCTTTATCCCAACTTAAATGTAATTCAAAATATATCAATTAAAAAAAGGTATTGTATTTGACTATTTATTACTATCTTATTTGAGGAGAATTGAAAAAAAAAATTATATTCTATAACATAATAAGATAAGATATTTATAAACATGCTATCTCATATTTTCTCTTTATAAAAATGCTTTTTATAAGTCTAATATATCAAAAAATTCCGACCTTTTAGCCTCTTTTTAATTCTACCCTGACGTTGAAAACTGGTCAATTTTGACCCTATTTTTCATTTTCTCGTTTCAATTGTATCCTAATTTTTTAATTGTTTACAATTATTCTATTTAAATGATAAAATCATTTAATTAACTAAATTTAAAAATTAAATTAAATTTATTTCATTAAGAAAAATACAAATAAATTCTTTATTTTTTAAAACTAACTAAAAACAATAGTCAAATTAAATCTAATTTAAATTCTTAATTAATTTAACTAAATTTAAATAAATTTTCAACATATATAATTAATATATGCTAGACATGGAGAACGTTTTTTTAATATTTTTTAAATGAAAAAAACTTCAATTTAATATTTTAGGGTACAATTGAAACACGAAATACAAAATAGGGTAAAATTGACCAGTTTTCAACGTCAGGGTAGGATTGAAAATGAGCTAAAAGGTCGGGTTTTTTGAGGCATTGGGCCATTTTTTATATTTCCAAATATACCACCTTATTTCTTTTATGGGTTTAATATAATTTTGGTGTGTGAACTTTTTTAAAAATAACAGAATAGTTTAAACAAAATTTTATTACAAGTTAGTGTGTGAACTTGTTTAAAAGTTACGAACTGGTGTTTTTAGCAGGTCACCACCAGATTGAAGGTTACCAACCAGATTTTTAACTATCAAAAAAAGGCAAGTTTAGTTCCTATAGTTTTCAAGCAGCAGTACTGATAAGTACAAAAAGAAAAAATATTTTCAATTTAGTCCATATTTTCAACTAAGAAGAAAATAAATTTCTGAAATAGTGTAATTAACACTATTTGAATGATAATTAATTAAATTAGGCTTAATTAAGCTAGTTTAATGGGTAATCCAGTCGAGAGTTCAGACTCTAGTAATCCATCAGGATTGACTTCTCTACACAACGTGTAAAGTGAAGTGCACCAATTCCTTGAACATTTTCATGTAAAAGGAATTTTAGGTGATTCACTAGAAGAAAGATCTACTTTAACAAATGAAGTAGGAAAACTGGTAAATGAAAGGTTAGATGCAATTGAAAGGGAAAAAGGTTTAAAAAAGATAAAAGGACTAATAACTGAAAAAGAAATTCTTCAATTAAGAAAAGAAAAATTTGTTCCTTTTATTGCAGATCCATCAACTAAAGAAGCCAACATGAATAATAATAATATGGCACAAGATCTTAGAAAATCCTTAGGTTTGGTAGAAGAAGCTCATATGCATATAGATGACAGAACTTTTAATGAGTTAGTCTCTACGAAGAGAACAATGTACAAACCTAATTATCCACATAGGACAAAAGAAGAATTTGTACCTAGGGATAACCCTTTGAGACCGGTAATTAGCCCGGCGGCATTTCTCAACTTACATTGTGAAAAACATGCGTCCGAAAAAATAGATGAGTGGATTACTATGATCAGATTTACAGTCAAATCAGGTGGTTACACTCCTGGAGGTACCTACGAATTGTGCAAAGCCACCATGGTTGGTAATGCTAAAAAATATTGGGAATCATTAATAGCTCATACTCCAATAAAAGAGGAAATTGATAAAGAAGTGTTTGCATATGGAGTACTAGCTATAGTGGTAGACGCCTTGAAAAGAGAATTTTGTGGTTTTTCGTTGTCAACAGAGTCATTAGAAAAAGAGCAATCTTTAATGGCTTTAATGAAACTACAAATCTGTGACATGTGCTATTTTGATAACTTTGCTTGTGAATTTCAAAAATATTATTATAATTTAGACTTGGCGGCCCAAAATTACATGTCAGAATTATTTTTTGCTAAACTCCCGGATCCTTGGCCGGAAGTAGCAAAGAATGCATTTCAACTTCTCCTAAATGAAGACAAAATAGTTGATGGTTTAGGAGGGAGGATACAAGCAGTGAGGTATGCTATGAGAAAAGCATGCACTGAACTCCAAGTAAGGCAAGATGCAAAACGTCTTCCTTATTTAAACAAGAGTTATTGTTCTCAGATTAAGTATGTTCTAGGAAGGTATGGATGTTCTTCTGGAACAGAAGAAAAATCTAGGACTGGATATTCTTCAAAAAAGAAAAATTTCAAAGTATATAGAAAGAGAAGAATATCGAGAAGGGATAGAGAGGAAAAGAGGAAGTCTGATAGACCAGGTAGGTTTATTAGAAAAAGAAGTAATCTTAGAAGAGTATTCTTCGAAAATGAGAGTCTAGCATATGAGCCAATAGATGAAGAAGAATTTTCTGATATAGACTCTGAAGTAGGTTCAATTTATGAAGTAGTTTCTGAATATGAAACTGATAATGATGAATCTGATTTATGGACAGCTAAAATACTCATGATGAACACTTCAGGAGCTGACATGGATGATGAGTTAGTACCATTAGATACTACCCTGGTGCATGAAAAATCCTTTCAGTACGAGGATCCATCTAGAAACTGTCTAGAATGGAAACTGCCAAACGATGTCTCCCAGTCTGAATCCACAGCTCAAGTTTCTAGCACAGAATTAGAAATATTGGATGTGTCTCTAATTACACTTGCCAAAATTAGAGAAATGATGAATAAGTCTAAAGGTGAATATATATACATCCATGTTGGTCTAGTGCAAGTAGGATTAGTCCCTTTGTTTAATCTCTCAGCGGACAGTCCTGTGATAGCAGCAGTCTTAGACAAAAGATGGAAAGAATTTAAAGACCAGCTAATATCAGGTGTTCAGACTAACCTAGCAAATGGTCCAGTCTGGTTTCAAGCCTATCCAAATTATTTGATGGATTTAAGCGATAAATGTTTGGGAAATTCTTTGACTCTTGGGATTAAATCCACTAAGATGAATAGAATGAGTTCTCAGGCCAAGTATTTGGCGTATCACACTAGAATTGTCTTTAGACTTATTAACACGACTAATCCAGGAGTGAGGAACATTTCTAAAGTAACAGAATTGTTCGAAGAAGGTTCAGATAACTATAAGCAATTCAATAGGAAAGAGATAAATCATGTAGAACTAAGTTGGCTCAAGAGTTGGGTGCTTACAAAACCAGCTGAATCTTCCAGGCAAATAGGATCTTCTCATATAACCTAAAGGGGAAAAGACATCATTCTTAATGTAGAAGAGCCTATGAGAGCTTTTAGAATCTCTTATCCTATTCTCAGGAGATCATTATCCTCTAGGAACATGTTTAATGCTACAACATTAGACCAAATACCTAGAAGATCAGTGTCTAGTGCAACTGAAAATAGGGTAGAAATTCCTAGAACATCAATAAGAGAAGAAGATGGACAATCATCTGATAATAGGAGAATTATAGGCTACAAAGAAATAAGTCTACCTATTTATGCAGATGAAGAGGAAGGTCAAGAAAGTGTAAGATTAATGAGACAAGCAATAATACTTCCTGAGGTTGTTCGAAAATCCAAACTATTTCGCAACAACGGTCAATGCTTTTTGAAGATATTTGAAATATGATATCACCTATTCCAATGGCATCACAAAAGATCTTTAGCCTAGAAAAAACCAATTTGAGCACTTATATTTCACTAACATTCAAATTTTCATGTTATTATGATTATTGTTTAGATGCGTTAATAGACACAGGAGCAACAATCAGTAGTGCAAGACCCAATGCATTACCAGATGAATGGTGGAAGTCATTGGCCGAACCTATTGTTTTACGTATGGCAGGAGGTGAGGTAAATCTAGTAACACATTATGCTGAAAAGGTTCCTGTTATCATTAATGAAAAACAATTCATTATTAATAAGATTTTAGGAAATGCTTTCCTAAAAGGGCAAAAAGAAAATCGTCCTTTTGTGAAAGATGATGTATTTATCTCAATTGCAGGTGTCAAAATCATAACTCTTACGAGTCCACAATCAAAATTGAAATTCGGTTTTTATCCCGTAAAAGTTTCTGAATTTTGTGGATCTCTACCTTGTGAACCAGCTTACAGAGTGCGAGCACAGCGTGGTGAGTCATGGGTAGATTGTTTATTTGGATCGGAAATTCCAAATGATACCAATTGGTATGAAAATTTGTGTCAAACGCAAGATGTAATAGAAAAACCTATTACAAGAAGCATACAACTTGCAGGAAACAAATAGGATAAGTTTCTAAACAAGTTAGTTGATAACTTTAGTGAAGATCCATTAAAGTTATGGGTTCTAAATGGTATAAAAGCCAAACTAGAACTGAAAAATCCTCATACTATCATCAGATCAAAAAATATAACATATTCTGAAGAAATGGTAGAAGAATTTGATAAATAAATTCCTGAATTGCTCGAAAAAGGTTTGATTAGAAATAGTGAAAGTCCACATTCTAGTCCAGCTTTTATGGTAATTAATCATGCAGAGCAGGTGCGTGGAAAAGCACGAATGGTTATAGACTATCGTCAGGTGAATCAAATGACCAAAGATGATGGCTATAAATTTCCTACAACAGGAGATGTAATTAACAGGTTAAGTCTTAAACAACCATCCATTTTTTTCTAAATTTGATTTAAAAAGCGGTTATTGGCAGGTAAAAATGGAGGAAGATTCTATACCATTAACAGCGTTCAATGCTCCTCAAGGAATGTATGAATGGTTAGTAATGCCATTCGGTTTGAAAAATGCCTCAGGCATATTCAACGAAAAATGGATAATGCTTTTAAGGCATTAAAGAAGTTTTGTGTGGTCTATATAGACGATGTGTTAGTTTTTAGCAATAATAAAGCTGAACACATGAGTCACCTTGAACAAGTGACTGACATCCTTCAAAAGGAAGGTATGATTCTATCTGAAAGAAAGATAGAATGGTTTAAAAAAAGATAAAATTTCTAGGGATAGAGATTGCAAAAGGAAAGATATGGCTACAAAGTCATATCTCTGAAAAACTTATCAATTTTCCTGATGAATTAGAAGATAGGAAGCAAGTACAAAGATTTTGTGGACTTGCTAACTATGCTAGACAATTCGTGAAAGATTTGTCCAAATACTTAGGAAGGATATCTAAGAAATCTTCTGATAAAACTCCTTGGTATTGGGATGAAGAAGACACTCTAGTTGTACAACAGGTAAAAGAAAAGATGAAAAATTTGCCATGTTTAAATTTACCCTCTGATACAGATGAGTTAGTCTTAGAGACGGATGCTTCAGAAAAAAGTTGGGGTGCAGTCCTTAGAATCAAAGGACGAAAACCTAAACCTATTTGTAAGTATTGGTCTGGAACATTTAAAGGTGCAGAACTAAATTATCCAATTCATGAAAAAGAAGTATTAGAAGCTAAAAACGGTATGAAAGCTTTTTATCTTTTCTTAGCACCGAAAAGGTTGATTCTTAGAACAGATTCTACTTATGTCAAAAGGTTTAGGAGTCTGAACTTCAAAGAGGCTAGACAAACTAGACTCTTGAGGTTGCAAGAATGGTTTAGTTATTACAAGTTTGATATTGAATATATTGCATCTGATAAAAATGTAATAGTTGATTCTCTTTCTCGTGAACTTTCTGATATTGCAGATGGATCTTGCTGCCAAAAACAAGCTATGTTGGATTTGCAAGAAGGAAGGGCATACAAGAAAGAAGTGCCCTATGAAGCGAGGAAATGAAGAGAACGAGAGTGTAGGCTCTGGTCCTAAAAGGACGAACAAGAAAACAAAGGCTTCAAAAGATAGTCTTTGTTGGCGGTGCAAGCAACCTGGTCATTTTACTTCAGAATGCCCTAAGGGAAATGAAGTTGCGAGTTCAAAAGAACTGATAAACCCAAAAAAGATTTATGAAAAGGTAAAAGAAAAACCTTTGGTTCCCCAACAGGAACGAAGGGAAAAATCCTTGGTTCAACTGAACAAGAATAAGAAGCCATTGGTTTCTCAAACGCCAAAGAGAGATCATCCAGCCGAAGGAGCTGCAAAATTTGGCTTGACTAAAGAAAGAGCTGAAAAACTGCGAGAAGAATGGTACAAAAAATGTAAGAAGACTATGATAATCAGCTTTCTTCTCAAAAAGATAACGCTGAAATACTGCAAGGTGACATTTCAGGTCACGAGGCTAGTAAAAGTGTGAGTGAACCTATAAAGGTTCCAAATCAAACTCGTAATGAGGAAGAATTTGTTAATAATTCTGGAGAAGAATATTCAGATAATGATGATCTTCTGGATAATGGTCCTGAGTGGGATACGTTAGGCGAACCCTCTGGAAAATATGACTTTAAAGTCAAATATTCTGTGGAAAAACCATCACATTCTCAGAAAGAAAAAGATTCAAAAATCGAATCTGAAGATATTGATCTTGGAGGATTTCTTGCATCATTAGAAAATCCTGAGGTTGAACAAACCTGGAATTATTATGAAGACGAAAGTCTTAATCTTTCAAAAGACGGATCTAATCTGTGTGCATGTCTAAAAGGAGGAATCCAAAATAAAGATTTTCAGCAAATATCACACTTTGCAGATGAAGTTGTTCAATACATTTTAAAATTGGAAAAACAACTTGGTTTCCGTTCAGCGCGAGAAGAAGATTTTCTTGCACATATTTCTGAGAGGAAACAACTTCTTGAAAGAATGAATCAATATTTACCCCCAGATGTAAGATACACTATTAAAAGGAAAATAGTTGATTCGATAGATCGTTCTCTCAAGGAATGTTCTATGTTACAACCATACATTCATTGGCAGTCACATGGATGGTCCGCTTTGCAAATTGAAGCAGACATGGCGGTGGAAAGTCTAAAATTCACAGAAGCAGGTCTAACTTCAATTTTAGAAGTGGATTTAGAAACTCCCCGGTCAGTATTTCCAGGAATTGTGCAGACAGCTTTAAGTTATGTTAAACAAACATCTAGGTTTGTTACATTTCAAATTGTAAGTACAATGATGGAATATGAAGAGGATGGTAAGGTCCGATATCCTTATCAAATTTAGGATCTTCATCCTATCACCAATAGAGAGCTTGTGGAACCCCAGAAAGTTAATAGTCAAAATCAAAAGTTAAGGTGGAAAATATATAAAGAGTCAAAGCTCACAAACAAAGCTCTTCATATTGAGTTCCTCAAGTCTGTTTTGGAGAATATAGTTAATAATTCTAACTACATTATTCTCGGAGATGGAAGAATGTTCATAACCATCTGGTCCAAAGATCTTGAAGTTATCAATAATGCAAGATTTATCTCTGGACGAGAAGAGGCAAAAACATTACTCTTGAAGCTAGTTAACAGAGATGCTAGCTTAAATTTCAAATCAAAAAAATTTAAGATTTGAAAGAAAGTAGCTGAATATAAAGAACGGCTCTTTGAGAAAGCAAGGCAGGAACTAGACGAAATGAATTGGGACCTGCCTGTCACTCACTCACAAGTGGCATGACAAAAGCGTCATCCATGATGTCACCCTCAATATGTACAATTGAGGCAGCCACTATCCTACAAAGCACTACCCATAATATGACCCATGTGTCTTAATATATGTGCCATATCTTTAGTGCTGTAGTAGGAATCTTATCTTTTATATTGCATTATTGTGAGTTATTGTACTACAGCTGGAAAATGGGACCAGAGACACCAACTGTCTAAATTATTGCTTTCAATTATTGAGTCTTTTGAGCTGGAAAACAGTACTAGAGGCACCAGCTAGTCTTTGTATTCTCTATAAATACCCTTAAGTTCTATGAACAAAGGGATCATAAATAAATCAGAGTGCTTTCATATAATTGTCTGAGAGTTTTTGCTACTATATACCTTGTTTATTTTACAACGGTCTGCTCTGGTGAAGGAGTGTTTCATAAGTCTCATAATCAATTGAAGAGAAGCGGGCATTCATAACACAGAAGATCCTTCTAGCTGCTGGTGACGAGCGTAGAGGAAGTGGAAGCAATTGCGGAAGCTTAGTGGACCCTGTTCATTGAAGGTATATATTTTTAGATGAATAAATTGTTTTATTTATCTGAAGTTTTTACTTAAAGCTTGATGAATGGTAATTGCCCTTATCCTGATTGTTTTCATTTAGACCACGGAGTAGGTAAGGAACCAGTAATAGGGTTATTATATTCTATTATTGATCGTCTTAATTCTCTAAGTGTGACTTTAGAAACTGTAAACAAATCTGTAGAAAGTTTTTCTAAGCATTTAGAAGAATTGACTCTTAAACATAGTGAATTTGAGAATTATTTTCTTAAGAACAGAGAACCGTTAGGTTTTGTTGCTAGCTCTCGATACTTTCATGAGTATGAGAAGCTGAAGGAGTCTAGAAATAATAGACAAAAAATTAAAGATCTTTGAGTAACTCTTATTGTAGGAGTAGGCTCACAATTGATGGTATCAGAGTCTAGTAGATTGTTAGAAATTTCTGGACTGTTTTGAAAAAGGCCTAATATCTTAAAAAAACCCGACCTTTTAGCCCCTTTTCAATTATACCCTGACGTTGAAAATTTGTCAATTTTACCCTATTTTGCATTTTTGTGTTTCAATTGTACCCTGAAATATTAAATTAACGTCTTTTTGACTTGAAAAAAATTTAAAAACATCCTCCATGTCTAGCATATATTAATTGTATGTTTTTAAAATTTATTTAAATTTAGTTAAATTAATTAAGAATTTATAATAGTGTTAATTTGATTATGGTTTTTAGTTAGTTTTTAATAATAAAGGACTTATTTGTACTATTTTGAAGAAAAAAGAATTTAATTTCATCTTTAAACTTAGTTAATTGAATGATTTCATCATTTAAGTAAAAAAATTAACAAAATTAAAAAATTGGGGTACAATTGAAAACGGAAAATTCAAAAGTGGGTAAAATTGACAATTTTTCAACGTCGGGGTGGAATTGAAAAAAAGTCTAAAGGTGAGGGGTTTTTGAGTGATTAGGCCTTTGAAAAAGTAAAAGTTTAAGGACTAAAACTGAAATAATAAAAAAAGTTTGAAAACTAGCTAAAGTCTGAAACTGGCAAACACACCATATTGTAACTATTCAACAAGTTGCAACACCGTATTGTGACAAAATTAAGTTCAAACACAATATTGTCATTTCGTAAAAAGTTGAAACACCAAAAGTATAGTAATCCCTTTCTTTTATTAACAAAAATTATTTCCTTTTTTACACTTCATCTTCTCCATCTTCTACATCTCTCAAAATCCTAATTATTTTTTTATTTTCTTCCATTAACACACATCCACCATCATTCTACCGCCACCGCCGCTTTCACCTAACGCCGCCGCCGCTCTCCTCCCACGCTGCCGCCACTCTCTTTCCATGCCGCCTGACTCTCCGCTCCGCCCGCTGCCGCTCCATCCTTCTCTGCTCCTCCTTTGTCGATTAAACATGAAATCGAATCTGAAAATATCAGATCTTATATTTTCAGATCTGAATTTGTTTTTTTTTATTGTATATAATATGGATTATTTACGGATTTTATATAAAATTTGGCTTTATCTTCATCTTCATATTTTCCGTTTTCAGAGATATTCTCATTCTCAGATCTGTTTTTCAATAAAAAAACGTATATAATTCGTATTATATACGGATTATATACAAAACTGCATTTTTATATATAAATTTTTATATAAAAATTGTATTTTTGTAATTATTTTTTAAAAATTTGTACTTTTGTAATTATTTTTTATATTTCTGTTAAAAAAATGCAAGTAGTATCTTTGTAAATATTTTCATTGGTATTTGTAAAACAATCTCAAAAAAATTGAATGTGACCCTCCACACGCGTTCAACCTAAAGACTCAAATATACTAATGCGCATATAGTTATATGGTCTTAGTTTCTTATCATATGTAGATTGAATATGCAAGATTATAAATTATATATAATATCTCATAAAAAAATAAAAAAATTACAATATTAATCAAATGAGAATTATATCTAATATTAAATAAATAAATAAATTTATTATTTAAACAATAAATAACAATTTTAAAATTTCAATTAGTTAAATTTAACAAAAGAACAATTAATCAAATGTTGGTTTGATATGGATTTTTTTAACTCAATTTGTTTTTAAGAATTGTCAATTAATATGTATTAGTAGGTATATATCGTGACTCTTGCGTCAGTGTGTGCATCCTAAAAAATAAAGTCATTACATGGTTAAACATGATTAACCTAGTGTATATCACTAACAATCTTACACTTGCGCTAGGCCCAATCTACATTAAATCTAGAGCTAAGCACATAAATAACCCAAATGGCCCCACTCTTTGCATAAATATAGACCTGGCAATTTTAGACACGACGCGATAAAATAATACGACATGACACGAAGTTAAACGGGTTTGATTTTGACGTAAATGGGTTTGGGTCATAAACGGGTCAACCCGTTTATAACACGATTAATTTCGGGTTTAAATGGGTTATACACTCCTAACCCGTTTAAACCCGTTTAAACACGGTTAAGTATTTTTAATTAAAAATTATTTATTTTTATAATTTAAATGTTATTGAATTCTTAATTTTAATAAAAAAAATTATATTATATATAATTAAAATAATATTTATCTCAAAATATAGTAATAATTCTTTTAGTATTATATTAAATAGATTAAAAAAAAGTAGTTCAATAATTAAATGGGTTTAAACGTGTCACTTTAAACGGGTTGATCCATTAACACGCTTAAATAAACGTGATTATATGTGTCGTGTCGTGTAACCTGCGTAATATCTGTGTTGTGTTTGAGTTTTGTATATCAAACCCGATTAATAATCGTGTCGTGTTCGTGTTTAGCCTAATCGTGTTCGTGTCTAAACGGGTTTGACCAGTTTATAACCCGCAGACACGAATTGCCAGGTCTACATAAATACATCACCTAATTAATAAATGCGGAAATTACTCAAAAAAATAAATGATTTTCATAAATACCTGATAGGTGTAGAATTACACCTATTATACTAGTCTATTTTGAGGTAATTATGCTATGATAGTATCTATTGAAGGTGTTTTATTGCTCATTTTCATGTCGAAGTGTTTCAGGTACATATTGGATAGAATCGGGGAATTTGGAGCGTAATTGGAGCAATCAGGATTAGAAGAAGCAGAACTGATCAAGTCAGAGCATGTTTCTATCGAACCTCCTCAGAAACCTCCTCAGAAACACCTGTCTCGATTGAGACATGGGTGGTTTCGATAGAAACCATGTCAGAAATGCTTCCAGGGGACTTTTTAGCTAGCCTATTTCTATAGAAACCACTTCATTTCGAAAGAAACACCTCATTAATGAAGACACATGATTTGAAGCTGAAAAGGCACATGTGGACAAATCTGTGGTCTATTTTGATTGGCTACCTCATTTAGACTTGTCATATAGTGTATTTTATTCCCTTTTTGTCCTTGAACTATAAAAGGATCCCCTTTTTCTATTTTTAGGGTTATCCACTATTATTAGAATTTTGTAGCCCCCATCTTAGTTTACTATTCTCAGCTTTGTAAATTCCCTTTGTTCTTAGTTTTATCAAGCTTTATTGTGGATTCTAGTGTTTAATCAATAGAAGATTATTGTTCCTCCTTTTATTATTGTTCTTCATTATCTATTTTATGCTTTGGGTCTTCAATCATTATAAGGTAATCATTCTCTACACCATGTTTATTCCTACTTCTTGTTTATTAGTTGTTGTTAGCATGCTTGTGTTTAGTAGCTAAACCCCCTTATTTAGGGGTTGTTAATGAAGTTTGATTGTGATTAGTTGACTAGGGTTTGTTTGGGTTCAAGGTTTGTAGTGATTTGTATGCTTAATGCCTAGGATAGATTGATCTCCTAATCCTAGGTTTAAAGATTAATTAATTAGGCGAGAGTCATTTAATTATCCGGAATTAGCAAATCACTTAATTAGGGCTTAATCACGCGAGAGCGGTTTAGGGCTTAATCGGTTATAGCTTAGCTTCGTGATTGGATTAAATTAGTAAAATCGAAATCTAATTACGCGAGAGCGATTTAGATTTCGGTGTATTAATTTAATTACAATTAGTTCTAATTGCGGACTCGAGAGAGCGGATTAGGCATTTTAGAAAGAGTTGACCCGAACCAATTACTCAATCAACCCTGGTTACCTAGGAACGTTTTCAAACCTAATTAGCAACCTCTAAGCGCCTTTTACCTATTTGTTAAAACCATTTAGTATTTGATCGTTTAGCTTGTTAACTGCTTGCTTAGTTTATAATTTATTGGTTTATTAGTTTAATTGTTCGGTAATTAGTGTTTAAATTTCATAGTTATTAATCTAAATCCTATTGCTCATTTGCTTTCCGAATTGAAATTCAAAATCCGTATTCGTTCACTTTAAACCTCTTATCTCCGTGGGATCGATACTCGACTTGTCGAGTTACTACAAGTTAGTGAGTGAAAATGTGCTAACAAGTTTTTGGCGCCGTTGCCGGGGATGAGGTTGCGTTTAATTGATTGAAAGTATTTTAAAATTCGGTTGAGTTAGCATTATTTTCTATTTTTATTGTTTTATTTTTTTAATTTTATTGTTCATTTTTGCTTTTTTCGTGGTTTACGCTTGGTATTCTTGTTTGTGGTTGTGCAGAAATTTGTGTAGTTGTTGGTTTATCTTTAATATTATTTTTATGGTGAATATATTTGGGAAAGAGTAATGGCATGGGATTCAAATTGTGAGATTTGTGGGGATTTTAATCATACCGGAGCCGAGTGTCCCACACTCTATTCAAGTTGGAATGACCATGTCAATTATATGGGTGATCAATGGCAAGATAATGACCTTTATTCCGACATGTATGATCCGGAGTGGGATAACCCTCCGAATTATGGTTGGGACAACAACTAGGAGAACCTCAATGAAAACTTGAACTTCAATTCAAGCTATCACCCATATCAAAATCAATGGGACTTCAATTCCAACTCTAACAATGGACCACAACAATCACATGAATTTCAGCAAAATGGAATGTTTGATGAGGGGAGTAACCTTGACAAGGTGCTTGAAAGATTAGAAAGGATAGAAGAGGAGGCGAGACAAAGAGAGGAAAGAATGGAAGAGGAGGCGAGACAAAGTGAGGAATATTAGGACACCACTAATCGCCGTCTTGAGATCCAAATTGCTCAAAGGGCACTTTTTCTACAAGGTGGAGCACAAGGTAGCGTATCATCTACAATAGAGTCTAATCCGAGAGTGAAACTCAAAGACATTGATCTTATAAGCGGAAAACCTCTTAATGACCCTCATGGCAAGAGGCCTGTGGTGATTGAGGATGAGCCAAGTTATAGTGAGTTATGTGCTAGTGAGGAAGTGGTAAATGAGATTGAAGCTCCTTATACTAGACCACCACCTCCACCTCCTTATGTACCAAAAGTGCCTTTTCCGAGTCGACTCAAGAGAGCGCCAGACAACACAAGAGGATTACTAGCCGAAATTGAAGCTACTCCAACGCAACATGTTATGGCCATAGATTTGAAAGATGATGGTGCTTTAGTAGAACATTCTCACACAATGGTTCACATAGAGATCGAAAGAGAAAAGTGTGAGGATGTTGAACTTGAAGTTCCAAATTTCAAGCCACTTACTTGTCCCAAGAGCGTAAATGATGAAAGTGAGGAGAAATTTGGTATTACGGTACTCTACGAGGAATTCAACAAATCCTTTGATTATAAAGATCCATTCTTGGAGGGGTTTGATTCCGAGTATGACATAAATAATACCAAGTATATGAAGATGCTTCATACTCCTCATGTTCATTATTTTAGAGTACAAGCATACTTCATGTCACATGAGCTTTATTTGAAAGAGCCAACAAGGAAAAAGAGGGAGAAGATGCTACCAAGACGGCTTCCACATGTTAGGTTGTATTTTTAACAACCTTACGCGAAGAGACTAGCTTTGGACTCCAACTAAAGCGCACTCGGGAGGCAATCCCGAGAGGTTCTATTTCTTTTCTTGTATTTTTTTTTGTTATTTATTTTTGTGTTTCATTTATTTTATTTTGCGGATGATTAAACAAGATTTGCATTTCTCTAACTCAAACTCATACAATTTTTCTTTTTTATATTTCTTGCTTAGGGACGAAGCTAGAAATAATGTGAGGAGGGTTGTGAAATTGTATCTCGCTCTATCTTTTGTTTTTATCGCTTTATGTTTGTGTCGTAGGAGTCTAGTTATCTTAGGTTGTTTTGAGTCACCTCTAGCACTAAATCTTTGGCTTTGTTTTGTTGTAAGCATGATTAGTGGTCTTGGTGTACTTTTGAAAATTCATCAACCAATGTGTTTCCCGATCAACAAAGTTATCAAATGTGTTTTCTAGTTTGATCAATCAAATGAGATGCTTTCCTAATGAAATGCAATTTGTATGACATGCTTCAATGAGAATAGGGTGAATTCAATGTGTTGGTTGTTGTGATTTTGACATTTCTCGTTGCTACTTAATACAGATGCATGATGTATTTTAAACTGTAAAAATTGTGTCAAATTTGAAACTTTAGGCATGATTGGCATGTGTTCATAGGATTTAAGTATTTAGCATGACACCACTTTTATTTGAGCGTTGGTTTGAGCCTAATTGTCGTTGGTGAGTGTCGTTTGCGTGCTAAAATTCCTAGAACTTGATCAGTGTCCGTTCAAGACTATATGGTTGATTGTTAATAGCTAAATGATTATGGCATAAGGAATATCCCATTTTGAATTAGACCACTTCAAAAGTCTACCCTTTACCCTTAGATTACACCATTTGAGCCTAAACCTTTCTTTGAATTACCCAAATTACACACCCTTACCCTTCAACATTTTACCTCTTTAAACACCCAAATTTCACTTGAATAACTTAAGTTGAGAAAAATGTGATACTAGCTTGATGAAAAAGAAAGAAAAAGTGAACAAGCGCTCTAAAAAAGAAAAAAAATTAGCCTTGAGAAAAGAAAAAAAAATCAAAAGAAAATCAAAAGAAAAGAAGTAAGAAGGAATAAAGAAAGAAAATAAGAAAAGAAAAAAATTTGAATAAAGGCAATAAAAAAAATGAAAAGTTCACAAGTGTGGAAAATTCCGAGCTAGATGGAAAGTGTATGGTAAGTTAGTTGTTCAAGTCAAGTTTTAGCCAAGTATCCAAATTTACCAATCCCAAACCCCTAACCAAATTACAACCCTTGTACAAGTCCTTATGATAGTTGTTGATTACCGAACTAAGTAGTGGAGTTCGGGACTAAGAGCAAGTTTATGGTGAATTTGCATGTTTTGTGAGCTTTATATGGATACCTGAAACACTTGTGTGTTGGAGTGACATCTTGTGAGATTTAATAGCTTTTGCTTGATGCTTATGAACAATATGCCATGATTTGCCGTTTCTTTTTGGACCAATGTGTGCATGTCCCGTAGATGATGGTAACTTGAGATTGTTGACATGATGCCATATCGATAGTATTCTCAATGTCATTGGACTATGTTATTATAATTGCATTCGTCATTTGTTTGCACCATTTTTGATTTTTATTGTTAGTGAGTTGCATTTAGATCTTCATTGATTGGGAATTTTTTTTTTTTTATGTTTATTATAGTCGCCAAGGTTGTTAAGTGTGTGATTGATAGTAAGATTCAATTCTTGCTCGGGACGAGCAAAGGGTAAGTGTGAGGAGGTTTAATAGGTGTAGAATTACACCTATTATGCTAGTCTATGTTGAGGTTATGTTATGGTAGTGTCTATCGAAGGTGTTTTATTGCTCATTTTCATGTCAAAGTATTTCAGGTACATATTGGCGAGAATCGAGCAATTTGGAGCGTACTTGGAGCAATCAAGATTAGAAGAAGCAGAACTGATCAAGTCAGAGCCTGTATCTATCGAAACCTCCTCAGAAAAACCTGTCTCGATCGAGACAGAGGTGGTTTCGATAGAAACCATGTCAGAAATGCTTCCAATGGACTTTTCAACTAAGCCTATTTCAATAGAAACCAATTCATTTCGAAAGAAACACCTCATTAATGAAGACACGTGATTTGAAGCTGAAAAGGCACATGTGGACAAATCTGTGGTCTATTTTAAGTGGCTACCTCATTTAGACTTGTCATATAGTGTATTTTATTCCTTTTTTGTCCTTGAACTATAAAAGGATCCCCTTTTTCTATTTTTAGGGTTATGCACTATTATTAGAAGTTTGTAGCCCCCATCTTAGTTTACTATTCTCAGCTTTTTAAATTCCCTTTGTTCTTAGTTTTATCAAGGTTTATTGTGGATTCTAGTGTTTAATAAATAGAACATTATTGTTCCTCCTTTTATTATTGTTCTTCATTATCTATTTTATGCTTTGGGTCTTCAATCATTATAAGGTAATCATTCTCTACACCATGTTTATTCCTACTTCTTGTTTATTAGTTGTTGTTAGCATGCTTGTGTTTAGTAGCTAAACCCCCTTGTTTAGGATTGTTAATGAAGTTTGATTGTGATTAGTTGACTAGGGTTTGTTTGGGTTCAAGGTTTGTAGTGATTTGTATGCTTAATGCCTAGGATAGATTGATCTCCTAATCCTAGGTTTAAAGGTTAATTAATTAGGCGAGAGTCATTTAATTATCCGGAATTAGCAAATCACTTAATTAGGGCTTAATCACGCGAGAGCGGTTTAGGGCTTAATCGGTTATAGCTTAGCTTCGTGATTGGATTAAATTAGTAAAATCGAAATCTAATTACGCAAGAGCGATTTAGATTTCGGTGTATTAATTTAATTACAATTAGTTCTAATTGCGGACTCGAGAGAGCGGATTAGGCATTTTAGAAAGACTTGACCCGAACCAATTACTCAATCAACCCCGGTTACCTAGGAACGTTTTCAAACCTAATTAGCAACCTCTAAGCGCCTTTTACCTATTTGTTAAAACCATTTAGTATTTGATCGTTTAGCTTGTTAATTTCTTGCTTAGTTTATAATTTGCTGGTTTAGTAGTTTAATTGTTCGGTAATTAGTGTTTAAATTCCATAGTTATTAATCTAAATCCTATTGCTCGTTTGCTTTCCGAATTGAAATTCAAAATCTGTGTTCGTTCACTTTAAACCTCTTATCTCCGTGGGATCGATACTCGACTTGTCGAGTTACTACAAATTAGTGAGTGAAAATGTGCTAACAGTACCTCAAAACATAAGACACGAAGGTTTCAGTTTTAAATAAGACATTATTACCCTGCCTTAAATAGACACAATAATGAATGAGGAGAGGTAAAAGTCCACCACCGAAGGAGAAAAGTTTGTTCTGAGAGACGTTAGGGACACGACAGTCCGGTTTGGCGAAGGTATGATGGCTATCGTCGACATCGAACAACCAGCGCCTCACTCGCCTTCTGATCCTTCCTCAGGCTAATCGCTACAACTCGCCTCTCAATTATCGCACTTAACCGACCCAAAATTCTTGGAATCAGAGCTATCCAAACAGCTGGAGGAGATCGTTCTCACGCCGTGACCGGTGGAGGTTGTCACGACCCAAATTATTGAGCCGCAACTGGCGCTAGGGAACGCGAGTGGTAGCTCCGAAACCCGTAGCAAGCCTAAAACCACTATTAATTTTTTGCAAATACAATACAATACATTCACATACGGAAGCTAATATATACATATAACATATAATCAAATATTTACACTAACTGTTCGGATAACCTCGCGGGCTCTAGTTACCGTACCCTGTACGAACTGGGCTCGAGGTACTATATACATAAGTTAGTGTATCAGACATATCACCAGCATCTGGTGCCGTGAACAAAATATAAAACACATAGCCTACAAAAATACAAACAAGATAGCAAGTAATATATATAATCAAAATGTATTGTTGTCTAGGCTACAACTCTGTCGATACAGGACCACTATTGTAGCACTACGGAAGTCAAAGAACTATACATACGTAGCTGACTTCCGGATCTCAAGACTAGCTTCTAACTAGGCACATACGCTAAGCACCTGAAAGACATCAAAAGTGAGGGGTCAATATTTGGAAAAATACTGAGTGAGTTTGCATTTTACTAACAGTAAACAATAATATGAACGTAATTCATATAAATGGGTACTTGATCCGTTCGAAACTAATATCCTAAAATATGACACGACTTGCAAATATTTAAATCACACTGATTCAAAATGGTCCGACCCAGAAGTGTTCACACCCTAGCACCTCGATCGCGACCAATCTTTTAATCCCAAAGTGTGAGTCCAACTCACTAGATACGGGGACTCCAGGTTACACCGTAACCGAGTGCTCACTCGTATGGAATTCATTGCCCAACTTTGAAATTTGTATTCATATTCATATTCATATCATAAATGTATATCAAATAATTTATCATATGCAAACACACTAGACTTGTCACGACCCAATTTCATGGATCGCGACCGGCACTAGGGTATGGGTATGGTCGTACCAAAACCCGTAGCAAGCCTCGCGGAAAACCATATAATCAAAATAAACCTGCAAGAAAACCAATGCTCGGGGGCAACCGAGACTCCAACCTAAGTCTAACAACTTATATAACAATTCTATTACAACCAATTGATAATATTCCGAAACTAGAAACATGCCTCATAAATCAATAATCCAATGTAACATGTCAACGTATAAATAACATAACAGTCGTACCACAACGACAAACCAAAGTATAATAATAAAGACAACTAGCTCTACTGCGGTCTAAGAAGTGAAACAGTTGACTAGTCTGATAATATAAAAAGACCTCCGAGGAACCAAAAGATCGGAGATGACCAACGCTCTCAAAATCATAAACCTGGAAAAGTTTGGAAAGCAACGGGGTCAGATATACTGAGATGAGTTCATAATGTTATTTACATTTATTAAGATTAAAACCTTAAAACAAATCCTTTTATACTAATATATATATTTGATTATGGAAGACAGTATTGAAATGAAATCCCAAAGTAGGTGTGACGTATCATCACCAAATCCCAAAGTAGACGGGAACAAATCCTCGTCGATCCCAAAGTAGGCTAGACATTAGTCTGCCGATCCCAAAGTACTTACCGGTGCACACAGTCTCGATACAAGCCTATCGAGTAGCTCGTTTCAATCCAGATCCATAATCCTTAAAACAGTTCACAAACATTTGATATACTAAAATAATTTGCGGTACTTAATAAAGCGGTAAATAACACTATAAACTCACTGCTTGCCTATCCACGTGAATATCTTGGCAAACAGCTAACCCTGAGCGGACTCCGAAGCACGAACAGACGACGGGTCTAAAACAAGGTATAAGTTAAAATCCATTCAACCCCTAACTCTAAGATTACTAGACACCACATAGGACTAGTATCTCAAACACAACCAAACACAACCAAAGTAATCAAACATAACCAACGTATTATCATAACCAAAGTATACCATATAACAAGTTAGGCAAATTAAGCTTAGGTGAGTTCTTATCTTTAAAACAAAACCAAAGTCCTTTCATAGCTTAAATACTTTATTTAAAATAAAGAGATTTCCCAAAGTAGTGTGTTAGCCTCAACTGCAGTATAGCTCAACAACACATGTCGGAAGACCACGTCTAACCCGACCCATCCATAAACTAAAGTTTAAAACCAAAGTCTTAAATAAATCCTTAAATGAAACCAAAGTATTTTTAAATAAGAACTCATACCTAACTTAATACTACCAGGAACACCAAAGTAACAAATCAATTACCTTGCCAACACTTGACAAGTACACCCAAAGTATAATCAAATATGTCACCTTAAATAGAATTAAAATGATTCAACAATTAACAAGTATCAACTTGAGAATAAAATCACTCAATCAAAACCTTATATAACGTATAACACCTTATATGCCTCATATTGTTTAAACAAGTTAATCCACAACCTAAGATAATAATAACATCCTTGAAATAAGTTCAAACCATTTTATAAACAAAGTTTCCCGTTCTTTAAAACAAGATCAAACCACCCTAAGTAGGCATTTAACAAAGCCACAATCTTTGATTAAAATCATTAACCATAAAATACCAATTAACCTTTGAAATACCAAACTCATCTTTTGTAAATGATTCCCATTAATACAATCATTTCAAAACATTGATTCAACCCTTTAGAAATCCATATTAAACATATAAATTATCTTTAAACATTTGTCTCAAATCACCCAAAGTATAGTTGTTGAAATCAACCTTCTTTGACATCACAAATAAATTTCCAGCTTTTAATTAATTACTCAAAACAGTTTTAACTCAAATACTTAATCCATTTGTTATACTAAATCAATTAGGCAATTTACCCAAACCATTTAAAGTAACATTAGACATCTAACAACCTATGATTCATATTTATAAAATTTCCAGATTTTAATAAAGTTTGAAAACAGAATTTATAATCCAAAATAACTAGAAATTTGATAAGTTTTTAATTCAAAACAAACATTCCAATCCACCCAATGTATTGATAGTTATAAAACAACCTTAGATTAACTTAACAAAATTTCCAGATTTTATATCATAAGAAAAACAGAATTTAAATTCATTTATAAACCAATTCTTTCATGTCATTAATCGAAACCACCAATCTCAAAGCCATCTAGAATAATCATCCAAGGTATAACAATCACAACACCATAGAATGAAATCTCAGATTATAAACAATCACAAAACAGAATATAATCACAAACCACCCAAAGTATCGATTTCAAATCGAGCCACAATAATCACAACACACAAATATAAGGGATTAATCCACTAACCTCTTGAGATAGATTAAGGACAACAATCAATGGAAAACCCAGAGAATATAATTCCAAAATCAGCCTACAAACAAACCATACGATAGCTAAAGATCACACAACTCAATTATATGATAAAACACTAATTAAACCTTAAGGAAATGATTAGAATACTTACTAATGATCACCAATGGATTAGGAATAGCTAGGATATGAATTTCAGAGAGTATAGGCCGTTCTAGGGTTTTAGAAAACGAGAGAAATGAATTTAGGTCGCTTAAGGGGTCTATTTATAGAAATCAGCGAACTGAACAGTGCACGAGTCGCGCCCGCTACACTTCCATCGCGCCCGTGAAACATGAACGATACATACATTGCGCCCGCTACACATCCTTCGCGCCCGCGAAACATGAATCGCGCCCGTGATGAATGAATCATCGCGCCCGTGAAAAGCTACTGCCTCCGATGAAAAATTGAGATTTTGAAAATGAAATCGAAAACGTTTCAAACTCCAAGGTTACTTCTAATACACCTTAAAACACATTTTAAAAGGTTTGGAACATTCGAACCGCGAATCGAAGTGGTCGAACCACTCAAACGAACCCAAAGTACCGTTTAGGCCTAACGAAACTAGTCGGAAAAATACGGGATGTTATATTCTCCCCAACTTAAAAACAAAATCGTCCTCGATTTTAAAACAACGAAACTAAGCCCAAACTCAAGTAAACACACCAAAGTAACTCATATAAAACATGCCCAAGGTATAACACAATCAATTTCCCAAAGTAGTAACACAACTCAAAACACAAAACAACCACAAACCCAACGTACCTCAAAGAAAAAGGAAAGGATAACGATCACGCATATCGGACTCCGTCTCCCAAGTGCATTCTTCGACCGAGTGATTTCGCCACAGAACCTTGACCATCGGAATCTCCTTGTTCCGCAACTTACGCACTTGCGTATCAACAATTTCGACAGGCTGTTCCTCATAAGACAGCTCTTGGTCAATCTCGACACTCTGTGGTACTATCACTTGCGAAGGATCCGAAACGCACTTCCGCAACATTGAGATATGGAATACCGGATGCACCAACGACATATCTGGCGGCAAAGCCAAACGATAAGCAACTGATCCAACTCTCTCTATGATCTCATAAGGACCAACGAACCTCGGTGCCAACTTTCCCTTAACACCAAAACGCACAACGCCCTTCATAGGCGAAACTCGAAGAAACACAAAATCGCCAACTTGAAACTCGAAATCCTTCCGCTTAAGATCAGCATAACTTTTGTGCCGACTGAAAGCAGTCTCAAGCCTACGCTTGATCAAAGGTACCTTCTCAGAGGTAATCTGGATGATCTCAGCTCCAGAAAGTTTACGCTCGCCGACCTCTTCCCAACAAATAGGAGATCGACATTTGCGCCCATACAATGCCTCATATGGTGCCATCTCGATACTAGCGTGGTAACTGTTATTATAGGAAAACTCAATCAAAGGCAAATGAGTATCCCAGCTACCCTGAAAATCCAGAACACACATTCTGAGCATATCCTCCAAAGTCTGAATCGTCCTCTCAGACTGACCGTCAGTCTGAGGATGAAATGCAGTACTGAAATCCAACCTCGTGCCCAAAGATTCCTGCATCGCCTTCCAAAATCGAGAGGTGAAAACTGAACCTCTGTCCGAAACTATCGACACTGGTACACCATGGAGACTAACAATCCGATCGATGTACAATTGTGCCAACTTCGAAGCCTGATATGAAACCTTGATCGGTAAGAAGTGAGCTGACTTGGTCAAACGGTCAACTATCACCCAAATCGAATCATACCCCTGCCGGGTACGTGGTAAACCAACCACAAAATCCATAGCGATCCGCTCCCATTTCCACTCTGGAATAGGTAGCGGTTGCAGATATCCAAACGGTCTCTGATGTTCTAACTTTACTTGCTGGCAAGTCAAACACTTAGACACAAACTCTGCAACATCCTTTTTCATACCGCTCCACCAGTACGTACCTTTGAGATCATGATACATCTTGGTAGAACCCGGATGAACACTGTAAGCTGACTTGTGCGCTTCCTCCAGAATCTGGTCTCTCAAACCATCCGAATCTGGAACACACAGTCGAGAACCGTACCTGAGAATTCCATCCGCCAGAACAAACTCGGAATTTCTATTCAGATGGATCTCATCCATAATCCGTTTCAATTGTGGATCCTCAGCTTGTGAAGCTTTGATCCTATCAATCAAAACTGGTTGCACTCGCAACTGTGCCAACAAACAACCTTTCTGCAAAACCTGAAATCGGTATCCCGAAGCTAACAGACTATGCCACTCACGAACCATGGGTCTCCGCCCAACCTCAGAAATATGGGCCAAACTGCCCGAAGATTTGCGACTCAACGCATCGGCTACCACATTAGCCTTACCCGGATGGTACTGAATAGAACAATCGTAGTCTTTCAGTAACTCCAACCATCTCCGCTGCCTTAGATTCAACTCCCGCTGATCAAAGATGTACTTCAGACTCTTATGATCAGTAAAGATCTCGCAAGTCGCACCGTACAAATAATGCCTCCAAATCTTGAGAGCAAAAACCACAGCTGCCAACTCCAGATCATGAGTAGGATAATTCACCTCATGCTTCTTCAGCTGGCGAGAAGCATAGGCAATCACCTTACCATGTTGCATCAGAACACAACCCAAACCGATACGAGAAGCATCACAATACACAGTGAATCCCTCGATGCCAGATGGCAAAGCCAACACAGGAGCTGTAGTTAAAATCTCTTTGAGCTTCTCGAAGCTCGCCTCACACTTATCAGTCCACTCAAACTTAACACCTTTCTGTGTCAGTTTAGTCATCGGTGCAGATATTCTGGAGAAATCTTGCACGAACCGACGATAGTAGCCAGCTAACCCAAGAAAACTTCTGATCTCGGTAACTGATCTCGGCCTCTGCCAATCCATGACTGCCTCAATTTTCTTCGGATCAACCTTGATTCCATCCTTAGACACCACGTGTCCTAAGAAAGTAACATGATCCAGCCAGAATTCACACTTCGAGAACTTAGCATACAGTTGATGCTCACGCAAAGTCTGCAGTATTGTTCTCAAGTGAAAAGCATGCTCCTCCTCACTCCGAGAGTAAATCAATATGTCATCAATAAACACAATGACAAACTGGTCCAGAAAAGGCTTGAACACCCGGTTCATCATATCCATAAACGCTGCTGGTGCGTTAGTCAACCCAAAAGACATGACCAGAAATTCGAAATGCCCATAACGCGTTCTGAAAGCAGTCTTAGGCACATCGACGTCTCGAATCCGAAGTTGATGATATCCGGATCTCAAGTCAATCTTGGAAAAACATTTCGCCCCTTGCAATTGATCGAACAAATCATCAATGCGAGGAAGAGGGTATCTATTCTTGATAGTAACTTTGTTCAACTGTCTGTAATCAATACACAACCGAAAAGACCCATCCTTCTTCTTGACAACAACACCGGAGCACCCCACGGGGAAGTACTTGGTCTGATAAAACCACAATCCAGCAATTCCTGTAACTGCTCTTTCAACTCTTTCAGCTCAGCAGGAGCCATTCGATACGGAGGTATCGAAATAGGAGCTGTTCCAGGAGCAACATCGATACAGAACTCAATGTCTCGATCAGGTGGTAATCCAGGTAACTCCTCTGGAAACACATCAGTGAACTCATTCACTATCGGAACACTATGCACATCACCACAGCCACCTTCTAAATCACGAACCACCGCTAAGAAAGCCTGGCAACCCTTGCCCATCATACGCTTGGCCTTGATCGCTGAAATTAGATTCTTAGGTGTTTCCGTCTCCTCCCCTTGGAAGGAAAAAGGCGTCTCACCAGGAATCCCGAACAATACCGACTTCCCTCGACAGTCGATAGAAGCAAAATGGCGTGAAAGCCAATCCATCCCCAAGATGACATCAAAAGATAACACATCAAGAACAATCAAATCAGCCCTAAGGTCTCTACCATGAATAATCACAGAACAAGAAGGATACACCACATCCACCACAACACAGTCAGACAAAGGCGTAGATACAGATAAAGGCTCTAACAACCTAGATGGTGTCACACCCAACTTAGCAGCAAAACTCGACGAAACAAAAGAATGGGTTGCACCCGCATCGAATAAAACCAATGCATCTACAAATGAAATGGGAATAGTACCTTGCACCACTGCGTTTGATGCACGAGCATCCTGAGGAGTCAGAGCAAACACTCTAGCCTGACCCTGCCCTTGCTGCGGTGCCTGAGAAGAACTGTAACTACCCGAGCCTCTACCACCGTTTCCACGGCCACCAAAACCACGTCCTCCTGAACCACGGCCCCGCTGGCCACCAAACGAAGCGGCAGGTTGGGAATACCCTGCCGAAGGAGTAAAAGCAGTTCTCTGCTGCTGAAAAGACGGCTGAGCAACACTAGCCGACGACACTCGCTGCCCAGATGTCTGACACTCTCTCGCGAAATGGCCCGGTTGGCCACAAGCATAGCAGCTACCCGGTGCTACTGCACAAGCTCCAAAGTGCCTGCGCCTACAGTTCTGACAGAAAGGAACACTGGATGCTCCACTGCTACCCTGCCCAGAACTACGGCTACCACTGCTGTAACTAGCACCATGGGAATACGGTTGGTATCCCCTCCGCTCACCTCCTTTCTTACTCTTGAACTGAGAAGACTTGGAATGATAGCTGCTGCTACCACTCTGCTGCACACTACCCTGCGCAACACCGCTCGCCTTTTTGGTCTCAGACATTTTTCCAAAGTGCAGTAAACTAGTCTCCATTCGACGAGCACTGTCTACTACATCCGAAAACTCCTTGTTCGACTCAGTCAGAAGGCTAATAAAATCAGCGCCTAAACCCTTCACGTACCTGTCATTCACCCTTTGCTGTTCAGTCAGCAGTTCTGGGGCAAAACGACACAGCCTCACAAATTCAGTAGTGTACTCGTTCACCGACCTATCTCCCCTTTTCAAAACCAGCAATCTGTCTCTATGACCTTCGGTCACTGAAAAAGGTAAGTAAAAGTTCTTGAACCGAGTCACAAAATCCTCCCAAGAAATAGTAGCCATCACAGCACGAATGGCACTACGAAACCAATCACTTGCGGAGCCCTTCAAGGACATCTCCACCAACATAACAGTCTGCCTCTCCGAAGCCTGCAACCTCTGAGCATTTCGCTCAACTTCCTCCAGAAAATCTAGGGCATCGCCATCGCCCGAAAACTCTGTCGACTTAAGCCTCGCATAAGCCAACACCAAATCCTTGTCAGTGGTCCCGCCACCACCAACTGCATTACCACCAGCCTGAGGTGCCTGTTGCTGAACAATCTGACCCAGCATAGCATACTGGTTCTGCATGGCAATCTGTCCTGCCTGCAGTTGCACCTGATTATTCTGAAGTGCAGTGATCCCAGCCAAAAACGTCGTGAAATCGAATGGATCGAGATGAATGCCTGCACCACCTCGTCCCCTACCTCTGCCTCCCCGACCTCTGCCAGCCTGACCTCTGCCGGCTAGGCCTCGGCCGGCCGGAACTCCGCCTGCACGACCCCCACCAACTTGAACCTCTGGTTCATGCTGGTCAATCTCAATCGACATAGCGTCATCAGCCTCAGCCTCAGCCTGAGCTGCAGCACGCCTACGAGTATTCATTCCTGAGAATGAAACAAACAATTCTCAAAACAAAGCCCTCAAGGCAACACCCAAAGTAAATTTAATTAGCTCAAACATCAAAATTGCAACCAAAGTAATAACAATAATATTCCAAAGTAAGCATAAACTTCAAAAGTAACATTAGTAACACGTAAGACCGACTCAACATCCCTAAAGGTGAAGGTAGAAAGTTTTGAAAACAAATGATGACGTTTCAAAAGACAAAACTTGAATCCTAATTTCCGCAGTAGACCCTAAGACATAACAGTAACACTTAACATGCCTTAAAGCAGTAAACACATAACATGCAAAAATTTGGCCTTAGTTCGAAACTAAAGCTCTGATACCAACTTTGTCACGACCCAATTTCATGGATCGCGACCGGCACTAGGGTATGGGTATGGTCGTACCAAAACCCGTAGCAAGCCTCGCGGAAAACCATATAATCAAAATAAACCTGCAAGAAAACCAATGCTCGGGCGCAACCGAGACTCCAACCTAAGTCTAACAACTTATATAACAATTCTATTACAACCAATTGATAATATTCTGAAACTAGAAACATGCCTCATAAATCAATAATCCAATGTAACATGTCAACGTATAAATAACATAACAGTCGTACCACAACGAAAAACCAAAGTATAATAATAAAGACAACTAGCTCTACTGCGGTCTAAGAAGTGAAACAGTTGACTAGTCTGATAATATAAAAAGACCTCCGAGGAACCAAAAGATCGGAGATGACCAACGCTCTCAAAATCATAAACCTGGAAAAGTTTGGAAAGCAACGGGGTCAGATATACTGAGATGAGTTCATAATGTTATTTACATTTATTAAGATTAAAACCTTAAAACAAATCCTTTTATACTAATATATATATTTGATTATGGAAGACAGTATTGAAATGAAATCCCAAAGTAGGTGTGACGTATCATCACCAAATCCCAAAGTAGACGGGAACAAATCCTCGTCGATCCCAAAGTAGGCTAGACATTAGTCTGCCGATCCCAAAGTACTTACCGGTGCACACAGTCTCGATACAAGCCTATCGAGTAGCTCGTTTCAATCCAGATCCATAATCCTTAAAACAGTTCACAAACATTTGATATACTAAAATAATTTGCGGTACTTAATAAAGCGGTAAATAACACTATAAACTCACTGCTTGCGTATCCACGTGAATATCTTGGCAAACAGCTAACCCTGAGCGGACTCCGAAGCACGAACAGACGACGGGTCTAAAACAAGGTATAAGTTAAAATCCATTCAACCCCTAACTCTAAGATTACTAGACACCACATAGGACTAGTATCTCAAACACAACCAAACACAACCAAAGTAATCAAACATAACCAACGTATTATCATAACCAAAGTATACCATATAACAAGTTAGGCAAATTAAGCTTAGGTGAGTTCTTATCTTTAAAACAAAACCAAAGTCCTTTCATAGCTTAAATACTTTATTTAATATAAAGAGATTTCCCAAAGTAGTGTGTTAGCCTCAACTGCAGTATAGCTCAACAACACATGTCGGAAGACCACGTCTAACCCGACCCATCCATAAACCAAAGTTTAAAACCAAAGTCTTAAATAAATCCTTAAATGAAACCAAAGTATTTTTAAATAAGAACTCATACCTAACTTAATACTACCACGAACACCAAAGTAACAAATCAATTACCTTGCCAACACTTGACAAGTACACCCAAAGTATAATCAAATATGTCACCTTAAATAGAATTAAAATGATTCAACAATTAACAAGTATCAACTTGAGAATAAAATCACTCAATCAAAACCTTATATAACGTATAACACCTTATATGCCTCATATTGTTTAAACAAGTTAATCCACAACCTAAGATAATAATAACATCCTTGAAATAAGTTCAAACCATTTTATAAACAAAGTTTCCCGTTCTTTAAAACAAGATCAAACCACCCTAAGTAGGCATTTAACAAAGCCACAATCTTTGATTAAAATCATTAACCATAAAATACCAATTAACCTTTGAAATACCAAACTCATCTTTTGTAAATGATTCCCATTAATACAATCATTTCAAAACATTGATTCAACCCTTTAGAAATCCATATTAAACATATAAATTATCTTTAAACATTTGTCTCAAATCACCCAAAGTATAGTTGTTGAAATCAACCTTCTTTGACATCACAAATAAATTTCCAGCTTTTAATTAATTACTCAAAACAGTTTTAACTCAAATACTTAATCCATTTGTTATACTAAATCAATTAGGCAATTTACCCAAACCATTTAAAGTAACATTAGACATCTAACAACCTATGATTCATATTTATAAAATTTCCAGATTTTAATAAAGTTTGAAAACAGAATTTATAATCCAAAATAACTAGAAATTTGATAAGTTTTTAATTCAAAACAAACATTCCAATCCATCCAATGTATTGATAGTTATAAAACAACCTTAGATTAACTTAACAAAATTTCCAGATTTTATATCATAAGAAAAACAGAATTTAAATTCATTTATAAACCAATTCTTTCATGCCATTAATCGAAACCACCAATCTCAAAGCCATCTAGAATAATCATCCAAGGTATAACAATCACAACACCATAGAATGAAATCTCAGATTATAAACAATCACAAAACAGAATATAATCACAAACCACCCAAAGTATCGATTTCAAATCGAGCCACAACAATCACAACACACAAATATAAGGGATTAATCCACTAACCTCTTGAGATAGATTAAGGACAACAATCAATGGAAAACCCAGAGAATATAATTCCAAAATCAGCCTACAAATAAACCATACGATAGCTAAAGATCACACAACTCAATTATATGATAAAACACTAATTAAACCTTAAGGAAATGATTAGAATACTTACTAATGATCACCAATGGATTAGGAATAGCTAGGATATGAATTTCAGAGAGTATAGGCCGTTCTAGGGTTTTAGAAAACGAGAGAAATGAATTTAGGTCGCTTAAGGGGTCTATTTATAGAAATCAGCGAACTGAACAGTGCACGAGTCGCGCCCGCTACACTTCCATCGCGCCCGTGAAACATGAACGATACATACATTACGCCCGCTACACATCCTTCGCGCCCGCGAAACATGAATCGCGCCCGTGATGAATGAATCATCGCGCCCGTGAAAAGCTACTGCCTCCGATGAAAAATTGAGATTTTGAAAATGAAATCGAAAACGTTTCAAACTCCAAGGTTACTTCTAATACACCTTAAAACACATTTTAAAAGGTTTGGAACATTCGAACCGCGAACCGAAGTGGTCGAACCACTCAAACGAACCCAAAGTACCGTTTAGGCCTAACGAAACTAGTCGGAAAAATACGGGATGTTACAAGACTGACTCGATACTGGTGATCACACAGCCTATAGACACCCAATAGGTAACTAGTTTCTTCGGATCGCATACTAGTCTCTCGTATATAAACTTGATAGAAACATATAACATTTAATCAAATCATATCTAATGTTATGCGTATAAACAATACACGTATATATAAACTATGATATTAATAACTTTAATATATGATACACGAAAGTAAAGTGCGACTCACTATGACCGCTATCCAGTCTATGATGTGGTCTATGTGTTAGTATGCTCGCACTAGCCCACGTTTGGTGACCTCACTGCTCACTAACGCGTCTGATGCAAACTAATTAACGTTTAATAATCAGACATGGTTTCATGTTTATATAGTACTTTTAAGTTCTAAGTTTAAGTTGTTTGGATTCCATTTCTAGCGTGCTCGTAAACTCGATGATCCTTAGTCGTACTTATGACTTATCGAGTACTGCTCCTCGTACTCGCGAATTATATAACTTTCTTAATCGAAGTCTTACTTATCATATTAACATTCATTTCTATAATGTTTTATATCCATTTCAAAACATTTGACTGAGTTCCAAACCCATGTCAAGCTATCGGGAGCTAATTTCCCTCCCGGAAGTACCCCGGAGGTCACGGTCGAAGTAGGGCACTTCGTTCCCTTCCTGGTGCACATCATGCACCCCTGGTGGTGCACGTCGTGTCCCCTGGTGGTGCACGTCGTGCACCAGCACGACGTGCTGAAATTCAGCACGTCGTGCCCCTTCAGGTACGACATTTTTGACGTCTCTAGACCGTTTCCGAGGCCCCAAATCACTCCAAACTCCTTATATCACATACCCAATCCATGTAGACTCAAAACTCATCAAGAATCCATACGAAAATGATGAAAAACGACATGTTTTCGGCGTTTCGATTCAAACGTAGCTTTTTTCATCGAAATAGCCCATAACCTTCAATTTAACCAACCTAATCCAAAATATTGCCTTGAAATGAAGCTTAGGATTGATAGAGCTTTCAATTCCGAAGAGTTTTCCGCAAAAATCATCTGAAACGGACGCCGAACGAAAAAACCGTGAAAGAACGAAGTTGATCGATGAAATTTTTGGTAACCTCTGGATCCTTCTTCTTCTCTTCTTCATTTCATATGATTTCTTATTTATAATATGGTTAACATACCACTTTGATCCTTTCTTTATTCATTTGTTATCAGTTATCTATTAAACTTTCTTTTCCTTTAATTAAATCAATCAATTAATCAATTCGTATACGTATTATTTATATCCAATAAACAATACGAACCCCAATATTAATATTTTCCCGTCAAAACTTATAAATTTCCATTTTTGAGACGTAGTGACTAAATTACCACTTTAGTCCTTAAACTTCATTTTGTTCCTTTTCTTGACATTTTTCCTTTTAATTCCAATTCCAACTTTAGAACTGACATATAATATTAATTTCAGCATAATTACTTTCCCGAAACAGACCTACTAGAATTTTATTTACCTTAGTTTCTCGGAAATCCTTCCGATATTGCCACTCTGACAACTCAAAACTGGACACGTGGTCCAATTAGATAATTAATTTTTTTGGGGTATTACAGATATGGAGAGGGTGGAATGGAGGTCGGTTGGCGGATAAGGAGCAGGGAAGCAGAAACATCGCCGAGAAAGAGACGAGTTTGTGTAAAATGGTGTTGCAAATGGATGAAATGCACCAAGAGCATGAGAAAATGTTGAAGGATGTTGAGCAATGGTTAGGTTAGAATTTATGAGAAAGCAAACGGGTAATTTATGAGAAAACAAATAGGAACAACTTGTTCATTTATTCTTGATTTTGGTCCTTATTGAATTGCAGTTAACATATAATACTTGCTTAGTTTTTATGCGCCCTTTTACATGGTTGTTTGGCTATTCTTGATTATACAATTATATATTCATATAAATCTAAACAGTCATCCAATCTATTGTAATTTGTAAAATTGTAAATTTGTATAGTGTGAGCATGACAAGGTTTTATCATATTTGTGTCTCTCGTACTCTTTTAATCTTAATATCTTGTTTCTTGGATTCACCTATACTATTTCACCAACAACTGAGAAGGAGATCTTGCTTCAATTCAAGTCAACTATTACTAGTGACTCATAATAGTCTTTCTGGTCATATTCCTATTTCAATTTGTGAATTGTACTAAGCTTGAAGGTTTGATTTCTCGTTCAATAACCTAAGTGGTAAATTGTGTTCTCAAATATGTGACATTCTTGCGCTAATGTATGTCTTTTGCTGATATTTGGTTGATATTTGGTTACCTTCGATTGATTTAAAGTTGACATTTAGTTGATTTTTAGTTGATCTTTAGTTAACATTCGATTGATTTAAAGTTGACATTTAATTGATTTTTAGTTGATCTTTAAAATTTGGTAAAATCATAAAATAATGGCTTCAACAAATTTAAGTGAACTTGTTGAAATTTATGAAATGAAAAAAATGATAATAATAGTTTTGAACTGTGTCGAGGAAGAAGTTTTGAAGTCCAATCCCACTTAGCGCAAAATGATATTTTATTTAATTTTTTTATTTTCTTACCACAACTGTTGACCGACCATTGCGGTTGACATTTTACATGTAAAGATCAATTTCTTTATTTCAAATTTATATGTAACTAGGTCGATGCTCGCGCGTTGCGCGGGTAATTTTAATAATTTTAAAAAATATTTTCTATATCATAATTTATATACATGATAAATTTCATAAGTTTTAAATATAATAAAAATTCTTCAATTTTCATTTAATACATAAATAAAATTCGTCATATTTTATACTTTTTAAACATAAATTAGAACTACTCATAAACTTTAAGGAAATTTCATTAAATTTTAACTAAAATTCATTAAATTTGATAACCAAAACAATAAAAAATTTAATAAGATTAAATTTGAATTACTTTTATTTAATTTCAAAAATATTTCATATTTCATATTTCATAACATATAAATAATGATATTATAATTAAACATTTAAAATTTATAATCAATTTTTTTTATTAACGTACTGTTTTTTTAAATATAATTAAAAAAATAAGAGATATGTCATATAAATGAATAAAAAAACAGTTGATGGAAAATAATTGTCAACCTTAAATCAATTCAATGCAAAACGTAAAATCTTTTATGTTAAATTATTTTGATGAACCTCATAAAATCAACATTATCATTGAAATCATATAATTACGATTGTATGGTTCATGTCTAAAATATATATATTCCAATAGTATTCAATTATCGTTTCTTTGAATTTTTTAGCTAGTTAGGTCACATGTCACTAAAATAAATTAAAATACAACAACTACAACAACCATACACATAAACTAAACAATTTCAAAAAGATAGACGATACTTACTCTAAGTGTACTTCATTATAAAATGATTAAAAACTCTTTTATTGTGGAAAAAAGTTGCATGAGACAATATCAAATATGAAAAATAGAAAGACATAGATATAAAAAACTCTAAAAAACCATGTTTGTTTATAATTAAATATGTGTGTATGGATTTATATATATATACACTTATATATTTCAAGACAAAGAAGTTGTAATTAATTGAAAAATATGAAAAGTTAGATGTTATACAAAACTTATTTTTAAAAATATGAAAAGTTAAAAAAAAATTAATACATTTGGTTTCATAACCTATAAATGTTAATAATATTTAAAAATTCTTAATATTTTATAACTTATAAACATAAATAGAAACTCTTCAAATTTTATAACAATCACATTTATAAAATTCTATAACTTTAAATTTTAATTAACTAAATTTAGTTTTAAAATTATTCATATTTTTAGCATATAATGAAATAAAAGTATTTTAGTTCTCATAATTTAATTTTTTTAATTTTTATAATATTATTTTAAAATATGTAATATTCAATAGGATGTATTTTTAAATTATGAGAAATAAAATATTTTTTATATTTTATAACTTATAAAGATAAATAGAAACTCTTCAAATTTTATAACCATCACATTTATAAAATTCTATAACTCTAAATTTTAATTAACTAAATTTAGTTTTAAAATTATTCATATTTTTAGCATATAATGAAATAAAAGTATTTTACTTCTTATAATTTAATTTTTTAATTTTTTAATTTTTAAAATTAAAATATGTAATATTCAATAGGATGTATTTTTAAATTATGAGAAATAAAATATTTTTTATATTATTATATATTAAAAATAAAAAAATTTAATGTAATTTAATTTAATTCAAATTTAGACTTATAGAATTTTATAAATTTGATGGCGATAAAATTTGAAGAGTTTCTTTTTTCATGTTTATAAGTTATAGAATCTTAACAGTTTTTCTATGCTATTAATATTTATAAGTTATGAAGCAAATTTAATTATTGCAAGTTTTAACTTTTCATATTTTATAACTTAAAAAATATTAAATATTAGATTTTTTAATAAAATAATAAATTAATTTTAAATGAGTAATTGCACATGACAATTTATAGTCGATCCACTTGTCAAAATTAATTTGGAGTTCAAAATTATAGTATAGTATAGATTGATAACAAATTACAATAATTAACATTTAAATAAATAAATTTCTTCAAAGATAATGAAAAAATTTGGTTGACATCCGGTTGATTTATGGTTGACATTGAGTTGATTTTTAGTTGATATTTGGTTGATCTTTTGTTGACATGTGTTTGATCTTTAAAAATTGAAAAATTATAAAATACAAGTTTTAATATATTCAAGCAAACCCGTTAAAATGCTTCGAATGTTGATGTATATCACTTAATTACGTGATAACTTAAGTGATAAATTAAGTATGTTCCTACATTCTGTCATCCAAATGATTAGGGATGAACAATATTCGGTCAAAACCAAATCAACAGGCTTAATCAAACTGATCAATATATCAGTAAAAAAAAATAAAACGCGATTTGATTTTTAATTTTAACTCTTAGTTCCAATCTCTGCAACCACTTCTCTTAAGGTTTGAATCAATGTTATAAAAACCGAACCAGTGAAGCTAACGGTTCATGGCTGGTTCAACTGGTTCAATGCTATTTTTTAAAAATTACAAAATATGGAATTAGCGGCGAATTTTAGTTATTTAGCGACGGAATCTTTCTTGCGCTAATTCTAATTTATGGGTCACCAATTCATCAGGTTCAATAACCGATTAAATCCTGTCCAACCAGGTCCAACAGGAAATTTGGTTTTAATAATTTTTGGACTGGACCAATGGCCGGTCTCCGGTTTAAACGGTTCGACAGGCCGGTCCAGTCCGGTTTTTAAAATACTGGTTTGTAAAGGATAATAGTTTGAGTATTTTCTACCACAGTAAAACTACTATTGCATTATTTTATGGTGTAGTATTTGAATAAGCTATATAGTAAAGGTTTAATATTTATTTTAATCGGACCAAACCAAAATTTTCAATTAAGTCAATTTGTGAAATTTCAGTTAAACCAAATGAGATACCCTTATGGAGTATGTCAAATGGAATTGTACTAAAAACAAAACACTACAGGTTCTTGCTTAACACAATCCAAGTTAACATGCTTAGATCAGGCCTGAAATAAAATTCCAGGAAGTTATTGAACATACTAACATATCACAATATATTTCTCAAATGCATCAATAGAGCAGGAAATTTTAATAAACCTGTCAGGAATTTGCAGATTATCTACAAATTTCCAACTTAAAGTACTAACTGTTAACAATACAGCTTATCTACAAATTATTCCAGCTAATTTATATAACAACCTAGAAAATAAATAACATTAGCTCAAATCAGAATCAAACTCCTACCACCAAGTTAAACTGCCCCCCTATTGGCAACCACAGTCTTGTTATGTCAACGCTCCGAAAATGTTCGCTGCTTTCTGCATGAATCTTTGGAACTGAAAGTTCATTCAAATTCGACCCTTCGGTTATGTATACCTTATGCGATGATTTCGGTTCTTTATCCTTCTCCAATCCTATGAAAGTCACCCTGTCAATGATCAAATTCTGATCCAACGCGTACCTTCCATTCTCGACCTTCGATTCAAGGCGAACAATGCCATCTTCTCTTTCGCATCTAAATCTAACCATACTCCAATTCTTTCCTTTTGCCATCATTATTTCATCTCCACTGTCCAAGTATAGCTCCCCAGTTGTGTATTGTTTGTTGCTGTCGACAACTACCAAGAGATGAAAAGGCGTCATTCGAGCAGCTTTTGTAGTCATTGCTTCCTTCTGCATAGCCAGAATAGTACCTTCTCGCACGTGAACTTGTGGTCGATCAGCAGGCGCGTCGAGCAAGACATATCTTCCTGATTCCACAATAACTGATTCAGAGTAGTTAAACAGGCTGAACCAGTTTCCTTTAGGGAAGTATACGTTCATTGATATTACGTTTGGCTGGACTATTGGCGATACCATTACGCCCTTTCCGATTAGAAACTGAGAGTTGATGTCATAGGTGTTGATATCTTTAGGGAATGAGAAGAATAGAGGCCTTGCAATGGGTGTTCCTTTCGCTTGTGCTTCGAACATTAATGTGTAGAAGTACGGAAGGAGTTGATAGCGAAGACTGAGAACCTTCCTGGCTGATGCAGCAACTGAATCCCAGAGATAGAGCTCTTGACGAACAGAGTTTGCGTCCGAATGATCTCTTGCAAAGGGGTAGAAAGCACCTAGCTGCATTTACCAAAAAAACATGGAAAACTAATCATTAGTACAATCAGATTTTACTTTCTATGCTACTAAAGGCCTAAAAAATGGGAGAAATCTCTGGTTTCAGTCTCACAATCTACAAGTTATTAGCAAATGCAATTAAAGTTACCTGAATCCAACGGCGGCAGAGTTCTTCAGTAGTATTTCCAGCAAAGCCACAGATATCAGCACCAACCATTGGTATACCAAAGAGACCAAAGTTCAAAATGGATGGGATCGAGTTAGCTAAATCATCAAAAGTTGAAGCAATGTCTCCTGTCCAATGCGCTGCATACTTGCCGGAACTTACAAAAGTGGATCTAGTAAGCACAAATGGCCTTTTACCAGTCATTTCAACTAACACCTCATGAGTTGTTTTTGATTCCAATAGTCCATACAAATTATGGACATCATATTCTGGAACATTTCCATAATGTGCACAAGTTGCTGGAATTGTCCTGTTATTAATTGGACTTTTACATCCTGCATTGTTGATCTCGTAAGGAGGATTATCAAGAGTAGAATCCGGAGTAGGATCAGAAGTTATGAAATTGGATAACTCATTCATATCGAGCCAGATTCCGTCAGCAGGTAGCATATCGTGAAACCTTTTGATTGATTCATGCCAGAAGGATTTTGTGTTTGGGTTCAAGAAATCAGGGAAGTAAACTTTTCCAGGCCAAACCTGTCCTTGATAAGGAACGCCATTGCGTTGTATATATACATCAGCATCTACTCCTCTAAGATATGTGTCATATGTATCATTAATACCAATACCTGTGCATAAAACACCACAATTATTCCAGATTACTTTTCTTTATATTGCATCATATGATGGTTCTACAATATAGCTATAGTTTCGCCATATTAACCATCTCCAGGCTTCATTCCGTGCAATCTAGACCTTATGTTGCACGGAAAATTGTCGAGCCTAGCTACTACCACAAGTGTAAGAAGTACAAATGAAAATGGTATGTGTTTGAATGGTACTTACCAGGATCAACAACAACAACATACTTCTGACCATTTCCGTGAAGATTGTTAACGAGAGCTTGCATTTGTTTTGCAGGAAAGTTAACAGGATCAAGAGTGAAATCCTTATGAGAATCCATGTAATCAATATCTGTCCACATAACTTCAAGTGGTATGCCATTTCTAGCATATCCATCGACCACTTCCGCAACATCAGCAGCACTCTTGTACCCATTTCGACATTGATGAAACCCTGCAAATGTAAAATAAAGCAAAGACTGAATACTATATTCAATATCTACATTTTATCTACATTTTATCAAATAGCCTTTAACTCATTGTATACGTATTTGACTCTAAAGCAAGGACACTCCTGCATTGAAACTGAGGTTATGAGTCCCTGTAAGTATAGTTCAGAGGTAGAGACAAATGTTCAAACCCGAGAGTTTCAGATTCGAACTTCTCTGCAGTAGCTAGAAAAACTATGCTTATGACATACAAGATAATAAAAGAAATTTGTGCAAGGAAAATACAAGGCTTATTAGATATCAAACTTTTATCACTAATTTCAATTTAGTAATGCAGCAAAATGGCAGCATAAAGTTAATTTATATCTTAAGCTATCGTCCATGTAGGGGTGTAAATCAGACCGGACCGAATCCCAAACATTATAACTTTCTATAACAGAACCGGAACAGAATTATTTTGAAATTGGACCGTAGCCGACCCGAAATATTCAGTCGGTTATTTCGGTTAAGCGAATAACCAAAGTTCATTAAATTTAATTTCTGAAAATTTAAATAACATAAAATTAAATAAATCATCTATAGTATTAAATTCATAAACTATAATTAATATACTACTGCAGGGGTATAAATAATATCCAAATCCTTAAAATTTACAAAAAAAAACTTGAATATTAAAAAAAAGTACAAAAAAATTTTGAACTGTAAAAAAACTATAAAAATAACATTATATCTATATATAATTCGATTAACTCGCTCGGTTTGGTTAATTTGTAAATTCCATACCGAAAACTGAACCGAATCAAAATAACCAAAATTTTTAAAATTCAGATCCATAATCTAACCGAATTAACTGAAAACGGAACCGAATTAAAATTTTAGTTTGGTTGAATCGGTTAATTCGGTTATTTACTATACACCCCTAAGTCCATGATAGGCTAATAAACCAAAATAATAGAATATGAAGAATGGTACTCACCAAATGACCAATAAGGCATAGGTGCAGGGCGACCAATAACTCTCGTATACTGCTCGATCACCATGGCAGGTGAAGGTCCAGCAAAGAAATACAAATCAATAACACCACCAATTACCTTAAAACTAATCCTATCATCATCATAAACCACATCCATGCCATTACTATTCAGCAACAAAACTCCATGAGCTGATCCTGCAGGCACCGATCTCACGTCCATATAAAACGGATGCGAACCATACAGATTCACATCCTTAGCCGAGCTAGCAGTGTCAGAGTTCCACAGAGTTAGAGTCTGATCAGGCTGCAGTTTGAACGTGCTCTTAGTGTGCTCGCCGAGGCCATAGAGATTGGACCTGTTCTGAGGAAGTGAGGATGTGAGCTGGATATATTGGTCCTTGAAGACGAGCAAAGTGGCCGGGTTTGAAGAGTCGGGTGATGCGTCGAAGAGAAGATCGCCGGTGGATTTTCGGGTGATGGAGAAGCCGAACGGGGAGGTGCTGTGGAGGGTGAAAACTAGGTCTGAGTGTGGACTGGAAAGGACTGGAGTTGAGAGTGGAGGAGAGTGGTTGTTGTGTCTGTTTGAGCGGGGAACCGGCGAGCGGTGGATTTTCCGGGGGATGATATGGTTGGGAAGCTCCCATCTTTGGTTGTCGGAGTCTGTGATTCTGAGTCGTATGCTGTCCTTGGATTCGAAGCTGCATTAGTAGAGCATGTCAATTACTATAAGCAAAAATATTTTTTAAGTGGCGATAAAATGGCCAAAAGCTACAACTATTGCAGATTTCTAATAATTAATGTAAATAGTGAATCAACAATATATTAATTATTAAAATTGTTAATTTATTAAATTTATAAAAAAAAAACTATAAAACTATAAAATTAATATCTTGTAAATAATTTACACTATAAATTGAATATAAATACAAGTATTATAGAAAACAACTAAATAGACTTCACCATTGCTAAAAATATATTCACTTGATCACGTTTTATGTTTTAGCATCATAATATAATTAAGTGTATTAATTCATCATCATATATAATTCTTTTCTTTTAAATTATAAGATGAGAAATTTACAATTTTACATGATAAATAATGCTTGCCTGAAAATGCATCCCTATTAATAAAAGTCTTTAGGTACATATACGAATCTCAAATTCGAATCTCCATCTGTAGTGTTGGTGGTGGGTTATTAAAAAATAAAAATAAGATGATGAATACATTATTTAAAACATTGTATATATTATTAATCACATAATCAAAATAAACATACCTGGCAAAAAGATTAAGATTTGGAATATCAGGTCCATAAACAGAAGTAGCCTTGAGAAGACTGAGCTCAGCTGCTAAAAACTTGCCTGCTACTTTATCAGTAATACGATTTATTCTATAGCCATACCCAATTGGTTCATCAAGCTCATATGAGGATGATAATCCAATCAATAATGTTATAATTAATGAAAATGTTTTCTTGAAAATCCCCATTAATTTGTAGAACATAATCACTAATCTTCTTATTAATTTATATCCAAAAGGAAACAGCAACTTCACATGAGCTCAACCTCCACGAGAATTATGACTATATTTTAGGTGCACACACACTACATTTTAATAAGTCAATGTTTCAGTTATTTACTTACTTTTTTAATTTATTTTATTGAGCATTAAATGATTATTTATTAAATTTGTCAACAACAAAAAAAAACAATGCTGCATGCATGCTATATATTGATGCACAAAAATAATGCTTTCATTCAACAAGATGAACACAAAGTTTGGTGTTATTTTAATTTAATAGATTCAAAAATATTTTTGAATTTTTTTTAATATAATTAGAGAGTGGGGGCACCTATGGAAAAAATTGAACTCACGACCTTAGTAGAATGTTGCGCAACGCTTATACCATTTAATTAATAGGTCATTGGGAATATTTAAAGTGTTAAAAGTAATTAAATTAGCAAAAGTTAAAAAACGTTCTAGTGAAGTAATGGAGTTTGACTTCTCGAACAAGACCTATAAAACAGTGTAGTTAGATAGCTGACCGGAAGCTGATAAACATTTTAAAGTCAAAGTTACACTTCAGAGCAAGACAATATAATTATAAAAGCTTTATATAGATATAATGAGTAATTTAATAAACTAGTTTCGCATTACGTGCTATGCACGTGTCTCGTAACGTAACTCGTCAATCTACATATTAATAAATTTATTATAATTATATCAATTTTTTATTTATAATTAATATTAAATTAGTTAATAATTTTTATAAAAGTAAATATAATATATTCGGATATTAAAATTTTTTTCATACTGAATTTATTCTTCTTTTAGTTTTATACTAAACATAATTAAATAATTAACTTGATTTTATTAATAATATCTTAAAAATAATAAGATAAAAATTTAAATAATAATATATTGACCAAATGCAGTATTTTAATTTTGTAGTTAAATCAAACTAAAAGATAGGTAATTGTACTAATTTGGAGACAATTTAGTTATTTTTTACATACTAAAAATAAAAACTAAATTGGAGATAATTTAACTAACTATTCTAATTAGGACTTTAATACAATAGTGATTAATTAAACTATTAATTAGTTAATGACTATAAAATATTTATTTAGTAATAAACTGAAAAGGATTATTCAATAAATTTGCATGTCCCCCCTCCCCCATTCGTGCTTTTATATATAGTATAGAAGTATAGATAAACAGGTATATCTCAAGTTTTTTATATAAAGGTAGATATAACATACCTATTAATTAGGGTTACTTACAGATGTATACAAAAAAAGTACAAGTTATTTCATGCGGTACAATTGTTTTTAGTTTAAATAACATGTGGTATATCTTTTTATTAAAATATTACATGTTATACCTACTGACGCATGAACATGTACACCAGCTGTGCTGGTGCACATGCTCCACTAACGCGTGGGTCAGCTAGCTATTAATTTTTTTTTTACTTTTTTTATTAAATCAAATAAAATTTACTTATTAATATATAAATTTTAACTCACATTTAAAATAAATGGTTTTTTTTTTCATCTTACCTATTTATTTATTTCTTTAAATTTTAAAATACTAATATCTTAATAAATTTCAAAATACAAATATTTATTTACTTATTTAATTTTAATTTTAATTTTAAAAATATAAATATATTAATTTTTAAAAATATAAAATATACAAAAAATATTTTTTTTTCGCCTCATAAAAATAGAAAAAAATACACTTTTTTTGTCATATAAAAATAAATATATTTATCATGTATGAATAATGTATTAACGATTTATCTATTTAATACATTTTAAAAATATATTTATTCTGTATAAGTTATGTATTAGATATGTATTGATTAAGTATGTATAGGAGGTGTATCAAATATGTATACGAAATATATATATGTAAAACATGTATTAAAATTTTCGACAAGTTTCTGAGATGTATAAAAATATCAGTAATAACACCTAAAAAAAGATATAAAAATAAAGAAAAGGTTTCAAACAACGAATATGTATCAAATATGTATTAGATATGTATCAAATATTTATTGTAGATGTATCAAACATGTATCAGAAATTCATTAATATATTATGTATCAAATATACATCGGTTGATTCAATTAAATTTTCAACAAGTCTTTAATATGTATAAAAATATTAGTAATAGAATTTAAAAAAAGATATAAAAAATAAAGAAAAGGTTTCGAAAAACGAATATGTATCAAATATGTATTGGAAATGTTTTGAATAGTTATCGGATATGTATTGGTGATTCATCGAATATAATTTTTAAAAACTAAATATATATCGGTTGATTCAATTAAATTGATAAAAAAATAGCAATTTAAATTTTTAATTAATTAAATTAATTCAATTTTAAATTATTACATCTAATTCGCTTCTTGATTCAAGATTTAAAAAAATTAATATATTTTAATTAATTCAATTATTTATATTTTTCAAATTTAAATTAAAGTTAATATTTTTTAAAATTTATTTAAAACAAATTAATTTTTAGCATAATTTAAATAAATAAATACATAAATAATTATTTATGAAAAGAATTATGTAAATAATATATTTAATAAAATAAAAAGTATATATTTAATGGCTTTTGAATTGTCCAAATTTGAACAATTCAAAAGACCTGTGTGCTTTTGAATTGTTCAAATTTGAACAATTCAAAAGCTGCACTAGCAGGTCAGCTATACTCAGTGCACCAGCTTGGTGCACTAGATAAAGCGTCAGAAGGCCTGACGCACGCTGACTTGGTCAAATAGTGCGTATTTATTGTAATATTTTGGCTTTTTTTTAGCAAACATGTAATTTTTAGGGGAAAAAGATATTCATGTTATTTGGGCCCGCTTTTAGTCTATATGTATAATTTTCTCTATTATTTATGATTGGAATGTGTCTCTAATCCGATATTGTAGTAAAATTCTCTAAGTGTTTAGATCCATTTAGAATTAAGTCTTCATTGACCAATATCACGGGTGAAGATAATTTTAAAACATGGAGTTTCATCTTGGATACAATGATTTGAAAAATTATTGCACGCAACCGTTGCGCCATGTCATTCATGCAACAAACCGATTGCGCGTTAACCATGTGGAAAAAATCATAATAAAAAAATTAAGTAATAAATGAAAGATTCTCTATCGCAAATTCCTATTGGCTTGTTGTAATTATGACATGGCACATCTAATGCATGGGATAAACACTCGATTCATTTAGATGTGTGTTTTAATAAGTGTAATTGTGACGGACGAATTTGGAGGATTCAATGCCCCGGACGCTTTTCTCAGATTCGGTCTGCTTTTCCCTAGACTTGGGAAAAATGTGGTTCAACCCTTCAATGGACTAGTGGTTTCTTATGTTTTAGCCCATAATGTACGAGATCCACCATTTACTTCTCCATAAATATGTTAATTTTAACCAAAAAAATATAACTCAAATGATATAACCATTGGACAACAAATTGCTAAGTCGTTAGTTCAAATACTTCCACAAGCATTCCCCTCTCTAATTATTAAAAAAAATATACTAATGTTACGGAGTATTTACACCCGTTCTTTAAATCTGTTTATAAAAATGTTTGTCTTTAAGCAAACCTTGTTCTTTTGAGCGAACCTTTCCTTTTAGAAGAATGTGCATACATATATGTATGGGAGGAAATAATGGCGGAACCGATCACAATCTGATATAGACTCTAGCTCAACTTATCATCGGAATTTTTTTAAAAATGACTACAGTAAAGATAAAGCTAGAGAGAGGTTAAGCTCAAATTGCTGAAGGATCAAAAATGAACTAAATAATTCATATATTATTTAATACGGACTGAAAACAATTCTGATTCCGTAGACATTTGTTATATTCAAGCCCTCTTGCTTGAATCTCGGAGTCCTTTGCTCGGATTTTAGTATTGCTCAAATTCCTATATCACATATTCAGGACTTATTGATGTCGAGGTCGTTATATCCCTTGCTTGGGTCTTAAAGTATGATTATATTTTGGCTCGCTAGACTCGGTTGTTATTCCTGAATGTATTACTATCAAGCAACACGGCAATCAATTGATCGTAGGCTTCAGAATTTATTTTACATGCTCACTAGTAAACCCCGTTCAATAGCTCTGCGTGGTCAACAAGCTCATGGCAACTGTAATAAAGACCTATCTTTAAAATGTGGTATTCTGAGTTTTAGAAATGTATAATTACAACAGCAAAAGCTAAGAAAGTATTCCAATATATCTCACCCAAAAACCAAAACTTCTGAAAAGAGTCAGTTCTCTTTTCTCCCCTTCCAAATAGATATATATGTAGTTTGACTGGTTTCAAAGAGTATTTGGCATTGTAATTAGGGAAAAGGGTTTTTAAATTATTTTACCATTATTCAAAAAAAAAAAAATAAGCTTGTCCAAAATATAGGGATGAGAAATATAATCATATGAACGAAAAACAGAGGGGAAAAAAATCAAATCCTGCATCATTGTTATGTACCATGGAAGGACCTCTCAATTTCTAACTACTAACAAGCAAACACGCTCTTTGAAAAATGTTAATTCTAAAAGCAACTCATTGTCTAATCTCTCCCTCGAACAAAAAAATTCCAAGCAGCTGAAAAACATTAGTAATACAGAGAAGCATAAATGCTGCAACATTCCAATTAAACTGTTAATACTAAACTCATTCAACACAAAATGGGGTTTTAAACTAAGTTTAGTATCGATGAAAGATAGACCAGACCAACCCTAATATATTGAATTTGGAACTACCAATTGCTAACAAGCAAGAACATAAACTATTACAATATGCGGTCAGAAACCGCAAATTATTCATCCCTACACTGGCCTTCTCTATAAAACAAATAGTCAGTCACTGGACATCTATTGAAGTTATAGTGATATTGCGACAAGCTGAAAACCCTAACTTTTTCCAGATAATAATAAGAAATTAAAAAACAATAAGCTAGTTTGAGAAAGCTGTATGAAACTAGGCATTAGATCAACATGTAGCAATTTTCAGACAGGTTACGAACCATTTGAAATACCATTAAAAACAAATGCCATGAATGGTCACTACTAAGCTTTGATAAAACAAAAGGCAAGATGTTGAGCACAGAGATGAGGTACATCAAGCCTGATGTTGAGCACAGAGATGTAAGTTTCTACAAAGAGATAAACTACTCGACAGAAGTTTCATAAAACCAGGCATTAGTGACCATCAATACTTTCATTTCGCTCAATACTTTCATATGAACAACTTCCTTGAACACAAACAACAACAAAAATCAATGAAAGAACAGCTAGAAGAAAAAAAACATAAATCAACCACATAGCGGAATAGTCATAAACAAGCATGATTTCCTTGAATAAGAGTGTCTAATGCGCGACAAATTGAGCCCAAGTTAATGCACTCAAACAGCAATTATCCGCCTAAGAAAATGTTGAACCATCCAAATTCACGTATCCTGATTTTAATACACACCCATCTTATGATATCCAGTGGATAAAACCTGATGTCTGCAATCCAGTCTCCCTCATACAACATACCATATAAAGGAATTTCCAACTAAAAAATATGTCGGAAACCGCATTACGACTTATCAATTGAAGACTTAACAGTATACTACACAATTAAAGGAAAAACTAAACTGCAAATCCATTCAATTCAAACTACAAATGCAACAGATAAAAAAGTTTCCATTCAAAATTGTAACATAATAATAAAAATGGCATCAAATATTTTACCAAAATAAACCAAAAACATAACATAACAACATCCCCACAGTACAGATTTAAAACCTGAGCTTAGAAAAGAACCAACGATTCTTCCCAGTTTTGAACCGCTCTTCGAACCGCTTCTTAATCTCTTTAGCAGCAGTCACCTTCTTATCCTTGGAAACCAAAGCATCAGGGGTAACGGCGTCTTTCAAATCAACGTCGAGAGTGTACCTCGTCGGCATCAAGTGGCTGTAGTTAACCACCTTCATGAACGCCTTCACACGCGACTTCTTTGCCGTCTTCTTGGCTGAGTCCTTCTTTATCACCTTAGCTGGGTACTTGGATATTCCGGCGACCAGGCAATGGCCGTAGGGACGGTCGCGAGTTCCGTCGTCGAAGGATCTGACGATCACGGCTTTCCGGCCGGCGTAGCGACCTTGCAGGAGGATGACGGCTTTGTTGGTTTTGAGAAACTTCACCATTTTGCTTTGCTCTCTGGTTTGGCCGTCTAGGGTTTTGTATTTCAATAAATCTGGTGCTTATATCTGCTAGGGTTTTTTAGGGTTAACTAGATTTGGGATGTCCAATTGGGCTTGATTTCTAAAAGAACCTCAGTCCAGCCCAGTTTAGAGATGTCGTGGATTTGCTGATAAAAAGAGCACATTTCTATGGGCCAAGCACAGAAATAACTCAAATAGGCCCAATCTTTTCATAAATACATCAGCTAATAAATAAATGCAAAATTCTCTCACAAAAAAAATATAGTTTTCATAAATACATAAACTCATTAAACACGGAGGTTTTCATTAAAAATAGGACAGAATTACCCTTCCTTAAGTATGGATATTCACGGTATTAATTCTACTCCTACCGGACCAGATACTTACTTCCTCGTAGACGATCTTCTTGATTTTTCTTATGATGACCTCTCCGCCTTCAATTTAACCTCCTCCTCTTCCCCTGCCGCCGATCACCCACAACACCTTCTCTTTCCGCCTTTCAATTCTTCCATTCACATCTATTTTTGGTATCATCTTTTGTACTGCAATTACTATGATATGGTCATCTTCTTCACCGGAAACTGCAATTTCAAAATAAAAAAGGGGGCTAGTAATAGATAATCGTCTCCGATAGTTGGAGGAGGAATTAAGAGGTGCGTTCATTGTTCTTCAGAGAAGACTCCACAAAGGCGCACTGGTCCACTTGGTCCTAAAACGTTGTGTAATGCGTATGGAGTAAGGTATAAATCGGGTCGGTTATTGCCCGAGTACAGACCTGAAGCCAGCTCGACGTTTGTGCTGACTCAACATTCCAACTCACACTGTGAGGTTTTGGAGCTCTGAAGGATGAAGGAGATGTTTACACAACAGCAAGAGGATCAATCATATTTATCATTGTCACCACCCGCAATAATATGATTTTGAAGTCTGCTAAACATAAATTCATAATCAGTTGTTAATTGGATATTAATTAAATAATTACATTTAACTTTGGGTTATTTTTTGTGATACCACTATGCTTTTTGTTTCTTTTAGCCGATTAGTTTTAATTAAGAAAGGCATATCTTGTTCTACTAATTAAAGTTTTGCAGTCCTGTTCTTATCAATTAAAAAATTTGAATGAATAGGGGGCATGTGTGCTTTGAAATGAGAAATGACTTTCAACATGATTTACTAGCAGATGAGGTGTTTTTTACTTATTTAGATATTTGATCATGTTTTATATAATGCTGAAAACTGTCGATTTTGATTTTTTTATGGATCTCTTTAATTTGCTGGAATTTTTTATATAATTTGTTTAAATTTAAAAGATAAACTAAATGTAACCGTAAATCAACTAAATATCAACCAAATATCAACAATAAATCAACCAAAAATCAACTAAATATCAACCAAATATCAAAAAATTGACTTTTCAATTTTATTTCGCTACACATTTCAAAAATTATTATTACTATTTTTTTCTTCCTCAATGAAGATAAGCGAATATTGCTACTATTTTGACGAGTTCGCTTTAATCTGTTGAAACTCTTACTTTATAAGTTTATTATATTTTAAAGATCAACTAAATACCATCAGAAATTATCAAAAAAAAAATACCATCAAAAAATCAACTGAATGTCAACTAAAGATCAACTGAATGTCAACTGAAAATCAACCGAATGTCAACTAAATATCAGCCAAATGTCAAATGTTTTTCACCGGCAACGAAACCTTAATGAGCAAACAAATACCAATTCAACCAAATATCAACCGTAAATCAACCAAAAATCAACTAAATATCAAAAAATTGACTTTTCAATTTTATTTCGCAACACATTTCAAAAATTATTATTACTATTTTTTTCCTCATCAATTAAGATAAGCGTATATTGCTACTATTTCACGAGTTCTCTTTAATCTGTTGAAACTCTTACTTTATAAGTTTACTAAATTTTAAAGATCAATTAAATACCATCAGAAATTATCAAAAAAAATACCATCAAAAAATCAACCGAATGTCAACTAAATATCAACCAAATGTCAAATGTTTTTCAACGACAGCGAAACCTTAATGAGCAAACAAATACCAATTTAACTTAAAAATGAATCACAAATTTATCACAACAAAATTAAAAAAAAAATGCAATTTATATTTAGTTTAGATTGAGTTGACTTCTACTTAACTTTAAGTTTATATTTTTATTAGACTATACATTTAACATATTATAGAAAAAAATCTTTAATATGTTTAAACCGAAAAATAAAAACTGAAATATGTTTGATGTAAACGGAAAAATAAATTTATTTTTAATAGTGTTAATCTTAAATAAATAAATTTGATTAGATTGATTTAATTTGAGTTCATATTGAATTGATATTGAGTTAATATTGCATTTTTATTAAATTTAAACTAAGTTAACACTGAATTTATATTTAATTAAAATTAAATTTAAAATAATTTTACATTAAAAAAATAAGTAGGAGGAAACTTCATATCATTATTAAGCTCAGTAGAAGTTAAATCATGTATAATCATAATTCAACTCCACCACATAAACCCAAAAAGCTGGTGTGGTTCCTAAAAACACAATAAATCACTGACTTTCAGACTTTTGTTCACCAGAGTTGAACTTGAATAGAACAAGAGATTAATTCAAACAGGAAAAAAAGAGAGAGAAAGAAACCCCTTTATCAATACTATGACAACACCAAACAATTATCTCAAGTTAAGTTCTCTCTTCACTCAAGGATGAAGTATAGAAACTTGTTAAAGGAAAATACTTCTGGCCTGCACAAAACTAAACCAGAGTTATTGACTAAACACTCATATAAATTTAAAGTCGGTGATCATAAATATAATAGAGAACTCTATCATCACAAGCTAATGCATTCCTGTAAAATAATTCCTGTAAACTAAAAACAATATACTTAATTGCCAATGTATTGTAAAGAACTAACATAAAAACCCACTGTGCAATACCAACACAAATCTCAGCAAATCAAAAGACTGCAATGAAACTAACAATAACAATGACCTGATTTAGAAGTAGGAGAAATTAATAAAAACTAAAATAACATTAATAATAGTTATATCAGTATAATCAATTTCAAGTGTCCAAGCATCTGCAATTGGCATTGTTGTTTCAACTTTGAGTTTCAGTGACCATTCCTAGTCGTTCTCGGGAAACAAATAACAAGCCTTCAAGCGTCGTCCCATTTGCAGCAGTCGACGGCGGTTGTTGGACCATAAACGGCAGTCGTAGGCGGCCGTTAGTTTATTGATCGTCCGACTCTTAATTGATGACTCTTTATTTTGCCAGTGCTACTTCCAATTGCTCTTCCACGATCTTCTCCGGCGGAATCATGAAACTTCCGGCCACCGTGAAACAATTAGGTATAATTCCAGAGAAAATGATGACGTGATATGGTGTTGTTTTATATCTGTTACTGAGGTTGGAGAAACTCTTCTTCAGCTCAGTTATTAAAGAGGAAGGGTAAAAAGGGACTAAAATTATAATTAGGTATAAATGAAAATATTTAAAAAATAGTGAGAGATTTCTGCATAAAAAAAAAATAGTGAGTCACTAATGTATAACTTTATAGAAAATGAGTCATACTGTGTAATTTCCTCCATTTCTATTAGGAAAACCACAAAAATATTACTATTTAAATAGAAAATAACAAAAATACACATCAATCTAATACTTTACATTGATACCAAAAAAAGATAAAAGTTTACATATTCTAACCAAACCACTAAATAGGAGACACATGGCACACACAAAGCAAAAAAAAAGTCAAAAACGTGGCATAACTGATTAAAAACGCGTCTGACATGCGTCAGAATTGCGTCTGACACGCGCGTCAGTCACGCGTCAGCGCGTGTCAGCGATTCTCAACATGTCAAAATAATTTAAACATGTATCAGCTATGTATCAGCTATGTATCTGTTATGTATCTGGAATATGTCACTGATTCATTTTCTCATATTTTAAAAAACAAAAATAAATAAATACATGTGTATATATACACACACACGTATTATTTTATGTACTATCTATGTGTATATGTATAATATGTTTTGAATTTAAAAATATATGTATCACATACTTTAAAAACGCATGAATTACATTACATATATATATATATATATATATATATATATATATATATATATATATATATATATATATATATATATATATATATATATATATATATATATATAATATTATGTATTAAAAGTATATGTATCTATCATATATAAATTATATATATAAATTGCTTCTAATATGTTTTCGATATATGTATTTAAATAACGTGTTTTCCTATTAAATATTTGATGATTGCTTCGGCCTTTTATTTTTCGATGTTGCACGAAATTTTGCTTTTTAGCTTAATTTATTGTTTATAATTATAATGTATTTAAGATGTATCGACCATGTATTTACAGTGTATTGGAAGATATATACGATACATCGGTAATGTATTAAAATTTTATTATTAATTTTTCTCCTCTATATCTATGATATATCGATGGTGAATTTATGATGTATCGGTAATGTATTACGATGTATCGATAATGTATTGGTCATTTAAAAAAAATAGTTAAAATAATCCAAAAAAATTAAACATGTATCGTCTATGTATCTGCTATGTATTGGAGATGTATCATCTATATATCACTAATACGCACATGTACCAGTCATTTTAAAATTTATTTTGTCGAAAATAATCATTCTGAGTTAGAAAATGGATTCTAAAAAATTGTAACCAATGATTACGAAATTCATTTCGTTGAAATAATAATAATAAAAAAAACATGTATCTACAATGTATTAATGGTGTATTTTATGATGTGTCGACGATTTATCTACAATATATCGGTGATGTATATATACGATGTATACATCATAAATGTATCTAATATATATAATAATGTATACACAATATATTAAACCAATAACTATATAATGGTGTATCTACAAAATTAGTTTTGTTAAAATAATTGAAAAAGATAAGAACACGTATCATCAATGTATTAGAAGTATCTCAAAAACAAGTCATATAGTATATCTCAAAAATATTTCTTATACATCTAAAAAACAGTACATGTGTAGTTTTCCCACTGCATTAAACATCCAAGAATTCATAAACTTAGGGGCAAACAAATCAACAATTTTACTGCTCAAAAAATATAAATAACAATCTCAACTACTCAACAATAGTATGGTTGTATAAATTAATGGCATAAAAAGCATGGGTGAGCCACCGATGATGCAGCAATTTGTTCAACATGAATGGTATTCCATTGGGTCATGATCTGCAATTTGAAGAAATTTCATTTATTATATCATCATTCCAGAAAAACACTATCATGCAAAAATCTATTGCTAATAGGACACTTGCAGGAAATCAATACCTAAATAATTAGCACAGATCTTAAGAATCTTTGATTCAATAGCTTCATACTTGTTGCTCCTCTTTTCTTCCATTGATTCCTTACTTATCAAATTGGTGCAGCTTCGATTTCCTTTCAAATTTAAATTCAATCAAAAAACCTAATTTCTTTCTTAAAAGTAAAAATTATCAAACTAAGAAGGAAGATTCATACAGATCGAGAATAGCGTCATTCTTCTTCTTCTCCGGTGGAGAAGTCGACTTCTTCAAACTTGAAAATTTACGCGATCTGAGCTTCAGTGTCTTCATCAGATGCGTTTTCTTCTTTTTTTTCTTGTAGATTTTTGTTGAATCTTGGATCTTAAGAAGCAGTGCTCGCCATTTTTTATGAGTGAATGGAGGAGAGATTAATTAACAAGTTTTTAGGGATTTTTTCTTCGAGGTGCATAGAGATTAGAACTGAAAGCACCAGTAATTAAAACACGTGGCAGCAGAGATTGAAATGGGTAGAAAAAGAAATAAATTAGCCAGCTCAGCCAATAAATGTAAAACTCCTCAGGTAGTGGTGAAAACTTAAATAGGCGTGGGTATTTAGGAAAGAAAGGCCCGGTTTTGTAATTGTTACGTAATTTTCTCTTTCTATTATGGGACGCTGACAAAAGTACCCAAAATTTTAAAAATATTTACAAAAGTACCTGTAAACTTTTTTTATTTACAAAAATACGACTGATTTAAAATTAATTACAAAAATACCAAAAAATGAAAATTAATTACAAAAGTACGATTTGTATAATGTCGGTATAATTATGGTATAATTTTGGAATACTAAAACTGTAAATCAGATAATTTAAAAATAATATTTGGTTTATTATTGGTATAATTTCAGTATATTTTTGATATATCGATTATAAATTTTTATATATATTTTCTAATTGATAACATGTATATTTTTTTTATATGTACTTTTCACTATAGTTGGTAATGACTAGAGAATTTGTAAATTGTTGGTATAATTTTAGTATATTGTTAGGTTAATATTTAGTATGCGATGTGGTGTAATGTTGATATAATAATAAAATTTCAGTATATTTTGATGTGTACACTTTTGGTATACTGTTGGTATAATTTTGGTATATTATTAATTTAATTTTTAGTATACGATTTGATGTAATTTTGATAAATTTTCATTTAATATAAATAAAATCTCAGTATGTATAATGTCGGTATAATTTTGGTATAATGTTGATATAATGTTGATATAATGTTAGTTTATTAGTATACTGATATTATACCCACACTATACACCGTATGTTTAATATTATTTTTTATTTTTTTGTACTTTTGTAAATGTTATTAATATTTTTGTAAATAAAAAAAGTTAACATGTAGTTTTGTAATTATTTTCATTTTTTTTGGTAAATGCTGTAATTTCCTCTTCTATTATTTCCCTTCCTAGGGAAATCGTAAGAAATACTCCGTTTTTTAAAATATTTATAAAAATACTCTATTTTTTAAAAAAATATTTTTTTACTTTTTTTTTTGAAAATCTATTTTCTTACTCCGATTTTTTTTACTCGAAAAAATTTGTAAAAATACTCCATTTTTTTAAAATTGTATTACAAACGGTTTTAAAGATGTCAAATTTTTAAAAAAACTGAAACCTTTTGAAACTGTAATTGAAACAGTTTTTTAAAAATACTCTGTTTAAAACTCTATTAGAAACTGTATTTGAAACCGTTTGAGACTCTATTTTTATGAAATCGTTATAAACTGTCTGAAACTCTATTAGAAACTGTATTTCAAACCGTTTGAAACTCTATTAGAAACTGTATTTGAAACGTTTTTATAAAAAAGTTTCAAATTGTGTTTTTTGAAACTGTTTTAAACTGCAGAGTAAAAAAATAAAGGCTTAATTACTCAAAAACCCCCCACCTTTCACTTTGATTTCGTTTATACCCTGACCTAGGAAAAATGTCATAAATACTACTGACCTTGTCATTATGTTTCGCCCGTACCCCAAATTTCAAAAAAAAGATGATTTCTTAAAAACAACTAAATTTAAGGGTTATTTTATACCTTTTTCTATTAAAAAATGTACAAACTAATACTTCATCTTTAAAAACGTTCAAATAAATCCCAAAATTAATTAATTTTTTAATTTAAATAAAATAAATAAATAAAATAACATAGTTTTATTAAGTCCTATTTATTACCGTACTCCTATTTAAAAAAACCGCTAATATTATTTTTTTCATTTTTTTTTAATTTTTACGAAAATAAGCTCCTTCCTCCATGGAGGAAGGAGCTGCTCCTTCCTCCATGTGAGGAAGGAGCTCGCACTGCTCCTTCCTCACATGGAGGAAGGAGCAGATCTGCTTCTTCCTCCATGTGAGGAAGGAGCAGATCTGCTCCTTCCTCACATGGAGGAAGGAGCAGCGTGCTCCTTCCTCATGGAGGAAGGAGCAGCGTCCTCCTTCCTCATGGAGGAAGGAGCTGCGAGCTCCTTCCTCCATGAGGAAGGAGCAGCGTCCTCCTTCCTCATGGAGGAAGGAGCTGCGAGCTCCTTCCTCCATGGAAGGAAGGAGAAGCTCCTCCTCCCATGGAGGAGGAGCTATTTTTTTTAATTTTTTTTAAAAAAAAAATTGAAAATAGATTTTAAAATTAAAGTACGGTATTATGTTGAAATTAATTAGTCTGATGTAAAAAAATTTACGGTTTTTTATTTTTAACAAATTATTGATAATTAATATAAATTAAATTATTATTATTAGTTGAATTTTTTAAAGAAGAAGGTGTTTTTGTATAATTAATAACATTGACGTGTAATTAGAATATATGCTAAAAATGAAGGATTATTTTAAACTCTTTTTCAAATGAAAAGAGATCAATTTAATACCTCGAGGGTACGGGCGAAACATAATGACAAGGTCAGTAGTATTTATGACATTTTTCCTAGGTCAGGGTATAAACGAAAACAAAGTGAAAGGTGGGGGGTTTTTGAGTAATTAGGCCAAAAATAAATTGCGGGGTAAAAAAGTAAATATTTTTTTTAGGTATGCTTGTAAACTTTCAGTTTTTGAGGTAGATTTACTAATATTTATAATTTTTACGTATTCCTAAACTTTCCTTATTTCTACCCAACAAAATAAATATGTGATGAAAATCACTCCCAAAAAAATATTTTTTACAAATCACTCATAACTCATAAAAAAAGATGGATTCATAACAAAATAAGGATAATTGTAATCTTACACATGTCAATATATTATTGGTTATACAAATTTACAACTTCGATTCGGTTTGCCCGATCACCAACCACCACAAACTGTCGTCGGAGATGCTGCGGCTAACCACCAGAGATCCAGCCCGGTCAACCGACACACTCAACACTAGTCGGTCAACATTTAAAATAGTTAAATAAAATTGTTCACATTTAATATTGAACCCATGACTTGTAAGTAATTCACTATATGCTCTACCACTGAGTGAAAAGTTTTTGTAATTTCTATTTAATGTGTATAATATATAAAAAAAAAAATTAATAATATATCATCTGTCATTCACATGTCAACATTTTATATGTCATTCACAAGTAGTAATATATATCATTCCATATTATTTTTAAATCAACCATCTGTATAAAATCACTAATCTTTCACTACCACCAACCACCATCGAGTCGACCGATTCAATTCAAAATTATTCTTTAAAAAGTTGCTCGTTTGATTTATATTCGCTTACATTTAGTTATCTTGACTTTATTACAGTACCCCGTAATTTTAAAAATGTTGATTTTGCCACGTATGTTGTGTTTTAATTGGAAATGTTAAATTAAATATTGAATATGATTAAGAAAAATTAGCAGAACTACGATACTAGATTAAAAATGGACATGAGTTGAATTATATTAGGAGATTTGAGAAATTCTCCAAAATTATAAAGTATCAAAAAAATGAATCAAACGTTTTTAAAAATCGGGGTTTTAAAAATGTAATTATGTAAAGGGTAAATTCATTGTGAAATAAATTTTATTATAGGTTAAATAATTGAATTTGTATAATGCTCCCATACTTTTAAAAGTATTAAGTAAAATGCCACGAGGCATAAGTACGAGAAATAAATCAAGAACATCGGAATTAAGTTCAAGAAATAAAAGTTAGACAAAAGCAGTTTATTAAAATTATCGTAAAATAATAAATTAAGTGGAATTTATTATTCAATAAATTGGAATTTAACAGGACAAAAGAAAGGTCGATAAATTAAAATAAAATAATTGGTAAGTCCCAAATTAATAAATTTTACGATAAAGTTCATAAAATAAAATTAAGAAGCTAAGAGCAAATTTTATAAATTTGGATGAAAGGATTTTAATTAAATAAAATTAGATTATCGGAAAAAGAAAAATGATATAAATAAATTATTTGGATACAGATAAATAAATAATGCGACAGAGTCCATTATTCATTGATAAAGAATAATCACCAAGGTTCCGTTTTATTGTCAAATCAATTTGGTATCTTATTGGAGGAATTGAAAGCTTAAGGATATGGTTGTAAGAGGTTCCTAGTTTAAGCATTTATATGGATTTTTTCCCCACAAATTCAATAAAAAAATGACACCTAAACTCCTCCACCTCTTCAAAATTTCTCTAGCTAAAATAAGATCAAAATCAGATATTAAAAAAAAATCAAAATCCCAAACCTTCTTCTTCTTCACTTCACCGAAACATCAACACCATTACCATCAACCTTGCACATACTCCACGGCGGCAAGGAAAGCTCAACCATCTGACCACCGATTTCGGTAATTTCAGCTCGGTTACAATGCCAACACACACGAGCTCAAGGTATAACTTAAAATTTTCAATTCGGTTGAGATTTAATTGATGTTTGCTAAGTTCAAGTGAATGATTTTCTGCTTTGGTTTTATGTTTGAAAATCTGAGATATATCAATATTGATGTTTGAGTGAGGTTTTTTAGGGTTGTGTTGATTAATGTTTTAGAAACCGAATACCCGTCAAGTAAGCTTGTTGGAATGGGTACTGGCAAACGATATTCTGCTCAAAAGAACAAAACAAATTCTGCTTAAATAGCAGAATCAGTTCTGCTCCAACGAGTAAAATGAACTCTGCTCACATGAGCAGAGTTCGGTCCTTGACGGGGACTTCTTGAGCAGTCCCCGATCATCCAAGAATGGAGTTTTTGGATGTAGGATAGAGTTTAGGTAATGACGTAATTCTTTTGATGTTAGTATCGTAATTGTCGGAGTGATGAAACTGAGTTTGAGGACTGCACTAGAACAGTCCAACATGACAACTTCCGACCAAATTTTAGATGACTTTGAGCGATGATTTTTGAAAAGATTCGAGTGGTATATCTTAAAGGATATACGGAGAGTGAAACGTGATTCTCGGATTAGGATTTCAACAAGTAATTATGGCTAGGTTGATTAAAATAGGTAGTGAGTTGAGAGTATAAAATCTGGAAATAACAAAGATCAAGCTCTGAAGGCTATTTCACGTATAAGAACGGACCTCAAACCGTAGTAAATTTAACTCGAAAATGAATAGGTACATAGACAGTATTACATAGATGAGTTGTACGCAAATTAATCATAAAGTCGTTAAGTTAGATCAAAAGATATTAAAGCTTGAAGTTGAGTCAAAAATAAGAAGTTTGAGAAAATGATTTCAAACATGTTAAGGATCCAACTTTAGAAATTTATTGTGAGCAAACGATAGGTCGAAACTAGTTGAAGTCTTCACGGATATTGTAGATGGGATTACAGGGTTTATAAATATCGAATTTGTTTTAAAGTATAACTACTATAGGTATCCTGTTTCGCAGCTTGAAACAGCAGCAATAATAGGTTGTTTTGCAGCCATAAATACTCAGTGTTGGGGAATCAATTTCAGGACCTATTTTCGACACCTTATGATGAAAATTTCAGTTTAGAATCTAAAGGAAAGTTATAGACAGGGTTACGGGCTATAAGAATGTCAAGTCTGTTTAGATACGGGCTGTTTTAAGTAAACGTTTTAATATCCCGAAGTTGACTAGTTAACTAGTTTTGGAAAACTAGTTTTAGCTAATGAATTGTTAGCTCATTAATTATTTAGATAATTAATTAATGCTTTGAGCTAAAATTAATTATAAATTATGGAAAAGTGATTGATTAAATTAATTATCGATTTAGCGATAATTAATTTAATTTAGCTAAATTGGATAGCTAATAGATAACATTTGGATTAATGTTATTTATTAATTGGAGTTATATTTTTAAAAAATAATCAACTTATTCTGAGTGATATAAATTAATTTCTTTGCTAAGTATTCCTGAGGAGCGTGCCGTAGCGTTGTTTGGTTTGGAAAATAGGGATAGTAAGTGGTAAGTTTATATTAATATTGTCAATATTTAATACTTGCATTATTTTTTATAAAGTGCTTTATTTGAATTGTTTTATTGTATTTAAATGTTTTAAAACCCTTCTATAGATCCGATAAAACAAGTTATCTATTGGGCAATGATAGAACTGTGTGTACATCAGTCATAATAATTAAATATACATAAAATACAAACAATATTTAATAAGATACGAAGTCATAAAGAATATCCTTTAAATTGACTGATGCTAGTTTGACTCGGTTGAACTATCTCGGAACTGCATCAGAAAATGATTAATGCTAGTTAACTCGGTTGAATTATCTCGAGACTGCATTAATCGAGACTGGAAAAATATGATGAATTGGCACCTTTTTGAGCCACTATATCATTGTGTTCGCCTTACAAATAACTGGAAAAATATATTTTTGAGCCTCTATTTTAACTTTAACTTCTCTTTTCCAATTTCAGTTTTTAACTTTGCTTTTCAATTTTTTTCAATTCAGTACAATTTTTATGTTCTAAGTATTTTTTTTCATGTTTTTACACAGCTTCTCTCCTTTCTCTTGTGCTCTGATCTCTGCATATATGCCTGCTGCTACCAAAGTATGACTTATTCTTAAATTGATTTGAAAGAGTTGAAGTTCAATTAGCAAATAGAATTTGGCTGTTCTTGTTAATATGGATAGCCTGAAATCTACACTCTGATTTTTTTACTTGCCAAGTATTTACCTTTTGAAACAGATTATTTGTGTCATATATGTGAACTGTGATTCTATAAAGGCCTAAAGGGAATTTTTATAAATTCAGCAACTTTATATCATTTTTTGTATATGATAAGAGAATATTTGTATAATTTTGTATGGGGGGTGCAGAAATTATGATACAATTTGTATTTTTTTGTATCATTTAGCAGTTTGGTACTGCACATTGTATTGTAATGTAGTATTTTCATGTAAATTGTTATGTTAATTTTATATTTCTATCTTTGCAAAAGGCTCAGATATAGGCCTATTCATAAGGCCCAAACCGATGTACCGAACCGAAACCAAATCAAATCGACCAATATATTTCAGTTACAAATTAATTGGTTTCTATTTAAAAATTTGGTAATTTGGCTTACAACTTTCAAATGAATTAGTGCGTCAGTGATTGAATCCTGACTTTCGAACCGAACCGAACCGACGCACACCCCTAGTTTCGAATCAAGAATTTGGATCGTGACAAAGTTGGTATTAGAAAAATGGTTTAGTGTCCCAGACCATTGTTCTTTTGTGATTGGAGTATAGAAATAAGAGTTGATAAGTACCTAGGAACTATTGCGGATACAAGAATTTCCAATCAAGTCTTTTAAGCATATTTTCAAACATTTTACAAAACGTCCTCTCCTACATATGTGGTATTAGGATATGAGTTATATGTGTGCCTAAACAGTGACAGATGGACCTTAGAGACAATGGGGGATATTGGACCCCCCTCAAAAAATCTCTAGAGACCCCTAAAAATAATTTTGAAAGAAAAATAATCCTTACCTAATTTGTCCTTATCTAAATAAAGTGGGAACCAAGCAAAATTGCTTTCCAAAATCAAATACGGAATTCTAAAACTCATTTTTCTATTTGATTATAACTTATTTACTTTAAATGGGGTTCAAGTCGATTCCTCTTTTATTTATTTTAAGTGGGGTACAAGCCAATTCCTCTTTTTCCTATTTGTATTATATTACTATCCCTATATATATATATATAGCGGACAATTTCGAATCTTGCACAGGTATGCTAATTTTTTTTATTTAAATTATACTGTTTATCTAAGAACTAGTAGTAAATTAAAAAATTATTATTATTAGGTAAAAACAAGATGAAATTCTGTATTATTTTCTTACTAAGATTTATCTAAGTCACAAATATTAATAAAAAAACCTCAATCAACCATTAACCTTATAATTTTTATTTTATTCAAAATTAAACTTATATAATTTTATTGTATTTAGATTTTAATTAGTACAAAATTAATTTTTTACTCAACTATTTGACTAATTTTTTATTTTTCAGATATGGAGCGAAGAATAGCAACTGTTGTTAAGCAAACAATTTCATCAAGCAATCAGTCAGAGCAATCAAATGTTGAAGTTGAATCAAACGACCAACCTACTATTCCTGTTTCACCAATACAAATTGATATGAATATTGATTTAGATAATCTTCCTAGTGATCCTGGATTACGGCCTAATATAATGGCTTATCCATCTGACGTGAGAAAACAAGTTCGTAGAGCATATTTATTAAAAGGATCGTGTCAACCGCGACAACATATTTTTCCTCAAAAGACGGATGGAAATCGAAAGCGTAAATTTATTGTCACTTGGTTTGATGAATTCAGGCCTTGGTTGGAATATAGTATCGCAAAAGATGCTGCGTTTTGTTTATATTGCTATCTTTTTTCAGCTGGCCGCACTGAAAGAGGTCATGATGCCTTTGTAACTGAAGGTTTCAGTTCCTGGCGCAAAAAAGAAAGGTTGCGATAGCGATCACAATAAATGTAGGTTGACTTGTCAAAATTTAATGAATCAAGCTCAGCACATTGAGGTATCTTTTTCTAAGCAATCTGAACAAACAAAGATTGATTATTGTTGTAGATTGAATGCCTCGATTATTTGTTTGCGCTATCTTATGATGCAAGGATTGGCTTTTCGAGGAAATGATGAAACAGAAACCTCATTAAATCAAGGGAATTTTATTGAACTTCTAAAAGTTATTGCTTCATGCAATGAGGATATTAATAAAGTTTTTTTAAGTAATGCTCATGAGAATCTTAAACTTACAGCTCCTTATATTCAAAAAGATATCATCAATGCAGCCGCAGTTGAGACAACAAATGCTATAATTGAAGACATTGGGAATAATTGTTTTTTCGATTCTAGTTGATGAATGTCGAGATGTATCAATTAAAGAGAAAATGGGAATTGTTATTCGGTATGTGAATAAAAGTGGATGTATTATTGAACGTTTTCTTGGCCTTGTGCATGTTACTGATACAAGTGCTGCATCACTTAAGAAAGGCATTTATTATTTCTTTTCCAAATATGGATTGAGCATATCTAGTTTGAGAGGTCAAGGCTATGATGGAGCCTGTAATATGCGAGGTGAATTCAATGGGCTTAAAAGTTTGATACTAAAAGAGAACTCTCAAGCTTATTATATACATTGTTTTGCTCACCAACTTCAACTTACACTTGTTGTTGTTGCTAAAAAGCATGTAAGTGTTAGTTCTTTTTTTAATACTGTTGCACGTTTATACAATGTTGTTGGTGGTTCTTGTAAGTGTATGGATATGCTTCGAGAGAAGCAAATAGAGAAGATTCTTCAAGGAATTGAAAATGATGAAATACAGACTGGAAGGGGTCTTAATCAACAACGGTCTTTGAAACGACCGTCAGATACTCGCTGGAGTTCCCATTATGGTACGCTAATGAACATTATACATCTTTTTTCTTCTATCATTGAGGTTCTTGAATACATTGGAGAGAATGGTAAAGATGATGCACAAAAGGCCGAAGCAGTTGATTTGTTAGACATTATAAACCGTTTTGAATTTGCATTTGTTCTACACCTTATGAGAAAAATATTAGGGATTACACATGAATTGTCACAAGTTCTGCAGAAAAAGGATCAAGATATCATAAATGCAGTTAATCTTGTTAAGGTTTCGAAGCTGCATTTACAAGAGATGAGAGATAATGGTTGGGAGATTTTGTTATCTACAGTTTCTAAATTTTGCAGTGTGGAAGACATAAATATACTATGTATGGAAGATGTATATGCAATTCGTGGTAGGTTACGGCGTAGATCTAAGGCAATTACTAATCTTCATTATTATCAAGCCGATTTATTTTATTCAGTGATTGACACACAATTGCATGAGTTGAACAATCGTTTTGATGAAGCGAATACAGATTTGCTTATATCGATGGCATGCTTAGATCCAAAAGGAAGATTTTCTTCGTTTGATAAAAATAAGCTGATATGCCTAGCAAGATTCTATCCAAAGGATTTTTCTCCAATTTCTCTAATTGAGCTTGAATGTCAGCTGGATACCTTCATTATTGATATGCGCTTGGATGAAAATGTTTCTGAGGTGGTGGGAATTGCTAATCTTGCTCAAAAGATGGTCGCGACAAGAAAAGATGATGTCTTTCCATTGGTGTATTTATTAATAAAATTGTCTTTGACTTTACCAGTTGCTACTGCTATAGTGGAAAGGGCTTTTTCTGCCATGAATATTATCAAGAGTCCCCTACGTAATCGAATGGGTGATGGGTTATGTAATGATTGTTTGGTAACTTATATTGAGAAAGATATATTCGCATGCATCACCAATGAGACTATAATGCAACGATTCCAAAAAATGAAAAATAGGAGAGGAATGTTATGATCCATTGTATAGATTAATTTTTTTTTATGTAATTTTTTATTTATTTTTATATAATATAATATTTAAAAATGGGCCCCCCTCTTCAATATTTTTGTATCTGTCACTATGCCTAAGCATAACATATATTTATGAAAACGTGTGTAAATTATGATTATGATTTGATTGGATATGTAAATGCGTTTTGGTACGACATGATATGTTTTATAGTATGTCCACTCAGAAGAGTGATATGCTTTTGAATTTGATTAGATTTATATACTCATGAGGCTTGCTATATGTACTTTATAATTAATTTATTTGAATGATTAGATGTTTTTGAGTTTTTCTAAGTCTACGATGAGTAGAATACTCTCGAGACTTAAGATATGTAACATGGCCAAGTAAGATCGAAAGGAATGGAATGTTCTCAGAGTTTGGCTCACGTATATTGATTTTGAACATGAATTTTATGTATGCTATGTTTTAAGGAACACATCGAGATTCCTGCATATTAAATGAATGAGGAAAGAACTGCTCGAGCGTGTATTGTTGTACGCAAGTAAACGAGGTTCGAGAGGAGGCTAGAGGTAATGAAGGTGGATATGACCTAATCCAGCCAAAAGGTAGAGGCCTTGGACGAGGTAGAGATCAAGAAGAACCCAGAGTAGATCAAGCTGGGATTGTGCATGAACCATGCGTACTGTAACAACCCAATATTAATGTTAATCAATTAGCAACAAAACTAACTGATATGCGAAACTATATGCTAATGATGTGAAAATTTATACAAAGACAATATCAACGTGGGTTAGAAGTATTAATAAAGATTTATATTGGCTTATATGAAGGTTAATCCAAATGAATTTGTGATAGGATTATGACCTCAATTTATAGGATTATTAACCTAGACAGACATGGAGTTCGTGCAAGTTGTCGACAGTGTAAGACAACTAGAGAGTGCATTGATTCAGTTTGGTAAAGTCTCTGATCTCTCACAACCAACCCAGGTCAGAGATAAATGTTTGAATTGTGAATATCAAACGTGAAAATAAGAAAATGGTCAAATCTCTTGGGTTAATCTAGTATAAGCAGAAACATTTGAAGCTTTTCCTCAAATGATGCGTAACATCCATAATAATAATAATAATGGTAGTGGTAATATGGTAACAGGATAATGGGTAAAGTTGGAAGTTTTATAAACAAAAATCCTAAATTTAGTATTTGTTTATATAAAGGAGGGTAACCTATTTTTTGTTGAAACAAAAACAATATTCACTCTAGCCGTCACACAGTCTCAGCACACTATCATAATCCAATTTGTTTTTACAATTGAAAAGGTACAAAACTTTTATGAAAGTTTCATAAAAGTCCATACCTTTTATGAAAGTTTCACAAAAGTACAAACTTTTATCCAATTTGTCTTGAAATACAGAATTTCATTTCAATTATGTCCAACTACGCGATTTTACCGATGTGGCACCTATATGGCGCTAATGTGGCAATGCCACACATCAGCGCCACATAAGCTAAATCGCCTAATTGGACATAATTAAAATGAAATCCTGCATTTCAGGACAAATTGGATAAAATGGAAAGGTTTGGACTTTTGTGAAACTTTCATAAAAGTTTTTGACTTTTTTAGTTATTTTTTCTAATTAATAGTATGTGTTATAAATTTTTTTAGGAGACGCGGATAAAGTTAATAGTCGAATAGCACCATATGGTAAGATTACTACGCGATCGAGGTAAGTATAGTTAATTATATTTATGTATATTAATTAATTTTTAAATGTGATTTTTTTTTTATTATGTAACTGTCATTTATTGTGGTACATGATTAATTATATGCTAGTGGATTGAGTGAGTATAATATTGTATGTTTGTTTTTATTGTACTATACATAATAAGCTATGTGATTGTGAAATTAAGAAATATAGATATGTTGAATATATGTTTGCTAGTATTTGGTTATATTTGATGAGGCAGTTTAAAAATTAAATTTTGACAATAATTAAGGAAGTTGACAGTTTCTTACCTAGGATTGATTATATCAAATGGTTTAGAGATGAAATGATTGAATTGTGATATGATGAGATAAAGGATGTGATAAAAGTTCTGTTGGGCACTTCAGTGCCGGGAAGTGTCACGACCCAAAATATTGAGTCGAGACCGGCGCTAGGGAACGGGATTGGTAGCTCCGGAACCCGTAGCAAGCCTCAAACCACTATTAATGTTTCGCAAATAATAAACAAATAACACAACACAACAGAAGCAAATATACATAGCATTTATACACAATTATTTACACTAACTGTTCTGTTAACCCCGCGGGCTCTAGTTACCGTACCCTGTATGAACTGGCCTCGCGGCACTATATACAAAAGTTAGAGTAATAAAATATATCACCGGCATCTGGGGCCGTGAACAAAACATACTTCATGTAGCCTATCAAAAACATATAAACAGGACAGCAAGTAATATGTACATTCAAAATGTACTGCTATCTAGGCTACGACTCTGTCAACGCGGGACCACTACTGCAGCACTCACAGAATTCAGGAAATTATACATACGCAGCTGACTTCTGGACTTCAAAACTGGCTTCTAGCTAAATCCACACACTAAGCACCTGAAAAACATCAAAAGTGAGGGGTCAGTATTTAGGAAAATACTGAGTAAGTTTGCATTTACTAACGGTATTATTATAAAAACATAGCATCGCAATTCGAATCAACATTAATACAAAAATACATATGAACAAGTACTCGATCCTTTCGAAACTAAAATCCTGAAGTATAATTCAATTTACTATTATTCAAATCATACTGATCCAAATAGTCCGACCCGAGAGTGCAACCACGTCAGTCGTGACATATCTTTTAATTCCAAAGTTATGGGTCCAACCTATTGGTAGGTCCGACCTACTAGATACGGGGCTCAGGTCACTCTAACCGAGTTCACTCTCGTATCGCATTCATATCTCAGCTTTCAAAATCATATCATGCATGAATATCAAATCATACCTCATAGTCAAACACACTAGACTGACTCTTTTACTGGTGATCACACAGCCTATTGACACCCAATAGGTAGCTAGTTTCGTTGGATCGTATACTAGGTCCTTGTATACAAAATTCAATCAAAACATATAGCATATCAGCAATTCAAATATATATAATGCGATGCGTATAATCAGTTTATATATGATATCAAAATAACTTTACTCGATAACACACGAAAGTAAATTGCAACTCACAGTAACCGCTATCCAAGTAATGATGTGGTCGATCTGATAGTATGCCCTCGCTATCCCATGTCTACTGACCTCTCTGCTCGCTAACACGTCTGATACATATTAATTAACGTTTAATGGTTGGACATTAATCTCGTATTGTTATACGTATATTACTTTCAAATTCTAGGGTTTAGTTTCATTATTAATGTTATTCGTGAACTCGATGTTCCTTTATCGTATTCACGATATATCGAACTCTGCTTCTCGTATTCGAGAAATGTATAACGTCCTTAACATTTTCCATTCTTATTACTCGAGTAAAACGCCGAGCTAAAACCTTACTTTTTGAATTATCGGGGTCCTTAATCATTTTTAAGGTCTAATATTCGAAAATATTGAAATCTCACTTTATTAGGGCTAAAAGCCCATTTTGGTCCCCATGGACCCACTGTGCGGGCGCGCAAAGGTACTGTACGTCTGCACAATGTAGTGTGCGTCCGCACACATCGGCGTGCGATCGCACACCGAGGGCAGCCCCCTGGAAACTCATTTTTCGGGCACCCCGTCGTGCTCCTACACACCATACACCTATAGAACTTCATTTCCTCCAAAACCCGTATTTTTGTTTTTCCAAAAACGCTTAAATCGAGCTAAAAACGTTAAATTCTTAATCCTAAACTAAAACAGCCATAAATTCGAATTTTAGCATCGATTCTCGAGATATTACCTTGAAACGAAGCTTAAAACAAATAGAGCTCTTGATTCTGAAGAAATCGCCGCGAAAATCGCTCGATTCGTACATCGAACGGAGAAACGGCGGCGAAACGACGGTATCGATCGAAGGATTTCTCAAACTCTCTGGATGGTTCTTTCTCCTCATCTGATTCATATTTCACTTATATATATATATATATCGCTTCGCTTCGGAATTTATATTTTTTTTCAAAAACAATTTTATAAATAAAATTCCAAATAAAATAATTTATTTTGTTGAGTATGATGTAATAGTGAAGTAGATAAAATAACACATTGGTTAAAACATCATCTCTTAATCTAATTTAATTTTTTCAAATTTATATATTTTCATTTAAAATGTCTTTCTTTTCTCATTAATAAAGAAAGAATATTTAATATAAAATTCACAGTTAAATTGGTATAATACCAATTTTGACAACTTCATAATATTATTTTCGTATACGATATTAAATTTTCCAAAGCGATTAGAAAATTATTAAAATCACAACTCTGTAATCAATAACGCCCACATACCAGGCAAAAAATTAAAATAATAGTAATAGCCAACTTGCTTCGAACTTTTAAATTCAATTTTTAACATATTTTTAAAAAATAATGAACTTTTGGTAGTTGATTATATTTAAAACTCTTAGTTTTTTTATTAAATTTCGTTAATTTAATTTCATATGTCTATGTATTTTTATTTTATGTGAATTCTACCTTTTATTTGATGTCATATGATATATTAAATTAAAAGAAATGAAATTTATAGATTTTGTTAAAAATATATATTTTTTTAGTATTGACAAAATAATGAATGGCAGGTGGATTTAATAGTATTAAGTCTATTATACTCATATATATATATATATATATATATATATATATATATATATATATATATATATATATATATATATACTAACATCATAATTAAAGACTAACAAAACAACCTATTAAAATAAATAAATAGTCCACATAAAGTTTAATATAATTTTTTTATCACAGATAAAACTACTCCATGTTAGGTGCTAGCGGGAATTAATGAAGGTTAACGGAAATTAATTAGTACTATTACTAATCTAATTTAAATCAGGCGAAACAACTGCATGCGGGAAGTCAGGCTCGAAACTCCGATCTCCGAATGTAAAAGAGACTTAATCATTAGGCTAAAACCTCAAATACATAATAACACTAATTTTCTTTTTTATAAATTAACAATAATTTCTTTTTATAAATTAATAATAACAATAGTTTAAAGATTGATTAAAAAAGGCAAAAGGCTCACTTTGACCCCTGAGGTCGGACCAAAAGAATAAATAAGCCCCTAAGGTCGAGGTTGGCTCACTTCACACCCCGTAGTTGATCAAAACGGCTCACATTACACCGGACGCTAACTCTGTTAGTTTTTTCTGTTTAGACCCTTAGAAAAAAAGTTCAAAAGCATCCCTTATGTATAAATACTTACCAATTTTATATTTAATTTTTTTTAATCATTTTCACCCTCTTCTTCATTAAATATATATAATTAAATAATATTTAAAATTAAAATATTTATTAAAAAAGTAAAACTCAATTAATATTTTAAAACCTAATTAAACACTTTACAGCCCAACTAAACAAATCGAATCCAATTAAATCAATCGATTGAATGTAAAACTAATTAAATCAACTAAAACAATTACAATTAAAATATTTCTAATCACCGTCGATTTTTTTTCCGTTATTCCGAAACATTGGTCACTTATTTTTATAGACCGCCAGAATTTCTGGCGGTTATGTCCGGCCCGAGCTGTTCTCCCACTTGGGAAGAACAACTCGGGCAGCTGTTCTTCCCAGAAATGGGAAGAACAGCGCTGTTCTTCCCACTTCTGGGAAGAACATCTGGGAAGAACAGATGTTCTTCCCAAAGTGGGAAGAACATGATTTGTTCTTTCCACTTTGGGAAGAACAGATTATCTGTTCTTCCCAATGGGGAAGAACAAATCGTGTTCTTTCCCCTTTGGGAAGAATAGATCTAAAGTGGGAAGAACAAATTTTTTTTTCGTAAAGGGGGAAGAACAAATCCGGAGAAGACCGCCGTAATTGTCAGTATAATTTATTGACAAACAAATATAGGATCGTTTTGGAATAAATTTGGAGAAAAAATTATTCCGTTCATTTTTTTTATTTTTTTATTTAATTATTTATTTAATTAAATTTTAAAGTGTTGAAATAAGTTTTGATTGTTTTAATAAATATTTTAATTTTAAATATTTTAATTATTAATATATAAATGAAGAAGAGGGTGGAAATGGTTAAAAAAATTATAAATATGAGATTGGTAAGTATTTTAAACATTAAGGATGGTTTTGATATTTTTTCTTACCTGCCACATCATCATTTAACAGGAAGAAACTAACGGCGGTGTAATGTGAGCCGTTTTGTACAATCACAGGGTGTGAAGTGAGCCAACCTCGATTTTAGGGGCTTATTTATTCTTCTGGTCTGACTTCAGGGACCAAAGTGAGCCTTTTGCCATTAAAAAAGAAATAGACCCCACCAGTTCACACTTTTCAAAAATGAAGACAAAATAAGGAGGTTTATTTTTCCAACAAAGAGCAATGTACATTAAACAAAAAGGACAAAACATGGGTATAAAAGGAATTAAGACACACGGCTTAACAAATAATTTTCCCAGCAAGGACGATACATTTGGGCTTCAGCATAAAGGACAAATAGGGATAATATAGAGAACACGCATAAAAAAAACCATAACTTTACATAAATGGGCATAATGAATAAGCAGTTTTATCTCTAAAGGACCGAAACGTGTAAGGATATTAAAGGTATTCAAAATTGTGGTTCATTTTATATTGTAGATATACAGATATCTTGGTTAAATTGTCACTTTGATCCTTATTCTTTTTGTTTGTTATCATTTATCCTTTAAACTTTTCTTTTGTACGATTTAGTCCATAACTAAATCAATAAAACTTATACGTATTATTTATATCTAATAAATAATATGAATCGCGATATTAAAACTTTCCCGTCAAAACCTATAAATTTCCATTTTCGACACACAGTGGCTAAATTACCACTTTAGTCCCTGTATTTTATTTTGGGACTTTTCTTGACATTTTTCCCTTTAATTCCAATTCCAACTTTAGAATCAAAATATAACATTAATTTCCGCACATTTCTTTTCCCCAAACCGACCTACTTAAAGTTTTATTATTTTAATTTCTCTGAAATCTTTCCGATATCACCACTCCGGCGAGTCCAAAATGGACATGTGGCCCAGATAAATAATGAAATCTTTTGGGGTATTACAAGAAGATATTCTCGAAATCATAGAATATCTTGTGCGTTTTGCTAGACACTGGGGTGGTATCGCTATACTATGTGTTTGATATCTTGTGCGATATATATATTGTTAATATGATTGTGATGGCCGACAAACCATTGGATATGATTCAACTAAGTTAAGCGGCCCTAATTAAATACAAGTGACAGAAAGAGTCCCTTGGCAAGGTGGAGGCTGGGGCAATCCTAGAATAAGGCAAACGCTAGGAATGCCTTCACAACCAAACCTCAGTATGAATCAACTCATAACAATGGTTATTGTTAAGCAAATTATACGTTGATGATGAGATAGTCTATGTTACAACAATATCGGTGTATTGAAGAGGCTTATGACAGGAGTTTAGTATTAACACATGTGCGTTTAAATCCGTCATAGTTTGAGGTTCCTATTGATGCTCTTGAGTTATTAGAAAAAAAACGTAGCAAAATGCTCGTAAATTGCAAGCGAGATATAGATACTTTCAAATACATATAAGGAGTAACTCGAGAGCGGGTGCCAATATTTTGAGAATTAGTGACGGTAGTCAAAGTTTCGAATCAAGAGGTTCAGAATTCAAACCCTAACTTTTTCTTAATGTCAAAGGCGACATTATGATGTTTTTCATTTTGTTTCGGGTTCTTATTTTATTTTTGAGCAGGAGGGTCGTATTGCAAAAGAATGTCCCTAATTCGAGCGACAAGATTTCTTGATGAATATGACTTATTTAATCAACAAGCAAGACTAATCATTACTGAGTTAGCCACACAAAATCAACTGGATACCTACGCTAGCGGTCGTCATGGCCAAGGTTATAAACATAGAAGGGGCAGACGAATAAGGACTAGACGTAGAGTTAGAGACTTGGAAATTGGTCTGAACGAACCGATGGTAAATGTGTAATTAACCAATTAAAGGAAAAGAAAAGAAATAAATATGACAACCTCTCAGAGGTTGTTACATACTTGTACAACATGAGTTTCCTGCTGCCTAGGCAGTATGAGTGGCCACGACTCACAAATCGGTAGTTTCGATTTGAAATCATCGGTTTATAGTCGAAAAAAAGCTTGAATCGGCCTTAAACCGCTCCTTGAGAGGTTTCGAGACGGTTCGAAACTCACCGGTTCGGGTTCGGAAAACTAAAAAATTATTCTGTAATAAATAAATTTAATCATTTAAAATTAAGCTAAATTAAAATTACATTTAATATAAATAATAATTATACTTTTTGAATTTAAAAATCTATTTTATTTATCATAAATTTTGATAATTGATTTTTTATAATAGTAGATATAGTCATATATTTTTATAGTAATAAAATAGAAGTAATAGTTTTTTAGAACAAAAATAAAACTAATAGTCAATATTTAAAAGAATTAATAAATTAAAATATATTAAATACAAATAAATAGTATTATACATATTATAAACAATATTGTATGACATACTAATAATTAATCACATATAATACATATATTATATATAATTTAGAATATACATCTTAAAAAATAACGCGGTTCGAAAACGGAACTTCCTGTTTGCAATCAACCGACAATTCTAGTTTTCAAAAAGTTTAATCGGCACGAAACAGATTCCATACTACTTTAAACAGTTCAGAATTTAACAGTTTCGATCCAAATTTGATCGGACCAATTTTGGACCGGTTCACGGTGCAACCCGAACTACGTCCACCTCTAATGGAAGCAGGAATTTTTGTTCAAATATAAATATTTTTTTGTCAAATATAAATATTTTTTGGTAGAGGAAGCATACGATTTTTGTGTGTGACCTCACAATTTTAGTTTTAGAATTATTAAAAGAAAGGGCAATATTGTAAAAGAAGAAAATTGTAACGGCTAGTTGGACTAGTAGCGTGAAGTACCGTTGTGTATGCGAGTGGAACTCAAAGCACTTTTCCCAAGGCCTTCACTACCAACACTCAGCAGCTCACACTGCACATTCTCTCCATTCTCCCTTTTTTTTTTCTTTTTTTGATTTCCATTGAAAAACCAGAAAATAAAAATAATAAACTTTTTTTAATTATTAAGATCCAAAGAGGTTGAATTTGGTTCTGGGTATTTGTTTGTTCATCATGAACATCTTCAAGAAGAAAACTTCTCCTAAAGGTACTTAATTTTTCTTGTTTTATATGCACTGTTTTTGTGTTTGGGTACAATTTGATTGGCATTTTAGTAAAAGTAAATGCTTCAATTCTGAATGTTCTTTTGTTTCTTGAGAAACCCACATAATCATTTGTTTACTTTCATTAGAAAGCTGTGATCTTTTCCAAATTTTAGCTCATTTTTATTGGTTTTGTTTTAAATTTAAAAGTGTTGACTGATTTGGTGTTGTAATTTTACAGAAGCTCTTAGGACCAGCAAGAGAGAGATGGGCGTTGCTACTAGAGGTTTGTAGTCTAATATTATGTAAAATTACCCAATTCGATTATGTGAGTGTAATAATTAAATGACAAACTAAGTACAAACAATCTTTTGTGTTATTTATATAGTATTGAGATTAGGTAGCACGGAAACTTCACTCAATCAATGTTTCCCGTTACAGAAACGTCTACTGTTTTGCTGTGTCCTTGTCCAAATGTCCCGTTTTTCCAGCGCCCGTGCTACCTCAGATTAGTTTATAACAGTATTTTTCCTTCTTGGTTACCCAATTAGTTAAATAGATAAACACACTTCAGTTATCTGTCATCAGACAAGTATTTGGGACATAGAGAACCATTTAAGTATGAAACTTGGGATGTTCTGGATTATGATCAGTTATTATAAATTTTAAATTTTAAAAGCTTTCAAATGCACTTGAAAAAGAGAAAAAGTTAAAGAAAACACAGATTTTGTTTTAGGTAGGCTCTTCTCTACTACACCTGAATTTTGTTCATAGCTCTCATGGATCACTATATAATGAGAATTCTTGAGGAAATGCCAACGATATAATGGGTTGTTATTATGAGAATTCTTGAGGAAATGCAGGAAACCGAGAAATTAGCGCTAACGATATTTGTGATGTTTCACAATCTTTATGCAGCTTTCAATACAAAGAAATGTTTTTAATTTACCCTTAGAAGTATCTTTTTAAGGTTATAAGGGATATTACGCAAAGAATCTATTCTGATACGAATTATTGCTTGCTGCAGATCTTACACTGATGCTTATTGTGTTTAACTTTTTTTTCCTCCCTCATACAAATTATTGCCTGCTCCAGACCTTGCTGATGCTTATTATGTTTTACTAATTTTTTCCTTCCCTCTTTTGTTATGTAGGAATTGAACGTGAAATTGCATCGCTTCAACTTGAGGTATGTTATGTTATCTTGCTGCTGTGTTGGAAATATACACCTCGACCATGTACTTTTATTAAATGTACTCTGTTTTGTGTATTAGGAAAAGAGATTAGTGGCGGAGATCAAGCAAACAGCTAAAACTGGAAATGAGGCAAGTTTCTTTCTTTTTTTCATGTAGCTGACCATGAATTCAGACTGTATTCTTGTAGAAATTATAATGAGGGGATATGATCACATTTTACTCAGTCTTGTTTTGCACAAAGTAAGTGTCTGGTTTAGAAACTTGATGCAAGACCTTTTTTTCTTATGAATTTTCTGAAAATTCAGATTATAAGTTGATCAACAACAATTGTAGTATATATTGACATTAACAACTAACGGGTTGTGATTGACAAATAAGCGCTGAGCAGGATGACATGTTAGGCAATAGGCACCCTTGAACTTGAAAATTTGAGCCTTACAATTTCAAATATCAACTGGAATGACATGACATAAGTTGTACCAATTTGGTGTATCTAAGGCTGAATCATAAATGACATGTACAAATGTGAAACATTGGCACAAGTCAATAAACAAATAAATATGATATTACTTGCAGTAATTTTATTAGTACATGTTGGTTTGTGTTGAAATCACATTGTCCTGCAAAATTCTCTTAAAGAGCATAAACTGTACCAAACTGTAGTCAATGACTGGATCCTGCATAATTTTTATTTTGCATTCAATGAAGTGCTTTTGAGGTGAAAATTAATTTGCTAGATTTAGCTTAGTTATCACATAAAACATGCTTAATAGTTTCTTCAATTTTTATCATTTGCTTACTTGCTTTCTGCATGCATTTTAGGCTGCTACTAAAATCTTAGCACGCCAACTTGTTCGGCTACGGCAACAAATAACTAACTTACAAGGTAGTCGTGCCCAAATCAGAGGTGTAGCTACTCATACACAGGTTGCTTTTCTTTCAGAAAAATATAATTGATTAAATTATTGTTATACTTGTTTCTCTTATATTATCTATAACTAATGAATCTTTGATTACAGGCACTATATGCTAGCACTTCAATTTCTACAGGAATGAAAGGTGCTACCAAGGCAATGGTGGCAATGAACAAGGTCTCAAATTCACCATCTCTTATACAAAATATATGTATACCTGCTTATGAGATAGAATATTCGACTATAATACTTGTGGTTGAAATGTATTACCTGATCTCACACCTTCTGTTGCGGAATGTTAGAAATTATATATATGTATGCCCAGCATTTTGTTATTTAAGTAATCATATTCTTACTTCAGATTGTTGTAGCATCGTTCCTGATGTTGACAATAATTTTTTTATCTAATACTACTTTGGGAAGAAATTTTGGCTAAGACAATGCATGAGAAAATTTATGTCCTTAGTTGTTCCTCCAATATGATTTTCCCGTGAAGGGTGTTTTAGCATATTTTTCCATAGACTAACAAAAGGTTCATATCCTAATCCTTCTATTACAGCAAATGGCTCCTACCAAGCAAATTAAAGTTATAAAAGATTTCCAGAAGCAGTCAGCACAGCTGGACATGACGGTAATTTTTTTTCGCTTTTTATTATTTACACTTCTTCTCTTCTTGTGTCTCCCCTACAGTACACATCCTTCTTCCAATCAAAAGGCTTGTCCTTAGTAAAAGACCTAAACGCAGTTTGATTTTATTCATCAACTCCACCAGCACAATATTACTATTGCCAAATGGAATGAATCTAATCCATTCCAACGATTGCTTAACTGGTAGATTTAGAGAGTTAAACATGCATTTGTGAATCGGGATTCTGAAAGTAACATGCGGCCTCTTTTTGCAGATTGAGATGATGTCAGAGGCTATTGATGAAACTTTAGACAAAGATGAGGCTGAAGAGGAAACAGAGGAACTTACTAACCAGGTGCTACATTGTCAGCCTCATGTTACTTCCATTTTAGTTTCAGTGTACTGGTCCTAATGTAACTACTAACTTTAATTCATATGAACTCATTGTAGGTGCTTGATGAGATTGGTGTTGATATTGCGTCTCAGGTATTTCATCCAAAATTTGACCATCTTATAAAATTCGTGTATACTTACAGTTTCCACAATCTATAACTGCGAAAATCTGAAATCTTGTCTCTCTTCTTGCGCTACAGCTATCTGCAGCTCCAAAGGGACGAATTGCATCAAAGGCTGCTCCTAATGCTGTCAAAAGGTACACTCACTCTTTCTCTGAAATAAGACCCATTAGTACAAGCGTGTTAGTGAATATATAAATCTCCATTTCTAGAGATTGTCATGATCCGTTGATGCATTAACATTCACAAACACAAATCTCAATTTGTTAAAGAGTATATCAATGGTTCTTGCTAACCATGTTCTGGAACTATTACAAAAATGTTGAACTTCAAAGTTTTAGTTAGAAACCATGACGCCTTCGAAGTCGCTATGGATTTCAGAATTTTCACAGCAGTTAGTCTATAGAGCCCTTCAAATTAGTCGCTAGCAAATAATTCGACATTTTACGCTTTGATGGGAAGCTAGATACACCATGCATGTAATGTCTTGCATTGACATTGACAGAGAAGGGCTTTTAAATTTTTGAAGCACAAGCGAGTTTGGTTCCTGATTGCATTGGTTTTTATTTAAATGCAGTTCTGAATCTCCTGATGTTGAGGATCTTGAAAAAAGGTTGGCCTCCCTTCGACGCATCTGATCAAGAAACAAAATTGTGGTGGTCAAACATGTGCAGCACAATCTTAAATTCCATGTAAATTTTCTTACAGAAAGATTCATGCAGAAGAGAAATTGTATTTGTAGGATTATTATGGTTACATATGTTCTAGTTATAAAAAAAATGACCAGATTACTATATTTAGTACGATAATTAGTATAAATGAGAAAAGTATTTCAAACTTGGCTTGCATTGATTGAAGTTTGTTTCCAATATTGTGTTCAAGAAATAAACTGTGAGGCGTTTTCATTTTTTATTTTTGCCCTCTTGAAATAGGGTTTTACAGTGTGAAAGTTGTATGCATGACTAATTTTCAGCTAGGATATATTATGAGTGGGCTACTTAGACTCGGAAAAAAACATAAAATCGACTCAAAATGTTGAGTAGTACTCGAGCTAATCGAGTTTAATTTTGAGCCGAGCTCAAGTATTAGATAAAAGGACGCGTGTAGCTTGAATGTTATTCCAACTCGAGTTCGAGTTTGAGAATTTAAGTTCGTTCAAGGTCAAGCTTGTATCAAGGGAACCAGTTTCTGTTTGTACCAGTCCAGAAGATGGTTGGTGGACCTGAAGTGTGACACAGCCCAAGACTTGATTAAAAGAGTTGAATGAGCTTATCTGGAAAATTCAGTCTTGTTTATTTTTGGTTTAATAGAAGAAGGGCTTTTTACTCAAATAACCAACATTCAAGTTTGATATACTTTTATACTGATTCATGTTTGACATTTTAAAACTAACATACAAAAAAGAATTTATTACTTTTATACCATTCATATAAATAGAACTCTAATAGCACAAACCCTCATAAACAAAATTATTTTCTCTCCTCAGATTTCTCTTTCCTTTCTCTCTCAACTCACCTTTTGTTTTTTGCATCAATCCGTCTCCGCCGTTCCATTTTCGTCGTTCCGCCTTCGCCGTTTGGCCTCCGCCGTTTGGCCTCCGCCGTTCCGCCTTTGTTTCGCCGTTAGCTTTCTTTTATCGTTTTGATTTCAGATCTGAATTTTTTTGTTCTTTTTTTTTTATTTTTCAGATCTGTAATTTGTTTATTTATTAATGTTTTTTCACCATTAAACATGTATAAAGAGTATATTTAAAGAATCTAATACTCATTTCATGTTATGTAGAATAATTTTGTGATTTTATAGAATAAAATTCTGTTATTTTTGCATTTTTTTTTGTGTTTTTGCGTTTTTTTATTCTGTAAAACGATTTCTTGATGATGATTGATTGCTGAATTATTGTAATGTTACAGTGTTTTTGATTTTATGTTGACTTTATGTTAATATTATGTTGATATCAACTGATTTTTTTATATTTTAATATTGAAAAATAAGATAATATCGTCTGTGAAATCAACTAAAAAAATTAAATTAAATTAAATTGAGACTAGAAATGATATGGTAGCATCAAGGAGAAGACATATAATGATGTTGAATTATTGTAATATTACAGTGTTGATATTGTGTTGATTTTCAGTTGATATTTTGTTGATTTTATCATCGGCGAAGAAGACAATAATGATGTTAAATTATTGTAATGTTACAATGTTGATCTTATGTTGATATTGTGTTGATATTATGTTGATATTTACTTGATTTAACATTAACGAAAAAGAACACATTATATGTAAAATAAAATAAAAAAATTGATATCAAATTGAAAAAATGTATAAAATGCAAAAAAAGATTGAAAAATTTAAATTAGTGAATTTATTACATATGTTGATTTCGTATTGATTTCATGTTGATATTAAAACTGACGAAAAACATCAGCAGTAAAAAAAAGTCAAAATCCAAAAAAATAAAAAAAATAAAAAAATAAAAAAAATTGAAATTAAAATATGTGATAGATATTAAGTGCAGGAATATAATGGTGAAAAAAATAATTAAAAATGATGAAAGAAAATGATGGAAAATGTGAATTAATATAAAAAGTAAAGTTTTTTTCAAAAAGTAGTATAAAAAAAAAGCTGGTATGAAATGTAAAGATTTACAAGTGGTGGTAAAAAAGTAAATGTTGGAGAAAAAACAGTATTTCATATAAAACGCTCATTAAAGAATTATGCTCTTTTGGGCCCAAATAATGGGTACCTTTTTTCTCCAAAAAATTACATATATACCAAAGAGTTAATTAGAGGAAAAACGGGAATCAGCCAAATTAATTAGCTAAATACGGTCCTAAGTTTTATTTTAGAGATTTAGACCTTCTTTCCTTTTTTTTTGATTTCTATGCTTTCTGGTTTTGACAAATACGATCTTGTTTTTTTGTTCTTCAATTAAAAATTCAGTTCAAACCCTAACATAACCAAAAAAGCAGCAACCTTCGACACAATTCCTCCGCCATCACTGAAGCAGAGGTCGCCTTCTCCTTTCATTACTAGGTTTGCCAACAGAATTTAAATTTCTGACTGAAGCGGCAAGCGGCAGCGGTGACGACGGAGCGGAGATGAAGAAGCGTGGCGGTGAGAAAGGTTTTCATAGACAAATCTCTTTCTTTTAACACCCCACAACAAGAATGGGATAATTCTCCATGATGAAGAAGCTCTACTCCATTTTTTTCTATTATTTTTAAAGTAATGGTTAATTTCAACTCTACTTCTTGAGTTTTGTTGGGTTCATTATGGAGGTTGGTGGTAGATTGTCGTGGATGTTTATGGATTTGCTATTTTTTTGTTGTTTGAGTGTTTTGATGGTCTTTGATGTCGATCAAGAAGCTACAACAATTTTATGATTTTTGGTGTTGCACAACCTGCACTCTAAGTGTTTGAGGAAATGCTTATGAGAATTGTAATGTTTTTGAGTGTTTGGGTAACCAATGGCTAACATTAGGTAAACCGTTGGATAACTTGTAGAGAAGATGAGGCTGATGCCATTCAGTGAATTAGCCAAGGAGATCCGCTTGGAGAAGGGGATAGCGGTGCTGCGACAACGTAAAATGTTTATGGATTTGCTCATTTTTTTGTTGTTTGAGTTATGAGAATTGTAATGTTTTTGGGTGTTGGGTAACTAATGGTTGACATTAGGTAAATCGTTGGGTAATTTGTTATAAATTTTATTTTGAATATATTATTCATAGTTATGCGAGACTGCGAGAAGCGAAATTGATGATCAGCCTGCACTCTCGGTGTTTGAAGAAATGCTTATGAGAATTGTAATGTTTTTAGGTGTTGGGTAACTAATGGTTACTATTGGGTAACCAATTGGATAACTTTATAATAAATTATATTTTGAATATATTATTCATAAAATCGTTAGGTAACTGGTTGTCGTCGTCGGAGATGGCGGATCTGTTGTGATAAAATTTATTTTATTGCTATTTTACCAATCGTTAGTTAACTAATTTTTCTTTTATGAACGATTGTGGTGATGTGGTGGTGGTTTGATTTTTGGTGTTGCACTGCCTGCACTCTAACTATTTGAAAAAATGCTTATGAGAATTGTAATATTTTTGGGTGTTAAGTTACCAATGGTTAACATTAGGTATACCGTTGAGTAACATGTAATCAATGTTATTTTGAATATATTATTAATAAAAACGTTAGTTAACTGTTGTTGAATTTTATTTTGTTGCTATTTAACTAATGGTGTACTAAAAGTACATCAATGATCTTGTTTTTAGTACAATGTTGGTTAACAAATGGTTAATTAATAATATTAAATTTTAAAAAAGACGATTTAGATTTTATTTGACGGTTGATGTGGCTGTGATGAAGATGGAGGGATTTGTAATAGGATTTTCAACTAGTTTAATGAAAATGGAGATTTGAATTTGTAATAGTTTTGTTTGTTGGTTAACCAACAATGTTAGTATACCGTTGGGTAACCAAAATCGTATTTCTGATATTAAAAAAAATATTTTTGAGAATAACAAAAGTCGTTTTTGCAAAAAAAAAGTTCAGATTGTATTTTTCAAAAAAAAAAATTGAGGTAGTATTCTTGAGAATATTTTATCTTTTTTTGGTATTTATCTAAAAAACCCTATACCAAATAACGCCAAAATATTACATTCAATCCAAGTTTGCTGATGTCAGCGTGCATCACTGTGCGCTAACATCAGCGCGCGTGCTGTCTAGTGCACTTTAGTGCACCAGCCAGGGGCGGAACTACGCTTAGGCTCGGGTAGGCTCGAGCCCGAGCTGCCGTCGGAAAGTGGAAGGATCGGACCGGAGATCTGAAGCCGTAGAGATATGGAAGCTTTTGAGCCATGGCTGAAGAAAAGTGCAGCAGCCCTAAGAAGAAGAAGATGAACATGCGCTGCAAATTTCTTTTTTTAGGTTTTAAAAGAACCGAACGACATCGTTCAGTTCTTTTTTTTAAACTGTTCTAGAAGGCCGAAAACGACAATCATTTTGGTCTTCATTTAATCAAAAAAATAAAGGGCCAAACGGCAAGCTAATAACCGTACCCAGAAGAATGAAGGAAATTAAGCCTACCCTACCCCACTTGGCCACAAGTAACCATCAGCTCTCATTTTAATTTTGTATTATTTTTTAATTAATTTCATCAATTCCTTTATTAAATCCATCAATTTTCTATCTACACCTACTTTTCAATATTTCTAATCTAATTTCCAAATTTTCCAATCCAATTCTATAAAATCAAACAATCTCCAAATTTGAATAAGTAATTTTTTTTCAAATTTTATTTGTGTAAATTAATTTAATCTACATATTTATAATATTGTAGAATAATTATATTGATATTATTTTTGTAGGTTTGAAAAATCAAAAAATTGGTTAGGAACTTAGAGTAAAACAAAACAATTAAGTATTTTTTTATTATAGTCGTTTTATTTTGTTGATAAATAATTGATGAATTTTATTATTTGAATATTTTTGTGAATTTTTTTTAAAATTATTTGATAAAAACTAATTAAAATAATACAATTTAGGTTATGGATAAATTTATTATTAGAACACCAAAAAATGTCAACTCTTGTGATTGAGATGATAATTTGGGTATTTTGTTGGAAGAAAAAAAAGTATGTGTTGAGTTTGATTCTGCAAATTTTTGTGAAGATTTACGACGAACCCATTTTACAACGCTTTCAATATATGCAGACGCGAAAAATACAGTTGTCTTGCCGTGATCGAAACTAATATAAAAATTTATTATAATAGTCTATTCTACAACACTTTCAAGTTATGCAGACGCGGAGTACTATTTTTTTTATTAATATAAATAAATTTATATATTATTAATTGCATGTTATTTAGCCCGGGCTGAAAACAATTCCTGGTTCCGCCACTGGCACCAGCTGTGCTGGTGCACTAGCTAGCACACTGACCCGCTGGATGTGCGGGTCAGTTTGTTTGGATTGTTCAAATTGAACAATTCAAAGGGTCTGTTTCTTTGAATTGTTTAATTTGGACAATTCCAAACACATTAAATATATTTATTATTAAATATATTAAAAATATTATTTATATATTTCTTCTTAAATATAATTATTTATATATTTATTTATTTAAATTATACTAAAAAATAACCTGTTCTAAAATCCTATTACTAATACGTCTTTTTTAAATTAAAAACATTATTTACATATTTTTTTATGTCTTTTTTAAAATTCTATTACTAATATTTGTATATATTTCAGAAAATTATCGAAAGTAATTTGTTCTATATAAATTTAAAAAATATTAATATTAATTTAATTTAGCAAATATAAATAATTGAATTAATTAAAAAATACTAATATCAATTGTTAAAAAAAATCTTAGATCAAGAAGTGAATTATATGTAGTAAATTGAAGTTTAATCAATTTGATACATACAAAGGACATTTAAAATATTTCCAATACATATTTGAAACATATTTATTTTTCGAAATCTTTTTCTTATTTTTTATGTCTTTTTTTAAGTTCCATTTCTAATATTTTTATATATATCAGAGACTTGTCAAAAATTAAATTGAATCAACCGATGTATATATGATACATACAAATGGTATGTGAAAAATATATTTGATGAATATCTGATACATATTTGATACATCTCAAATAAATATCAAATACATATCTGATATATATTCGTTGTTTGAAACCTTTTTCTTACTTTTTATGTCTTTTTTTTAAGATCTATTATTAATATTTTTTATACGTCTCAAAAATTTATCGAAAATTTTAATACATACTTTACATACTATATACATTTTTTAGATATAGTAAGTTGAAGTTTAATTAATTGAATTAATTAAATTTTTAAATTGTTATTTTTTTTATTTTTATCAATTTATTAATTGAATCAAATGATGTATATTTGATACATACAAAAGGTATTTAAAAAATATATTTGATGCATGACTGATACATATTTGGTACATCTCTGATACATATACAGTACATAATTAATACATCTCTCATACATATACAAAACATTATTGATACGTATTCGTTGTCCGAAACTTTTTCCTTACTTTTTATGTCTTTTTTTAAGTTTTATTATTTATATTTTTATACATCTCAAAAACTTATCAAAAATTTTATATTTAATTAACAATAAATATGGCTTATTTTTTAATTTTTATTTGACAAAAAAGTGCCTACTTTTTCTATTTTTATGAGACAGAAACAATATTTTTTATATTTTTTATATTTTTATATTTTTAAAATTTAAAACTTTATATATTTTAAGATTAAAATTAAAATTAAGTAAGTAAATATATATTAGTATTTTAAAAATTTATTAAAATATTAAAATTTTGAAATTAAAATATTAAATAAGAAAATAAATAAGTAAAATAAAAAAAATTAGATAAACCATTTGTTTTAAATGTGAGGTCAAATTTAAATATTGAATAAGTAAATAAGTAAAGAAAGAATTTAATTTAAAAAAAGGAATATTTACACTCTCGGTAAAATATTTACAAACATGCTATCTTATACTTTCTCTTTATAAGAGTGTTTTTCATATTTCCAAATATGCCATCGTTATCTTTTTATTAACAAAAATACATTTTCCCTCTTTTTCTTCATCTTCTTCATCTAACCTTAATTTTATTTTCTCTCTTTCTCTATTAACATCATAACAAAATTTCATCTTCAAGCCACACCACCACCATTCTTATTCCGACCGCCACTCTCCCTCACGCCGCCACCCTCCCTCATGCACGCCGCCCTCCCTCGCTGCACACACTCGCTGCCGCCGCAGCCCTCTCTCACTGCTAGCAATCGCCGCCGCCGCCCTCTCTCACCGCTCGCAATCGCCGCCGCCGCCCTCCCTCGTTTCCTCGCTGCTCGCACTAGCCGTCGTCCTCCCTCACATGTAGATCTATGATTTGTACGTGTAGATCTATGATTTGCATGTGTAGATCTATGATTTATATGTCTAAATCTATAATTATTTTGTGTTTTTGTATGTATAGATCTAGGATTTATTGTATATGATTCGTGATTTGAATTGAATTTTCAATTTGTCTTCATCCTCATCTCCTTCGTTTTTTCAGACCTGGAATTTTTATTTTTAGATCTGATTTAAAAAAACGTATATAATTCGTATTATATACGGATTATATACAAATAATATACAGATTGAATTTTCAGATGTGAATTTTCTTTTAAAAAAACGTATATAATTCGTATTATATACGGATTATATATAGATAATATACAGATTATAAAAAAAGTTGTATTTTTGTAAATATTTTTAAAAAAATTGTATTGCTGTAATTATTTTTTATATTTTTGTTAAAAAAAATACATGTTGTATATTTGTAAATATTTTTATTTTTACCGGTATTTGTAAAAAAACTCTTAAAAAAGGGGGGGGATAGGTTAGCTGACCCGCGGGTCAGTTGAGCATCATGCGTCACGTCAGGCCTGCTGACGTTAGTGTTGGTACAAAATGTAATGTTGTCATAAAAATAGGCACCGCATGTTATTTAGGTGAGAGGGCAGTGTACCGCATGAAAAAGATACACCTTTTTTAAATACTTATGTAAATAACCCTTTATTTTTAGTCTTTTTATTTATTTACTTTTTGAATAAGAGATCGAATTTTATTAGGATTTGGCCTCTTAATTAAGGTTTGTACCTTATAAATAGTTAGGATCATTGTATTATTTTTTATTAGCACATCATTAATCAAAACTAAAGGTTAGGCTTTTTATCCTCAATTTCCGGATTCTCAATTTCTGAATTGAATCTTAATTTAGGAATAGAATTGACATTAATCTCGCTTGCATCTCAGGATTTCCAGATTAATACTGTTAGTTAAATCGAACGGCAACGTCATTCACAATTTGGGTTACGTCACTCAGATTCGGGTTATGTCACTTGAATATAGGTTACGTCATTCAGTTCATGTTTACATCATTCAGAATCACTCGGTTACAGCATCAGTACTTAAAATTATCCATTCACAAATTTAAAGATTTGAGCGTCGGTGAAAACCTCGCGAACATTTTTTTCCGACTCCAGTGGAGGACAGTTTATGGTCAGTACAAAAATAAGATTAAAGTGTATAGTGAATTAAGGTGAGATAGAAAACCACCAAAATTTTTTTTTGAAATGAGGCTTAAGTACAAATGAAATAGAAGATGGACTCGGCTTATATAGCCTCTGAAATGACCGGATATCATGATTTTCCCGCTATATTTGCCGGCTTTCTAACAACCATCATCTTCATGCAACAATTTATTTACCATTTTTTATGCATTATACACTTTCCTACTTTAAATTAAGCCCTATTTTTTGAATATTTTTTAAAAGTAATCTTGATCGTTAATATTAAAACATTTTTTTCTTTACAATAATGTTCCCTGAGTCTTGATATTAGTTGCATAATTAGGCGGGATAATGAAATATATTTGGTTATTTTTCTGTGTTTGTATGACAAATGGATATAAATGTTTTTATTTGTTTGTCTTTTTTCATTTCATGCATCACCATTTTCAAAATACTAATATTTATATACTTTATCAAGATCTTGTGTGTGGGTACCCAAAATTTTATTCAAATTCTCGAGTTTTGTATCATTCGAAGGGTCTTATAGCAAGGATTTTGAAGTTATTTTATTTGAAGAGTCTATGCAAAGTTCAAGAGTGAAATATTTTAAAAGATTCTTTGATATTGTGGAACAAAACAAAAATGGCAGTTGATTAGTTGATACAAGAATTGAGCAGAGAAATTCTGAATTAAAGTTGCTGAGCCTGGAGATTCTGTTATTGCACTTCATTCGAGTAATTCTCATTAAATGTACATTTTATTTACACGAACGAACGAGTTATAAATATAAAGTTATAGAGTATGGAAAATAATTTTTAAAATGAAAACGAAACGCAGAAACGTAGAACTAGTTTCCGTGCAATATTTGTAATAATAGTTTGTGATATGCAGGAGGTACAAGCTGTTGTTAGATGATTATTTACAAGTATATGAAGGGCTGTGTTCTTTAAACAAGGTTAGTGATTGGAAAAACTGAATTTTGTTTTTAATTTTCTGATTTGTGTGTTTAGGGAGACCTTATCGGTAAGGTCTGCACAGGAATTTCGATTCAGACGTTGACAAACAATCCTGATGTGCAATTGATGTGAAATGTTTAGGTGATGGTAAAGAAAAATCTGAACTCTCATGGGATGTAAGGTTTAGCATTGCGATCAAGATTGCGGAAGCCTTAAATTACCTGCACAACGAATGTTCTCCGCCTGTTATTCATAGAGATGTCAAATCATCAAACATTCTTCTAGCAGACGAGTTTCAACCACAGGTACGCGTGCATACCAAACTGTTCTCCACATTCTTGTGCACATATAGCAAAATTATGATATGAATCCTATTGTTCTGCATGGAATAGTTATCTGATTTCGGGCTTGCAATATGGGGACCGACGTCTTCATCTTTCAGGAATCAAGGCGACGTAGTTGGAACATTCGTGTATCTTGCTCCGGAATATTTTATGTATGGGAAAGTCAGTGACAAGATTGATGTGTATGCCTTTGGTGTAGTTCTACTTGAGTTGTTATCAGGAAGAAAACCAATTGGATATCAAATTCCCAAAGGCCAGGAAAGCTTGGTGATGTGGGCAAAACCAATAATTGACAGTGAGAATGTAAAGGGTATATTAGACCCAAATTCAGATGAAAATCTTGATGAGGCTCAAAGGCAAAGGATGGTTCTTGCAGCAAATCTCTGCATCACACGGGCAGCTAGGCTGCGTCAAAAAATGAATGAGGTACTTCCATAGTCCGTAATTTCCGATATTCTGAGCAATTTGAACAATTTCCTTTCCTTTTGCCAGGTTCTGAAGCTTCTACGAGGCGATAAAGATGCAGTGACGTGGGTGACACTTCGGAAAAAGGATCTCGACGATCTTGACAACCAAGATGGTAATGATGATGCAGTTTATCCAGATTCTTGTGCAGAGTCACACTTGAATCTTGCATTGCTTGATGTGGATGATGATTTGATATCGTTTAGTAGTTTCGAGCGTGGAAATCTTCAATACATTGAAGAATACATGAAAGATAGATGGAGCAGATCATCAAGCTTTGATTAGTTTTCTTTCATTTTTGTTCCTTTTTGCTGCTTGTTGCATGGCATCTTTCTGATTTTGTCCCTTGCATATTCTGCAGAGAGGATTTCTTGAGCAACCTTACAATTCTGTTAAGACTTGTAATATAGAGGGGAATAGAAATGTAAGTACCCCATGGTGAGGCGTTTTTGTAGTAGTAGATTTGTAGTATCATCCTGTTCAAAATGAAAATATCTAATGAACAGGAACTAGAGGGTGTTCTCAAAAATGTTGCTCCAATCTGACCTAGCTAGCAAGCAATCCCAGTTTACGACAGAGAACAAACGTATCTTTGTTTACTTCTGCTCCGGCAAGCACTAAAGTTTAAGAATAATTGTAGATTGGCGGCTACCTAAGCGAGCAGACAGTTAATAACTCTATTTTTGCGCTGTTTTTGAAGTTTTGTGATGCGGCAGAAATATAAATCAGAAAGGAATCAGCAAGCCAAGCAAATATCCCAAAACTTTACTTGTTTGCTTTAATCAATGAATATCAAAATTTTGATCACTGGACGACCAAGTTTACATGAACAGTATATATGTAAACTCTAAAAGGACTTGGCCCCTACAAATTGAACTGATCAATCAAAAGTCTAGTCCAGGCGACTTTACAACATCTTAGTTTCAATTTAACCGATTGCACAAAGCTGCAACTGCTGTCCTCCATGCTAAGCCTATTAATAAAAACTTGAATAAATGAACAGAACCTTCTCCAGCAAAATTGTCGTATCATATTGTCACTGATTGCCATTATGAGGTCTTCCTAGAGAGGTTCTTCAACCCGCATCCCACACATTTGAGTATAACTGTCCCTGTCGAGGGATCTGGCTTAATAACAAATTTAACCCCCAGAAACTCTCTGATATTTCTCAGAGTTTCAATTCCGTAAGGTGAGAGCTTCCCAACACGAATCTTTGATACATCTTGCGGACATAATGCACTTAGAAGAAATAATAATGCCTACAAACGAAAGAAATGAGTAACTGTAAGATGGCAGACAGGGAGTGTGAAATAGTATATAGATAGAAATTGGAAACCCATCAACAGAAGGCAATTCACTTTTTACTGTTTTTATCGGCAACAGACTTCAATTCCCACCCTTTACCTTCCCTATATTTGCTTAGGCATACAATTGGCTTTTTCTTCTCAAAAATATAGAAACTACTCCAGAAGTGATCTTTGGATACGTTCATTCAACTATTAATATTCACATATTTCTCATTTCATGCAACATATACGCACCAGGCTTTGATCAGAAAATCTTATTATATCATTAAAAAAGAAAAAAGTAATGAAGAGAGCACGTAAATAACTTCTACCTGGTGTGTCGAATCTACAACTCCACCTTGCTCAATCTCTTCAAGAAGAACTGAAGCAATTTGCTTACCAACATCTTCTGGAGGCATCAACTCTTTCTTTTCATCATCCAGTTCACCTAGATCATCCCCTCGAGCATATGAAATAGCAGTATCAGCAGAAATAAAGCATCCAGTAGTCGTTTCAGCAACCAAGGAAATTCCATAACCAGGAGAGCTGCCACAAAATCATTATCTATGAAAAATCTATCTCAACCATGCTAAAATAAAAATACACTTCACGATGCTTAAAAAAATTGAGAGCGTTTTGTAAAGGAAGGCATACTTTCCAGCCTGAAGACCAGCTTTATGATCAGTAAAAATGTGAACATCTGGAAGTAAACGATTAAAGATTCCTCGGGCAGCATGTATCATAGTATTTTCAAACTGAGACGACACTCTAGTAGAGTAAGTTACTCCTCTAATCCTCTTAACCATTCCCTCATCAATCCAGTTGACTGCCTGTAGACTTTGAACAACAGGAACTGATAAAACAACTTCCCCACCTCCAAGAGGCGGAGATCCACGATTCTCTATTTTCAATCCCAACCCTTCTGGCGGAACTCCAAATTGCTTCAACATGGGTAAGGAAGTAGAGCGAAAAGTATCAACACATGGATCCTTAGTGTCATTCGTAATCCCTGAAAACAACTCGAATCATAATTTTTAATTAAAACCTTAGTTCTTTTGCACATGTGCCTAGTAAAATTATCGAAATAATTGAAGTTATACACTGCAAGCACTAGTCCGAACGTTGAGAATTGGCCATGAATATCAACTTTTACACTATCACAATTGCCAAAAAATAAAGAACTTGTAAGCTTCTAATTAAGAAAATCAATGAGCGGCCGTGAATTCAATTCCTCGAACAAGCACCAATTATAAAAAAATAAAAGAAAAAATAAATTACCTTTAAGTCGAATCTCAAGGGGTTTCTTAGCAAACAAAGCAAGAACAATCAATGGCTCCAAAAAATACCCAATAGCTCTACTAACACCACAATCATGAACATAATGTTTTCCGCCCATTACAATCCCAGGCTTGTACTTCAACTTTGTACCTGCATACCCACATACATAAATTTCAATAAATCAAACAAAATTCAAAAATTAACAGCTTCAATAACATTATATTTACCGGTTTCATTAATTTCGATATGGCAATCATCGGAGACGCTTTCGAAAAGGCGGAGGAAGGAGATTTCGTGGGGAGTGAGGCCCGGCAGCGTGTTTTCGGCTCGAATATCTTCGATGAGAATAGGAGTGGCGGAGAGGGTTGATAATAAGAGTCTCTGCCGGAAGTTTTGGCTGCCTTTTAGCTTCTTATAGCTTATTTTCCCCATTTTTTGTGTATTCAGCAACCTTCTTTTTGTGCGGGAAAACAGAATTAGTAAGACCAAGAAGATGAAGAAGAACAGCAGGAAAAATGGCTTGAACTGTTCGGGTTAGGGTTATAAATACTTTTTTTTTTTCAGAAGTCCTTGTATTATGTTTTTAGTTTTTTTAGTCCTCTTATTTACCTATTTTTCGATTTTTATGCCTTTTTATGTAAGTGTAAGAACAAAAATTATAACTAGAAAGATTGGAAAAAATTAAAACTTGAAATCAAAAATTAGATAAATAAAATGACTAGAAAAACCAAAAACATGATATAAACATTTATAAAAAAAAAATCTGGTACCGAAATTTCTAAATGGGTTTAGCCTACTATTTTATATCCATCACTTCACTATTTTATTAAATATACTTTTTTTAAAAAAATATAAGGGTTAATGTCAAAAAAATTACGAATTTTACACGTTTTTTCATTTTAATCACGCAGTTTAAATTTTCTCATTTTCATGCACGAGCTATCAGTTTTTCTCAAATTCATGCACGGTGCTGAGGTGGCACTCATTTATTGGTGTAAATTGGCTTCCACCTCATCGAATTATACCAATGGAGCCATGACACTTTAGCACCGTGCATGAATTTGAAAAAAAAGTGTTAGTTCGTGCATGAAAATGAAAAATTTTAAACTGCGTGATTAAAATGAAAAAACGTGTAAAATTGGTGAATTTTTATGATTTTAACTCAAAAATAAAAATTCTATTATGTAATTTTGAAAATGAGATAAACAATATATGAGTTTCAAATTAACTACTCATATTATTATTTTTGTTTCATTACAACCTTCAACATCTTTTTCAGAAAAGTGAGATTGCATTGGTTAAAAGGGTTGTATCAGCAAACGTACATGGAATACTGCTCAGATAGACGGACTCCAACCAGTTTTGATGCAAAATTAAAGTTTACAAGAACCATTTTTTTTTTTTGAAACTCAAGACAACTTTCATTGATAATCAAATCGAAACATTTACAGACGTAAGAAATTTAGGAAAATTTGAGAACCATTTCCGATGACCTGACATTGAACGAGCATTACGCGCTAAACAATGCGCAGCTAGATTCGCAGATCGTCTTACATAAACAAAAAATAACTTAGAGAACTGTTTCGCAAGTGTAGCACAATCATCAATCAACAACTCACCTCCTTCTCCATTCGAATTTCGAATATCCAGGACGACATCGAGAGCATCTGCTTCAATAAGATTACTCCAATCCTTAAGCCAACTAAGTGCTTCTCTGATTCCCATACCTTCGTCCGTTCTAGCATCAAAGTTTCCTTCAATTCTGAGAGCACATACTAAACGACCACCCTCGTCCCTCACAGCACAACCCCGCCCTACACTTCCTTTTCTGTCAAAAAGGGCAGTATCCACATTCACTTTAAACCAACCAGGCTGCCAAACCAAAACTCCATCACCTTCCTCAAACTCCTCCTCTCTAGAACCCACCAACTTGCCCCTCGCTCCTTGCCACTGGAGACATGCTAGCCATATTCACGACTGTATCAGCAGTACTGTTACGAGCATTCCAGACTGCATCATTTCGGTTCATCCAAAGCCTCTAACATATCATGGCAATCATCTCTGACTTCTCCTTCTCTAGACGACACAACCAGCTGGATGTTGGCAAATAATCGCAAGTGTACGATATCGCTCAAGTAATATAACTTGGAAGACCAAGTATCGATCCCACAGAGACAATGGACTTAATCACTAATTTCAAATATTCTTTAATCGGCTAGCTAAAAAAATCAATAGGGTTTTATAATTTAATTAAACTAATATAAACTGAAAACAAATAATAAAATAGGGTTTAAAACAATAAGATTAAAAAGTTCAAGGATTGATAATCCCAAATAAATAAGCAAAATTATGGAATAGGATTTCTTAGTGATTTTATCGCGAATCGAGATATTCTAAAGCACCGAATCCCGCCCTCTCAAGCCTCAAAGATCCGAATAAAATCACAACCTAATTAACTAACCAATTATTAACTCGCTCTCACGATATTAAAACTGAATTAAATAATCAAATTATAATTATTAAGCAAACTCAATGACTACCTAAATTCCAACCCGCTCTCACGGCGTTTTCCTCTAAGTTCTTAATTATCTATGTCTATTTAATTAACAATCTCTCAATTAGTTAACTAAACACAAACTCATGAATTAAGTAGCTAATTTAATCCAAGCAATAAGATTAATAATTAAGACACGAATTAACACTAATCCATCCAATCCAAATAATTATCAATTTATAAGTTCATATCAACCCTCGAACAAGGGTTTTAGTTACACATATTAAAACTGAAACAAAACAAGAAAGATGATGAAGAAGAAAGCATAATTAAACAATAAATACCGGAGTTGTCAATTTCGGAAAGAATCGTCTTGATTAAACTTGAAATCTTCAACAATCGTCTTGCAGAAACTAATTATAAACTACTTATAAACTGCTGGAAAAAAAACTAAACTAAAAGCTATTTAATGAAAACTAAATTATAACTAATGTAATCTAATGTCTAATTTATTGATTGATTTCCTAATTAATAATATTACAATGCCTTTATATAGTGGAGGTAGTTCTGGAGTCTTCAAATTCGTTTTACAAATCAAATTTGTAATAGGAGTTTCGGTTGGAGTCGTAAAAGGAGATTAAGTCCAAGTCCAATTCTGATTAGGCAAATTTCACCTCTTTCTCGTTCGTACCTCTCTTTCCCGTTCGGGAATTAAGCCAAAATCACAAGGTTCTCGTTCGTGAATCTCTTTTCCGTTCGAAAAAACCTTGACCGAGGGAAAATTCTCGTTTGCCCATCCTATTCTCGAACATACCTTCACCTTTTCCTCTTGAGTCTCGTTCGGGACAAGAATTCTCGTTCGAGACCCTAATTCCAGCCGCAGAACCACTAACTTCAAAACTTCATAACTCGATGTAGAAAACTCCAAATGAGTCGGTTCTTGAACCACTGGAAAGTTTAGGATATCTACTTTATTTCTTATGAAGAACATAAAGTCATTTGAAATCTTTAAATTCTCCAAAATTGTCAATGAATGCTTCGGGGTCAGATTTTCTTGTGTGCAAATGTGCTTTCTTCATTCCCAAGTTTCACGACTTCGATCTAATCCACGATTTATACTCTTTATTGCTCAAAACGCTCCATAATCACTAAATAATCCTTGAAACACTAACACACACCATAAAGCATAAAAATACTAAATAATGTATGAATAATACGATAAAAGCGATTAAAGATGCGTAGAAACGACTCGAAATATAGGAGTAATTTTACTCCTATCAAACATCCTCACACTTACCCTTTGCTTGTCCTCAAGTAAGAAATAAATCTTACTCTACAAAATATGTTAGAAAACTTTAGCATATAACTTAACAATAAATCAATCAATGAAATCCCCCAACCTATGAACAATATGAACAATCAAAACTTCTAAACCCGACAACTAAATAATGATGCAATCAAATAACAATGATAATTTATGACATAATTCAATATAACAAAGGTTACTAACTCATTAGTACAAGGTCAAATCGAATCACACTTCAAGTTTCACTATCACTTGCGGGACATGGAAAATAATCAATTTCTCACTTAGGCAAATCATAGCACAATTTAGTAAAAACTAAGCTAATGGCATCAATATATCAACAAGTAGGGTATATATCAAAGAAAAAAAACTCACAAGTGAAAACATGAATACTCACCATAAGCTTGCTCATAGTCCCGGACTCCGCTACTTGATTCGGTAATCAACAAAAATCATATGGTCTTTTATGGGATTGTAACGTGGCTAAGGTAAAGGGTAGGTAAAAAGGATAAAATAAAGGCTAATTATCAACTTAATAAACTATTTATTACTACTATTAACTTCTAGGTTGATCTAACTATGCTTTTGCGTTTATATGAACTCATAACTTTTTTTTTTTGAACTACGCTTTACTCATTGCTTTTTGCAATCTCAGAATTTTTCTTCTTTTTGAGATTTTTGCTTGCAAATTTTTATCTATATATTTTTTTCTTTCAATCTTTTTCAAGGCGCAAACTTAATCTTTTAAGCACAATGTAGTTCACTTTCTCCTTTCACTAATCTCGAGTTTCGAATCACCTATATTCATCATAGTCATAACAAATAATATATTAAGTCGATAAGGTAAACAAAAGAGGTAAAATATAGAACGGTAAAGGGTAAAATATGGTAAAAACAATAAAAAGGCTTAAGGCTCAAATTGGTGTAATCTAAGGGATAAAGGGTAGTCTATTTAGTGGTCTAAAAGATAGGTTATACCTAATTGCCATAATCATCTAATTGTTGAAAACTCAATCGTGTAACTTTAAACGGACACGGAGCAAGTTCTAGGAATAAAACATGAAATCAACACTCACAACAAGGAAATTAAGCTCAGAACTCTCAAAAGTGTGTAGTGTTATGCCATAAACTTAATTCCTACAAAAATTATGCTACTTATGCCAAAAGTTTAAAAACGACTATACAAATAAACAATCGACATGTCATGAGTCCGCATCAAGTTATTCAATTATGTTTCAACGATTTGAACAAGTCTAAATTTTGAATTCACCCTTATTTCATCGGATTATGTCAACGAATTATTAAGTCATTAAGCAAGCATCGCTTATCAATTGTCGAATTAAGAAGTCGCGTTTATACATTCATTGATTTGGGAAAATCTAAAATTGACAAATTTAAAAGATAACACCAAATCAACTAACATTTTTTTTCATAATTGAAAGACAAAGGTTTAAAGCGATACAAGGCATTGAAAATAAACTACTAACACCCTAAAACACCCTAATACAATCTACTAAAACACAAAAACACAAGAAAAACAACAATAATAAAAAAAACACAAACTAAACCTAAGAAAACATAAATAAAGAAACAATAATAAAGAAATAAAAATCCTAACTAAACGATATGATTTTCTCCATCCTCACACTATTTCATGCAATATCCTCAGTGTAATGAAATAAAAAAAATTGAAAAACATGAGTGTAAGATGAAAGGAAAATAATACCTCTTGGGATTGCCTCCCAAGTGCGATTTAGTTAGAGTCTAAAACTTGACTCTTCGCGTAAGGTTGCTAAAAATACAACCTAACATGAGGAAGCCGTCTTAGTAGCATCTTCTTCCTCTTTTTCCTTGTTGGCTCCTTCAAATAAAACTCGGATGATATAGAGTATGCTTGTACTCTATAGTAGGGAACATGAGGAGTATGAAGCATATTCATATATTTAGTATTATTTCCATCATACTCGGAATCAAACCCTTCTAAGAATGGATCTTTAAAATCAAAGGTTTTGTTAAATTCCTCGTAGAGTACCGTAATACCAAATTGCTCTCCACTTTCATTATTTAAGCTCATGGATGTTGTAATTGGGTGGAAAATCGGAGTTTCAAGTTCACCATCCTCACACTGTTCTTTTTCGACCTCTACATATACCTTTGTTGGATGATGTCCAACTAAAGCATTGACATATGGAATTTCAGCCATCTCATCCTCACTATTGATCGGCACATCGTCAACTTGAACCACCTCCGTAACATGCGGATTGTCAAGGGATTTTCCGCTTCGAAGCTCAATTACTTTTACTTGCTCTTTTAGATTTGATTCTGTTGTAGATGGTAGGCCATCTTGAGCTATATTTTGAATCAAAATAGCCAATTGAGAAATTTGCGTCTCAAGACGGTGGTTGACCGCGGCTTGATTTTGGAAACCGGTTCTCATCTCCTCAATGAATTCGTCAATCTTGCTTCCTTCATCCACATTCCAATTTTGCTGAAAATCCGGTGATTGTTGTGGTTCATTATCAAAGTTGGAATTGAAATCCCATTCGTTTTGATGTGGGTGATAACTTGAATTAAAGTTCAAATTTTCATTGAAATTCTCCCAAATATCGTTCCAACCATAAGTTTCACTAGCTTGCCATTGATCACCCATATAGTTGGCATGTCCATTCCAATCTGGATAGAGTACATGACAGTCAGCTCGAGTATGACCAAAATCCCCACAAATTTCACAGTTATACTGAAAATTTTGGTACTGCATATAATTTTGATTCCATGCCATTACTCTTTCCAAAATAGGTACACCAAAAACAAATTGAGGATAAACCAACAAATATCAAATTTCCTGCACACCCAAAAACAAGAACACCCCACGTAAAATCCAATAAACACAAAAAAAAAAAAAAAACAGAAAATAAAAGCTAACACAATCAAGAATATAATACTCTTAATTTATTAAGTACGCAATTGTCCCCGGCAACGGCGCCAAAAACTTGTTGGCAAATAATCGCAAGTGTACGATATCGCTCAAGTAATATAACTTGGAAGACCAAGTATCGATCCCACAGAGACAATGGACTTAATCACTAATTTCAAATATTCTTTAATCGGCTAGCTAGAAAAATCAATAGGGTTTTGTAATTTAATTAAACTAATATAAACTGAAAACAAATAATAAAATAGGGTTTAAAACAATAAGATTAAAAAGTTCAAGGATTGATAATCCCAAATAAATAAGCAAAATTATGGAATAGGATTTCTTAGTGATTTTATCGCGAATCGAGATATTCTAAAGCACCGAATCCCGCCCTCTCAAGTCTCAAAGATCCGAATAAAATCACAACCTAATTAACTAACCAATTATTAACTCGCTCTCACGATATTAAAACTGAATTAAATAATCAAATTATAATTATTAAGCAAACTCAATGACTACCTAAATTCCAACCCGCTCTCACGGCGTTTTCCTCTAAGTTCTTAATTATCTATGTCTATTTAATTAACAATCTCTCAATTAGTTAACTAAACACAAACTCATGAATTAAGTAACTAATTTAATCCAAGCAATAAGATTAATAATTAAGACACGAATTAACACTAATCCATCCAATCCAAATAATTATCAATTTATAAGTTCATATCAACCCTCGAACAAGGGTTTTAGTTACACATATTAAAACTGAAACAAAACAAGAAAGATGATGAAGAAGAAAGCATAATTAAACAATAAATACCGGAGTTGTCAATTTCGGAAAGAATCGTCTTGATTAAACTTGAAATCTTCAACAATCGTCTTGCGGAAACTAATTATAAACTACTTATAAACTGCTGGAAAAAAAACTAAACTAAAAGCTATTTAATGAAAACTAAATTATAACTAATGTAATCTAATGTCTAATTTATTGATTGATTTCCTAATTAATAATATTACAATGCCTTTATATAGTGGAGGTAGTTCTGGAGTCTTCAAATTCGTTTTACAAATCAAATTTGTAATAGGAGTTTCGGTTGGAGTCGTAAAAGGAGATTAAGTCCAAGTCCAATTCTGATTAGGCAAATTTCACCTCTTTCTCGTTCGTACCTCTCTTTCCCGTTCGGGAATTAAGCCAAAATCACAAGGTTCTCGTTCGTGAATCTCTTTCCCGTTCGAAAAAACCTTGACCGAGGGAAAATTCTCGTTTGCCCATCCTATTCTCGAACATACCTTCACCTTTTCCTCTTGAGTCTCGTTCGGGACAAGAATTCTCGTTCGAGACCCTAATTCCAGCCGCAGAACCACTAACTTCAAAACTTCATAACTCGATGTAGAAACCTCCAAATGAGTCGGTTCTTGAACCACTGGAAAGTTTAGGATATCTACTTTATTTCTTATGAAGAACATAAAGTCATTTGAAATCTTTAAATTCTCCAAAATTGTCAATGAATGCTTCGGGGTCAGATTTTCTTGTGTGCAAATGTGCTTTCTTCATTCCCAAGTTTCACGACTTCGATCTAATCCACGATTTATACTCTTTATTGCTCAAAACGCTCCATAATCACTAAATAATCCTTGAAACACTAACACACACCATAAAGCATAAAAATACTAAATAATGTATGAATAATACGATAAAAGCGATTAAAGATGCGTAGAAACGACTCGAAATATAGGAGTAATTTTACTCCTATCACTGGACACCCACTGTTTTGAACTCAAATTGTTACCTGTGGGAACCACTAGCTTCGCTGCTCTCCAGCTCTTCACCGCCATCTCACAATCTGCAAAAAGATGAACCGTTGATTCATCCCGACTGTTGCAAACGCAACACACTGCATTAATAAACACATTTTTTAAAGCTAACGCCTCAAACGTAGGAAGATAACATGCAGTAACTCTCCATAAGAAATTCCTCACACACAAAGCAATATGCAAATTCCAAATCCTATTCCAAACACCACTTGAATCATCAGCCACACTCATCACAACTTCTCCTCTCAAGCATCGATAAATGCTCTTCACTGAGAATTTATGCTTCTTGTCAAGCACCCAAATCCAACTATCAGGTATGTCCCTAACATTAATAGGAATAGATAAGATGTTATACTAATCATATGTGTCAAATATATCTTTAACAATATCAGTATCACAATCACTACTATCCTCTTTAAACAACTGACATATCTTACTCTCTCGCAAATCCAGTCGCAACTCAGGTTTAATATACCCAGACTTTTCATTCAAGAGCCACAGATCAGCCCAAATGCTCGTACTTCTCCCGTCACCTATTCTCACCCGAGCTCCCTTCCTCGTAACTTGTTGCGTTGCAAAAATACTTCTCCACACAAAACTCAGATTGGAACCAAGTTTAGCATTTAAGAAATTAGAGTTCGGAAAATATTTTGCTTTAAACACCTTACTCATTAAAGAATCATGAACAGTAATCAACGCCAAGCTTTTTTTGCTAGCATGGCAATATTAAAATCATGGACTAGTCTAAACCCCACACCACCAAATTTTTTAGGAAGACAAAGTTTGTCCCAACTGGCCCAACAAATGCCTTCCTTTTCTTCTCTGTTTCGGCCCCACCAAAATGAATTCATCATCCTCTCAAGCTCAAAACATAAATCTAAAGGAATTAAAAATACGTTCATCACATAGTTGGGCATAGCTTGTGCCACTGTCTTTAGCAAAATCTATTTTTCTCCTTTAGATAATACTTTCGAATTCCACCATTTGATTTTACTCGACACTCTGTCTCTGATAAACTGAAAAATGTTTTTCTTATTTCTGCCAACTAGAGAGGACAGTCCTAAGTATTTCCCCTGATCATTCACCTCCACAACACCAAGGATATCACAAATGGGAGCACGTTTATCGAAGGTAGCATTACTACTGAACAAAATGCTAGTCTTATGAAAGTTCACTTTCTGGCCTGATAGCAATTCATAAGCTGCCAAGATCCCTTTAACACTCTCCACCTCCTCCTGTGAAGCTCGAAAAAACAAGTAACAATCATCTGCAAAAAAATAAATGGCTCAAAGACGGAGTTCCTCTACAAATAGAAACACCATGCAGATAACACAACCTTTCCTTCTCCGTTAATAAACAGCTCAACCCCTCAGCACAAATGATAAAAAGATATGGTGATAACGGACCCCCTTGACGCAGACCTCTGACAGGCATAATAGGCTCAGAGTCATAACTATCATCGATGCTCGTATAAACCACCGAAGTAATACACTCCATAACCAGCTTCACCCCAACCTGTTTACAAGAACCATTATATCTAAGAAAGGGGCAACTATATTGGTTTTCCTGTTAAGGCTAGGATATGTTTGATTTAGTTATTTCTCGTATTAGTTGTTACTAAAAGCTGGTAGTTATTAGTTTGTAGCTGATAGCTGATAAATTATACGTGTTTAGGTGAAATTTGATTAGTTGTAGTTGTTTATATGTAAGATGATCTTAAAATGAATAATTTTTATTTTTATTTATTAAATTATAAAATACTAAATTACATTTAATAAATTAGTTTAAGTTGTTTTTTCATGAAAACAACGTCTAATCTAAATTTATTTAAATATTTTTTTGATAAATTTATGATTTATTTAAAAATGAGGTTTATCGCTCCTCGTTTCTAACTTTAATTCTTTGATATTACTCGATTAATCAAGGTATTCATCTCGTATTCTACGTTTAATTCCATATATTTTGATTATATATTTGATTATTAACGGTTATCGAACCGATCGATCGAATTATATGTCCAAATTGTGTTTTGATTGCGTATACGTGTAGTAGGATATCAAATTAGCGTTTTTGCAGCGTTTCGGGCCAAAGGAGCATGTCGGAATGGCCTGGGAAGCGAACTTCCCAGGCCTGGGTGGTTGTACGGGCGGACGCGCAGTAGCTTTAGTGATGGGGCTTACGAGGGTTCGACATAGGACTTTCCGGGAGGGTGCGATTGAAAGGGGTTTTTAAAACGTTAATATTAAATTTCAACATCACATATAAAATTCAAGCTTTTTGGGTTTTTGCAATTTATAGCTAAAAAAGATGTCAAAATTGATAAAAAAATGAATTGGGGCTATAAAATGTAAAAATGAATTTCTATATACATATTTATGTATATATCTAATACTGAATTGACCTAAATTCAGCTCCTACAATGAATTTCTATATAATTTATGTATGATTATGATCATGAATACAAATCTGTCATGTTGGGCAGAACATATGTCTTGTACTAACATTGGAACATTCATTTTTTTATAATATGTACAATTTTGATTATGTGGATAAATAATAAAAACATATTGAAGGAGTATAAATTAATATGGATAATATTATAAAATTATATATAAATCAAAATATATTTATTATTTCTTTAATATAAGTAAAATAGGCAAATGTGACAAATATTATGAATCAGATAAAATAAAAAATTAATATTAAAAGAATTACTTATAATTAAAAATAATGGTGATTTCAAAATATACACTCAATAATATTTTAATTATATATGTAGTGCTTGTCTTTCTTTCTTAATATATATAGTTAAATTAAGAGTATATTAAAAAATTCATAAAAAGGAATTAATTTAATTATTATTTTTAAAATTTTATATAAATTGCATATTTTTATTGGACGAAATAAATATATATTCAATAATAATAGTAATTAATAAATATATATTGGTTTCGATTGATTTAATTTATTTTTATTTATAATTTTTAAAGTCACAAATCAATCTGATTTTGATTTTTTCAATTAAATTAAAATAATTTTTTTTAACAGAAATAAAACTATTCTATGTTAATTGTTAGTGGAAATTAACAAAAACTAATTAGTACCATAAATTAATTTTAATTGATTTTAATTTTTTCATGCAACCGTAATTCTACAAAAATGAAAAATCTTCATCAAAGTTGATTAATCTTCTCATAAATATTTGAAATATTGGTAAAATAAATATTAACCCTTTACTTTTTTAGTGATTTAAGTCTAACGTTTAAAATGTTACGAGACAAATCCCAACCTTTTTAAAATTTGCATTTTGTAACTCAAACCGTTTTCCGACCATTAGTTACATATGTGGCAGTTATATTATTGACATATAAAATCCCAAAGTTTTAAAAAAATTGAAATAAAATTTTAGTCTTTCGCATTTTTACACTATGTAGTTTAAAAAGGATGATAAAATGGCTGAAATTTAGGATGAGACTACAAAATGCAAAAATTGAAAATTAGAATTTGTGTTATAATGTTTTAAACGTTACACTTAAATCGCTAAAAAAAATTCCATAAATATTTTATTATACAAACAATATTTTGTCATAAAGACAAGAAAAGGAAGTTTCAGTTGACAGGTTCTGTTATATTCTATCCAAAATCCAACAATAATACGGTGAACATTCAGCAAATTAATTTATTTGATCTAATTAATGTTTTTATTATATAGTTCATTATATTTTATTTATTTATAATATAGTTTTGGTTCATTTTCTTGAACACATCTATCTATCTATAAAATCCTGTTTAGAATCTATGCTTTTCTTTTGACCCAAAATCATTCAATAAACACACAAATCCATACAAATTTCGGGTCCTACGATCTCATCAACATTTTTGTGTGTACCCTTTAACAGTTAACTGATTCTTGTAATTCAAAGTTTGATTCTTTTATTATTTAGAATCGAGCTTCCCTTCGAATTTAAGGTATTTTTGTTTATTTTATTTTTAATTCATCTGTTTAATTGTTGATTTTAATTTTCTTTTATGGATTCTTGTGGTTCTTTCTTTAAATCAAATTTAAGTGATTTTTTTGTTTTTTGTTTCGATAATCGGGGAGCGGAATGTTTGTGGGAGGAATAGAACTCACGACCTTGGCGGAATGCTGTTAATGTTTATACCAATTGAGCTATAGCTCGTTGGGATGTGATTTTTTTTAGTTTTTTTGGTCTTGTTTTGTTTGAAGCTTGTTGATTTAAATTGGTTTGTTTGGTTTAAATAATAATTGTTTATGGTTATTCAATTTTAGGAATTTTAAGTTTTTATCTGATATATGAAATGTTGATGATTTATCATTTATGGAAAGAATAAAATTTTAATCTTTTGTTGGAATTATGTCAATGGGTGCTTCTTAAATTTCTATATGGATTGATTGAGGTAATGAGTGCTTTTTATTCGCAGATATGCAGGGCCAGCTTATGTGCAACGGGTGTAGGAACATTCTCCTTTATCCGAGAGGAGCACCGAATGTTTGTTGTGCATTATGCAGTACAATTACCGCTGCTCCTCCTCCAGGTACTTCATCGTTTTTTTCCGTTTACTTTGGTGTTTCTTAATTGTGGGCATTGTTTCTCGTTTTCCTACTTTGTTATGTAGGAATAAATATCTGTTACGAAATGAAAAGTGAAACTAGTTGAATGAGACCAAACAGCTGATATTCTGATTATGCCGCTAAAATTATAGTTTTCTTTCATCAATTAAGTTTTCTTTCTGAATTGTATAGTAGAGTTTTGAAATAGAGAAAATGACTGGTTCGTGAATCTTATGCCTTACTTGCATGCATTATCAAGTTAAAGATAATAAGATATAAATTATTTAATCTTAGTGTTATGGATGATTAGTTCCAAATTGGAGAATAAGAACAGTGTTGTTTAAGGCGCAAGGCGCTCTCAAGGCGAGATAGCCATATATCGCCCGAGGCGAGAAGCGCTAAAAAAGCGCTCGCCTTATCGAAGTAAGGCGCTTATACCTAAAAATATTAAATATATATATTTATATATATTTTGATAAAAAAATCACTGGATTTGGGTCATTAGGATTTTGCACGTAGTTGTATTTCCATCCCGGATCCTTCTTCTTTTCAGTGGGTGTTGAACCATCAGTGCATGGTTGAGGTTGTCTATCCATGGCGTGAGAAGAAAGAATAAAAGGCTCTGCTCTTTGTTTTTTCACTTAACGTATATTTTAATTTGAAGTTATTGTGTTTTACTTAATCCTAAACACTTAAATAGAAACTTGAATAGACTTTTAGACTTCCTAAAAGACTTTTAAACTTCCTAAGTTAAATCCATTTAAAGCATTAATTAAGGCTATCAAATAGGAATGTCTAGATTAGAGTAAAAGTCACCTAAAAAACGTAAAAACCAAAAAATTCAAAAAAGCGTGCTTTTTTAATATTCCAAGGCGAGCCAAGGCGAGCGCTTAAGCAAATAAAGCGCTCGCCTTACTGAAGGCGCCTCGACTGGAAGGTCTGGAGGCGCCATCAGTCAGTGGCGCCTCGCCTGAGCGCTTTAGGCGCTCAGGCGAGCGCTTTTAATAACACTCAATGTCTTAGCATGGACTTCTTCAACCATTTGCACCAACGGGGTATGCAAATTTTATGCCTAACTCTTGATTATATAGAACCTTACCTTACTTTTGATTTTGAAGTTGGAATTCAGAATTATGTTTCTTTGCACCTTTGAAGTTACAAATGTAAAGATAAAATTCTTCGCATGGGTAACCACTAACCCGTGACCATTAAATTGCTGCACTCTTCTTTTAGATGGTTACGACAAAAAGGTATAGTATGTGTTCTGGACATAATGACTTTTTTTGTTTCTGTAAAATGGCTTTTATAACAAAAAAAACATCCTCTAGGGCAAAAATGAAAAAAACAAAGGGAAAGGGAAAGAGAGAAACAGGGAGGCTGGGGAAGAGAGATAAACAAAAAATAGTTAAAGAATAGTATAATGGGCTTTCCAGCTTTAAAAGGTTTCTTCTATTTGTTTTCTATATAGTATATTTGTTTAAAGGAAAACTGTACAGCTACTGCATATGCGAAATGGAGGTATTTAAGATAAAGATGTAAAAAAAATATTGTTTTCAAGTTTGTAGCTTGCTTTGTAGTTTCTACTGAAGCATTTGTAAGTAGTATTATGGTAATGCATTGACAAAATACAGGCTTCTTTGGCATATATTACATATAGAAATAAAATGAAAGTAAAACACAGGGCTATTATAGTTTATGTTCGGGCTGGCCTAATGAAACACCTCGCAGTATCCTCTCATTCTGTTCAATCCTTTATTGTCATCTTCAGCAAACTTGAGATGTATAATTGACGGTCATGTCGGTTAATAGAGGTAATTCAGTGCACATCTGATGTTTTATTATGGGAATCGCGTTTTAGTGCCCACCTCTTTGGTGAAATATAAACCATCTTATGTTAATCAGTCTTCACCCTGATTCTTTATGGAGTAGATTATTCTAGCATTGTTTTAGGCTTAGTGGGATGGTGGGACGAATTTAGGATCTTGTGAGGGCACAAATTTAAAGCTAATTCTTTATGACTTTGTGGCAACAGAAACCAAAAGAACTTTGATTAACATGTACGAAAATAAAGAACTGTGATAATCTAAAAACAATTAATCATCTAATTTTGCAAGAATCTTCTGCAGGGATGGAAATGGCTCAACTTATATGTGGAGGTTGCAGGACATTGCTAATGTATACGCGTGGTGCAACAAGTGTGAGATGCTCCTGCTGTCACACTGTGAACCTTGCACCAGGTAAGTAGAAAATTAATACATGATAAGTGAATACTATGATATCCCTTGAGTGGCATTGGCTGAATTTTTCAGCTTTTAATTCTATTTGCATTGTAACAAGTGATATAGTTCTGGCCTTACATTTTGCATACTGAAATGGCTTAGGATGATTATAGCTTCCAAAGTTATATTTTATTTCAAAACAACAAGGCGCCAATTGACATTGTTCCTGGGAATTAATTAATCGCCTAAAGTAGATAAAAGATTACAAAATCACAGAACAATCTGTTGGATATTAGACCTTTAAACTATTTTTTCTATCCTCTGGAATGTTACTGTAGAAGAGTCCAAATTTTTTTTCTCAGATGAGGATGTGTGCGGTGGCGATTCTATATTTTAAAAAAGAAATTATTATTTGTTTACTTGGGAGTGTATTTTCCAGCAATTGGAAGAAGAGATTTGTATTGTACTTGTCTGTTTCCGTTTTCTGTTTGTGCTGGCACATGGTCGCTGATTATGAGAGAATTCATTTCCAGTGATGAATTCCAAGACATTTTGGAGGATTCCTTGAAATATTTTGAGGTTGCGAGGTGCTAGTATACTTTATATGGCCATGTGTATGTCACCCTAATTAACACTGTCCATAGGTTCCTCCCTTTGATGTGGAAACTAGAAACTAATTAAATGAGCTTTTGTTGACTAAATTTACTAAACTGATCAAGTCATTTGAAATGGCTGTTACACGCTTTTTTCCCATTTGTTTTACTGGTGCATGTCTGTCTGTCTAATATTGTGTTACTTCTATATTGCTCATCAGTTTGTAAGAATTTATTTGAAAAATCATTAATGCTTTGGTTAATTTATTTGGGTGGTTTCTTGCTTTTTCCGCCATAGTATCTGGTCAGGCTGCTCATATCAACTGTGGAAATTGCCGCACAACACTCGTGTATCCTTATGGAGCTCCATCTGTTAAGTGTGCTCTCTGCCACTATGTCACTAATGTTAGTGTAAGTATATACTCTATGCCAACTTTCAACTTGTGAATTTAGTTTTTATGTGTGTGCTCAAGTATTAAACTTATTTTCGATATCAACTCAAATTTTGTAAATGATCCTTTTTCATAGATGTCTACAATAGATTAATCTAAAATCGAGTTGATATGGCTTTTTGTGTCTGATATTGATCATTCATGTACTGGACATTCTCGCTCCTTTAATACTTCAAGAGGGATCATAATTGATTAGACAGTTCGATAGAACTTTTCTTTTTATGCAAATTTTATGTAATTGGATATGAAATCATCTTGATTTTCTTGACTTTTTAATTTCATTTAAATGTTCAATGGCCAATACTGATTTTCCTGCTGTATGGTATATGTTGCAGATGGGCAATGTGAGAGTTCCACTTCCGGCAAATAGACCTAATGGTACAGCCGGAATGACGCCACCATCTACTTCAGCGGTGAGTAATAGAACTTTGCTAATATTTCTAGTGATAGATTAAGGTTGTTTTTGTCTATATGATGTTTACTGACTTCATTGTTCCAATCCATGTATCACGCTATTCTGGCAGTCGACGCCCCAATCTCAAACTCAAACTGTTGTCGTGGAAAACCCCATGTCTGTCGATGAAAGCGGCAAACTGGTAAACCTTTTTCTCTCTCTCATGTTCGTATTATCGAGACTGACTGACCAACCTGTGGTGACATAATGAGATATTGCAAATGTTGCAGGTGAGCAATGTTGTAGTTGGTGTCACGCATAAAAAATGATGGCAGTGAGATTTTCGGATCTTGCTGTTTATATGTAGGGAAGAGCGACAAGGATGGATATGGAATTTGATTGTGTATATTTTTCTCGGAAATAGCCATGATTAACATTGATTTATAGAATTATTGCAAATATATGAGATGTGGGAGAAATTTGAAGTGTGGATGTACATTGTGTGAATGAGAAGCGGGACTGAACTGTTGTTAAATTGTACTTCTCTTATAGCAGAATCAGAATGATTACTCTGTATCTTTCGAAAACGCAATAATATATCTGAAACATGCATTCTTTTGACTCGTGAAACTGAAGAAATGAGCTTACCATCAGCTTCTGGTTTTCATTTATGTAGCAGCAGTAACAGATGGATCTAGGGATGTTCATTTCGACCAAATCGAATTGAATTAAATTTAAATTGACCTGTATTATACTGAACTACTTAGTTTGGTTGGTTTTTTTGTTCGGTTTACTTTTTTGGCTCGGTTTGTCTCAAAAGTGGACTGAAATTTCCTCTTCCGAAATCCACCAATTAAGAAATTTAAATTTTTTATAATTTCAAACTAATTCTTACAGAATTTGTTGATTTCTTTCGATTATCCAATTTTATTTGGTTGCTGTATAATCTACAGACTGTTTAATGTGATGTATAAACGGCAGAAAGAAACATGGCTCCAGAAATTAAGGTTGTGAAAATACTACTAATTTTAATATGTAATTTTTGTAATGTTTAAATTCTAATTAGGAAAATCTTAAATGTACTTTTCATTAGTTGCTTGAATTTTTTTCTTTATTTTTAGGAAATTAAACTAGATTAATTACAAATATGCGAGTATAATTTGGTATCTCAATTTCAAATATCAGATTTAGAAATAGATGCCAGCGTAAGAGTGTGGACAATAGTATTCGTTGATTTTTTTAACATAACTCAATGAACTATTAACGTAGTCCTTAAAAATATGCTAGACTATCAAACCAATAGATGAATGATCCTCCAACGAAGAATAGAAAGATTGAACAAAAAGTAACGCATCTGTTTCAAACCGAACATTATGCGAAGCCAACCCTTTAGTCCAGGTTATAGATTCTTTAAAATTGATGGCTCCCACCATAAGAGGCTCTTGTAACCCTGACATCGAGTACTTGCCCCAGACATTTACCATCATGATCTCGCACCACACAAGTGATACCAATACTAGGGATGGCAATGGGGCGGGGTGGGGAAGCTATCTCCATCCCCGTCCCCGCTTGTATGGGGAATCCACATCCTCGTTCCCATTTATTTGATGGGGACTAATCATCCCCATTCCCATACCCGTGGATTCCCCATCCCTATAGGGATCCCCATATTCCCGTATAATTTTAATATAAATATTTAAATATTTTTATTATTTTCATAAAATATTTGAGAAAAAAATATAAACTATTCAATATTAATGACATAAAAAATTACAAATTAAATTATCCCAAAAATTAATTAATCATGTAAAATATTCAGCAGTTTTAAATATTAAAATAAAATAATCAAAATAATATAAAAAGTCATTAAAAGTCATTATTCAATATCCTAATAATTAAATAAAATTATTAAAAAATATGAACAATATACTAAACATTGTGGGTCCTTATAAAGACGGGGATGGAGATCTCCATGGGGTGGGGACTACATGTGTTAGGGGCGGTTTTTTTTTATAGGGGCGGTTAAAATCGCCCCTAGAACTACAAATTAACAAATTTACACCATATTTACAGCCGTTTGATTTTTTAAATAGCCGAACGTAAAAATTTCGACCCTCTTAAGTTGGAGTCCTGGTTACGCCACTGCCCATCCCCGTGCATGGGGAATAATCTTTCCTCATTCCCGTACCCATGGGGATAATTGGTGGGAATTCTCCGCCCCGTTGGGGTGGGTCCCCATGGAAATCGGGAATCCCCTCTCCATTACCATTGCTAACCAATACGATGATTTTCGGCGAAATATAGCCAGCTGCTTGATTTTTGCTGTGGCATTTTACTAAGATTGACTACATCTCTAATAATCATGTGGAGCTTGAAATCAGCATTCACTCAGAAGCCTTAAATTCAAAGAGAAATTGATTCATTTTTAATTAGAGCCGATTTTTTCTCAAATCGCTCCATATTTTTCATTTAGGAATATGGCGTGTTTAATTTATCCTCCATCAAGGTTTGGTGGAACTTAGGTTAAAGTTGTATTGATAAGTAACATTGAGCATATAATAAAACTTTGCCAACAAAAGTTTAACATATGTCTTGGTAGTTAAACTATACTTTTAATCTTATAAAATAATATAATAGTGGTGTCTTAAATTATTTAATCTGCTATTTTAGTGTCTTAAAAATTATTTCCTTAAAATTAGTACTTTAACTTTTTAAAAGTTTATCAAATAAGTCTCAAATTATTTTTCGATTACCAAACTACTAATAAAATAAAAATACAATTTCGGATTTGTGGATATGGATAGCTATTTTGATTCTACATAGGTAACACTATGATTTGCATGCACTAACATTTTTATTTGCTAGTATGTCGGTGAAATTTAAGTTAATATATGGAATATATTTTTATTTTATATAGTAATTTAATACTCATTCCGTCCCATACTGATAGGCAGTACTTATATTTTTTTGTCTCAAATTATAAACAGTTCATTATAATTAAGTCTGTAAATGACGCGTACGTCCTTCAATATATATAGCGGCAGATTGAAGTTTAGACATTGAAATAGTAAATTTATCAAATTACAGACACTATTAATTAAATTTTGTTTGTAATATCTCTTACAAGTATGAATATACGGATTTTATTTCAAGTACGTGTTGTTTGTTTATGTAAAAAGTAAAAAGTTGTCAACACATAAAAAGTATTTATTAATTTGCTGTTATAAATAATCACTTCACGTGTCACCTATTAAATAATGGATTTGATTCATCTAAAAACTTCTCCATAAGAAGTGCGTCGTAAAATGACGTGGCTTATATGGGATAATTTCTCATAATTTGTTTTCACAACCACCATTAGTATGAAAAGGAAGATTGGATGGTTAGACCACCCAAAGAAACTCACATTTAAGCTACACTTAGCTTATTAGTAGACTTGACAAAATCACTTTTGGTCATCTATTTTACCATCTAACACTCTACTCTCTTAATGTAGTACTATTATATAACATCTATAAATGTTGCTCTTAGCTTTAATATCATCACCACCTTAATCAATTCATTCATCCTCTACTACTTCTTTATATGGCTCTAGAAAATGGTGAGAAACTCGATCAGGCGGCCGACTCGTCCTCCGCCGCCGCCTTAAAGCCGAAGAATTATACGAGCTGGGTGGTCTTGTTGTTGAGAGTTATTGCATTTTCCGGCACGACAGCTGCCACCGTTGCAATGGCTACCAACAAACAAACCAAAAGTTTCACGGTTGCCACCATTGGGACTACTCCTATACAAGCCTCTCTCACTGCCAAGTTTCAACATACTCCTGCTTTTGTGTATGCTTTTTCCTTTATTTTCTTCTTGTGATTTTTATTTTGAATAATTATACAACGCAGCGGTTGCGCCACGTCATTCGTGTAACAAACCAATGAGGCGTTAGCCATGTGCAAATATTTAATGATAAAAAAATAAGCAATAAATAAAGATTTCCTATCGCAAATGATTATTGGCTTATTGTAAAAATGACGTGGCACATCCGTTGTGTGGAATAAACATTCATTTATTTTTCCTCAATAAAATATTTAATATGGTTTGTTGATGCAGGTTTTTTGTAATAGCAAATGGGATGGCCAGTGTCCATAACTTGGTGATGATGGCATTGCAAATATTTGCACATAAGTTTGATTACAAAAGACTCCATCATGTCACAATTGCCATTTTAGATATGGTAATTTCTTCAAATTTAACTCTATATATTATTTTTTTGATGTATAGGAGGTCTGTACCTCATGTTCAAAGCGAACCGAGCCAAACTGAACTAGTTCAAAAAATATAAAAAAATATGTTTACTTTTACCATAGAGGTACATTTCTACTTAAATATTTAGATGCAGCCATAAAAGACTTGAATTCAAAAACTCTATAGCAAATTATTCTAATGCCATCCCACATGTGTTATAATTTACATTTCGGTCCCTTATGTTAGAAAATCAAACAGTGCGCTCCTTCATTCTTTTTTCTGTCAACTATTTGCTCTCTCCATCCATTTTTAGTGTTAATCAACTGAGTCAAATTATTTAACTAAAAAATTTAAATCTAAATTTAGTTATTTTTGCAATAAATAAAATAAAAAACTATAAATTTTTGAAATTTAATAGTTTAATAAATTCAATTTATTTAATGTTTACTTCTCTTATTTTGAGATTTTTTTTACTTTATTACGTTTTAAAACTAAAAAAATAAAACTAAAAAGTATTTTTTTTCTTCAAAAAGTTAAACATTAATAAATATTAAAAATTAAATTGAATTCATTAATATTAAAATGGCTTTTATTTAGACATTAAAAATGTGATTAAAGTTTACTTTTTTTATTTAATTTAGTCTTTTTACTCAGTTGACTAACACAAAAAATAAACAGAGAAACTAAATTGTAGGAAAATAAAAATGAGGACCATATCGTTTGATTGTCAAAAAAAAAAGACGAAAATGAGAATTATGATATATGTGAACGTTAGAGTAATTTGCTCAAAACATCATCAATTACGACCCTTTCTAATTGGTTTATATATCATTATTAACCAATTGATTTCTATAGAATTTGTATATGAAACTAATTTTGATCTCTAATCTTGAAAATTAATATTGCAGTTGACGGTGGGATTGATATCAGGAGGGGTGAATGCAGCAGTTTTCATGGCAGAATTAGGCAAAAATGGGAATTCACATGCCAAATGGAACCAAATTTGTGATAAATTTGAAAGGTATTGCTCACAGGGTGGTGCTGCTATCATTGCTTCCTTTATTGGCCTCCTTTTCATGCTCATTATTACCATCATTTCCATCCTTAAACTTCTTCCACCTAAATCTAATGCCACTTAAGTCTACTCTTTTAAGTTACTTATGCATTTTTAATAGTTTGCATGGGAGAAATGTAAAAGATATGTATTGTTTGATATTCAAACAAATATGGAAATATGTTTTCCCAATTACCATGTCAGCATTAATTTCACAGATTTTTATATAGTATATCAAATGTGTGTTTTTAATACTTTATTATTGGAGAAGATATAGCATATGTAGTGCTTAATATATATATATATATATATATATATATATATATATATATATATATATATATATATATATATATATATATATACACGCACACAAATACACACGATGATTGATGGGATGAAGTACAATCTGAGTTAGCGTCGGACTTTTTTTAATACATTACAAGCAGAATAGCCAAGATTGGAATTTGAATCAGTCGATCATATAAAAATTTAAACATAATAACTACATTTTTTTTGAGAAAATAAAAAGTTGAAGTCGTCAACAATATACAAAAATTAATAATTAATAATTATATTTTAAAATAAATTAAGGATTTTTCTTTTTAAAATAAATTCGGGGCCCCTTTAGACAATGCCCTAGCTCCATCCTCGTGGTAAGCAATCACACGCCACACTGGTACAAACTAAACTTTTTTTCCCGAAAAAAATAATTTTTTTATTGATAATACGATTATAAAAGTCTCGATTAGCCGCTAGATCAATTGCACTAGATATTACATCGATATTCTAAAGACTTTTGTGCTACTAAAACTATCCAACAAATTAAATAAAAACTAAATTTAAAATTAGATCGAGGCAAATGAGAGTAAAATTATAAATTCAAATGATTACAATAAAAAAGGTAACAAATCTAATAATCTAAAAACTAAAAGTAGTTGTAATACCCAAATTTTTAAGGTATTAAAATTATGACACGTGTGTTACTGGCGTTTTGCGATTATAGTAAAAACCGTAACAAGTGGTGTGTGAATGCGGGCGTGCCAGGAACAGATTCCAATTTGTGAACTTAACTTCTTAAACGAGCGACTGGAGCTTGGTTAACCTTATTACAAGTACTCCAAAAATTAATGTTAAGAGAACTTGAATGAAAACAAAGAAATTCAATTATAAAGTTCTTTACTAATTGAAAAATGAGAAATTACAGAGGTCGTGTATTTTTGCCTTTGGGCGTGTTTTTGTGGAATTTGATCGGGGCAAATATTGTATCGCTTCCTTCTTATATATAACCTTTGAAAAACTACCGCTTGATTTCAACTGCCCACTACCTTCACGATGCTTTACATCTTCAGAAGTTCCAAAAGCTGCTTCTTCAACTGCTTCCAAAAAAGGCACTTGGGTTTCGGAGCTTCTAACTCTGACATCAATATCGTGGGCGTCTGGACTTCTAACTTTTGACATCAATTTTATGAGCTTCTTTGTATGAACTATTCTCCAGAATTTTAATCTTCCAGACTTTTAACGAATTAAAGTTTTGAGCTTCAGCTTCTGGAATCAACTTCTGAAATTATGTTCTGGTCAAACCTCCGAATTTAACCTCTGAAATTATCTTCTGGTTAAATCTTGGTCAAATCTCTGAAATCAAATTCTGAAATTAATGTTCTGGTCAAACCTCCGAAATCAACCTCTGAAGTTATCTTCTGGTCAAATTTTGGTCAAAACTCTAAAATCAACTTCTGAAATTAATCTTCTGGTTAAACCTCCGAAATTAACCTCTGAAATTATCTTCTGGTCAAATCTTGGTCAAATCTCTGAAATCAACTTCTGAAATTAATCTTCTGGTCAAACATCAAGCTATTTTAATTTTGGTGTAAACAATGCCCCCAATGGTAGCAAACTCTCTCTTGGCAGCAGCAGGTCCGGCAGGAAGTTCCTCTTCAGCAACAGCGGCGGAGACTCCTTCTCCAACAGGCCAGCAGCGACCGTTCTCCTTCGCAGGCCAACAGCCAGCAGCGGCTCTGTTCCGGCGTCTGCAGCAGGTAAGTTTTGTTCTTTTTTTGTTAAATTTATCTACTTAATTAATTAAAAAAAATAGAAAAAAGAAATTGTATAATTTTGTATTTTCACTTATTGGATGAAATTAGAATTTATGATTTATTTTTCTGAATTCTATTACCAATAATGCCAGTAGCATCTAACTTAGTGTCGGAAGAAGCAAATAATGGCTTCTATAAAATGAAATGATTTATAAACCCATTTGGCTAAAGTACGCTTTAATACTAGTTTAATGATGCACTTTAACCCTGAGAAAAATTCAAATATGTCATTCATATTGTTCCAACTTGTCTTTTACCATAAAAACTCAAAGCATGATTAACACATTTGAACCTTTTTGCACTCCAATTTAAATAAATGACTACAATTGAAGGTAGAAATTAAAAATTGAGTTAAAATTGAGGATTTTAAAAATTTGAGTCATAAATAAAAAAATAAAAATATATGGGATATTAAGTCTACATTTAAAGATGCACGCGGTTGGTTTATATTAATTTATAAACAAATCAACTCTTCATTTTAATACCATTTATATTTCAACAAGAAAAATATCAATTTGCATTGATGGTATAAGAGAAAATCTCCCAGAATATCATGGTTTAGACTTTGTTTACTACAGTATTCAGTTTTTGACATCTTTATATCTCATATTTTTTTTCAAAATGATTTTTCTTAATTTTTTTAATTTCAAGAATACTTTTTTTTCCATTCTCATCAGCATCTGATCTCCTTCACTGATTTATCATTCTCGTCGGCATTTGATCTCTATTTTTTTATAGTGTGTTTTTTTTATCTTTTTTGTTTGATGTTTTTATAGTATGTGTTTTTATCTTTTTTGTTTGGTGTTTTTATAGTGTGTTTATAGTTTTATAGTGTAAATACACCACAGTCATCAAAATTAACAGTTAAACAAGATGTATATTAAAAAAATGTAATCTAAAAAAATAGAATGGAAGACATAATGGAAAAACAATTGTTAGCAATTAATCACATTGCCATGAGATCTGTGTACAAAAAATCAGACTGCAAGTAACAATTAGATAATAAATCTTATTGAAAAATCTAAACAGACACAAAAAAATGACGGAATAAAAGGAGTATATTTGTGACAAATCGTCGGATGTTGTCCTATTTTTAATATAATACCATCAGAACAAAGACGACGACAATAAAATTTTATTTTTATTTTTATTGGAGTTGAATGATTTGAAAAAGAAAAACGAAGTAACTAAAGAAAAGAAATGATGGAGTTAAACGATTTAAAAAAAATAGAAGTAGATAAAAAAAATGTTCCCCACAGAGAAAATAATCTAGTTTTGAAAAACAAAAAGTGAAGTGGAAAGAAGAGGTGAAGAAGATATCTTTATAATAAAGATATTCTTAAGTAGACTCAGTGTACCATGTTATCCGTGAACTATCCTATCGCATTATGACACGTCATTAAAATAGTGGAATTACCGTAATTTTGTTTATTACTTTTTTTTATACTTTTGACTAGTAATATTACGATAGTGCCACTATGTTAATGACATGTTATAATGTGATAGGTTTAGTTCACGGATGACGTGGTAGACTGAATTTATTTAAAAATTTCTCCATTGTAATCAGGGATGAATGTGAGGTAGGGCCAGGCAGGGCCTAGGCCCTACCTCACTTTTTAAAAAAAAATTAGGGCTTTTTACACAAACAATCTATATTGGCTAATTGTTTACTTTTATACATGTATATTTTTCACTTACTAAACTACCATACACGGAGCTAATTATAACTTTTATGCGGATCTTATATATTCAACCCTAATAGCACAATCATCATAATTTCACTTATTTTCTCTCTCCTCATCATTCAATTTTCTCTTCCTCTCAACTCATATTTCTCTCTCTTCCTCTCAACTCATCTTCCTCTCTCTTTCTTTCCGTCGTCTTCCGCTTCGCCGTCCTTTATTCCTCCGCTCCTCCGTCATCGTTCTCATCATCGTCTCCGTTGTCATTTTCGCCAACGCCATCATCTCCTCTGCTCGTCGTGTCATCTATTGGATTTCAGATCTACAATTTATTCATTCTTTTTCTTCTTTTTTATTTTCAGATCTACAATTGTTTTACTGTTTTTTCACCATTAAACATGTATATAGATTATATTTCAAGAATATAATGTTAATTTCATGTTATGTAATATAAAATTATGGTTATATGGAATAATTTTTTTGTTATTTCTGCATTTTGTTTTTGTGTTTGGTTGTATTTCTGTGTTTATTTATTCTGCAGCTCGATTTTTTGATGATGGTTGATTGTTGAATTATTATAATGTTACAGTGTTGTTGATTTGTTGTTGATTTTGTGTTGATAATCAGTTGGTACTTCCTTGATTTTAACATTGAAAATTTTTGTTTTTTTAAAATTGGCAAATTAGATAACTTTGTCAGCGAAATAAACTAAATAAAATAAATTTTAACCGAGACTAGATTATTATATGTTTGCATTATTATGTTGACATGTTGTTGATTTCTTGTTGATATTTTATCGATTGTCACAATTTTTCAAAAAATTATATTTTATTTTGATCCTTATGTTGATTTGTTGTTGATTTATTGTTGACATTATGTTGATAAGTATTTTAACTTTTTTTGATTTTCAATTTTATGTTGACATGTTGTTGATATACTGTTGATAACATGTTGATTTTTCAATCATTGAAAGAAAAATAAAATTAGTCTTAAATTGATGTATTAATGAACTATTGATATGTTTTTGATAATATGTTGATTGTTTCTGACTTAAATCAATTAATGTTCTCATTTTACAAACATCTTGACTAAATTAGCATTAATTATTGATTCGTTGTTGATTTATTGTTGACAACATCTTGACTTTTTTTGATTTTCAATTTTATGTTGACATGTTGTTGATATACTGTTGATAACATGTTGATTTTTCAATCATTAAAATAAAAGTAAAGTTAGTCTTAAATTGTTGTATTGATGAGCTGTTAACATGTTTTTGATAATATGTTGATTGTTTTTGGTTTAAATTAATCGATGTTCTCATTTTACAAACATTTTGACTAAATTAGCATTAATTGTTGATATCATGTTGACATTATGTTGATAACAACGACAATAATTCAAATGAAAAAATAAAATTATTCTTACATATAAAAATAAAAATATATTAAATATACATCAACACAACAGTTCACAAATTAAAGAAATCTATTTCAAAATATTTTTTTCCTCAATTCTCTTTGCAGCTGTACAATTTCTTCAAAATCACTTGTATAATTGTTTTGCGTTCCACCTCTCATACCTATCTAAATTTCGACAAAGACGGTTATGATACAGTTTCATTTCATCCAACGAAAGTTTATTTCACAGACAATATTATCTTATTTGTCAATGTTAAAATAAAAAGAATCAGTAGATATCAACATAAAATCAACAACACTGTAACATTACAATAATTCAGCAATCGATCATCATCAACAAATCGTTCTGCAGAATAAAAAAAACGCAGAAATACAACAAAACACAAAAAAATGCAGAAATAACAGAATTTTATTATATAAAATCACAAAATTATTCTATATAACATGAAATAAGTATTAGATTCTATAAAGATACTCTTTATACATGTTTAATGGTGAATCAACAGTAAAAGATAAACAAATTACAGATCTGAAAATAAAAAAAAGAACAAAAAATTTCAGATCTAAAATTAAAAAGATAAAAGAAAGATGGCGCGGCGAGATAAAGGCAGAACGATGGAGGCGAAACGGCGGAGGCGCAACAGCGGAGGCGGAACGGCGGAAGCGAAGGAGTAGAAATCGTGAATTTTTTTTGCACAACTCAAAAGAATTTACTATTATATAAGCAAGAACGGTTGAGATAATGTTGAAATAGAGATGAAAATGAGAGATGCAAGAGGAGTCGTGCAGTAATAGAGATAACGTACAGCAAAATCGTGGAGAAGAGAAGCGAAAATGGCGGAGAAAAATGAAAAAACCGCCAATCGAGAAGGAAAATAAGAAAACGGTAAAAAGGAAAGAAATCCAAAAAAAAGGCTATGTTTCATAAAATTGATGGTGTGAAAAGTAAAGATATGGATTGGGCCGTATAAAAGTAAAGTCTAGCCTAAATTCTGTATTTTATATAATAAGCCCAAAAAATTACATGTAATACTATTATGAAATTATCAATCTTTCGTTATTTTTACTATAATATTGACCTTCACTTCCTTTCCAACACGTACCATAATAAGATAAGAGGGCTATTTGGTGGGTCCCAAACAAAACAAATCCCGCAAAATAATTAGCACGTGCTGCCAAGTGAGATTAATTGGTAAGTTTACGTTTGTTAATTAGTACTATTAAAATTAGGAGTGTAGTTAAATTTAATTATTTTATAAATCAACTAAAAAAATTCCTTAAATTAAACAATCCTTATTCAACTTAAATTCCAATTCTAAAATTTCCAACACTTTCCTATTCAAAAATATACTTTAAATTTTCTAATCCTTTTTAAATAAGGTGAATTCAATTTCTGTAAATACACATTAAGTGCATTAATAACTCAACAATTTGATGAATTTTTCATTAGTTAATTTTTCCTAAATCCTCCTCTGTTGATTTGAAAAATTCTGAATCGCTCATCGGAATTCACTGCTCGCCGTACGTTTGTTTGAAGATAAAATTTTGAATATAAATTTATAGTTTAAATTCAAAATTAATTTAAGTTAATTTACATAATGATTAATTAGTGCATGTAACAAACTATTATTTAAAGATCATCGATATTTTAGAAGGAAAATTAAACTAAACTTTAAATTAAATTAAAAAATTAAATTTCAAAACTAATTCATAAATGATTGTCTAATATGTTTTACAAATTTTTTTTTAAAAGAATTGATGATGAGAGCACCTTCCAAAGATTTCAGAAGATGAAGACTCGTAGGATACTGTTTCTCTGTTTTTTAAGAAAACGGTTGGTGCCTTTGAAGTGTGTGGGCGTGCCAGAGGTTGGACCTCAAATTGAAAATTAAAAATTGATCAAGCGATTGTGACTGATTTTCAAAGGACGTAAAAATCTAAACGGTTCATAAAGAAAAACTCTTGAAGAAACTTTGAAAACAAGAAGAAACTTCTGCAATTGAAATCTAAAATTCAACACTGTAAATGAACTACTGCTGAAATAATATTAAAAACAAAAGATTGAAATTGCGAAAGCTGTAAAGTGTTTACAAAGGATTTCATAAAATAAAAGTTTTTGGTGTTGATAATCTCCTGAGAGTATTGAGTTTTTGTTGAATTTGGCTGGGATTCAAATCGTCGTCTTCTTCTCCCTTTTATAGCGTCTGTAGAAACTGCCGGGTGATAACTGCCTCTTTAACTGCCCACGTCTTCACAATGCTTCCCACTTCTAAAAACTGCTCCTGAAACATCGCTTTACAAAAAGCACGTGACTTCATGGACCTTGGCCAATTGAACTTCTGGGCTTCTTCTTCTAACGGGCTTTTGGCCTTTTGATTCTGAAATTCTCTTTTCCTCTAAGGTCAGGTCAAGGTCAAAAACAAACCTCTGAGATTAACTTCTCAATGTCAAATCTCTTGGAATTAATTTCTGAAAGTCAAATCTCTTGGAATTAACTTCTCAAATCTCTTGGAATTAAATCCTCTTGAAATTAACTTCTGACAGTCGAATCTCTTGGAAATCTCTTGGAAAAGTCAAATCTCTTGAAAATCTCTTGGAAAAGTCAAATCTCTTGAAAACTTGGAAAAGTCAAATTTCTTGGAATTAAATTCTCCACGTAGCTTTTTCTATCTTTTTAATAGAATATGGGCTTTATGGCCTTCGGGCCATATTTTAAATTTTGGCGTAAACAATGCCCCCTATATAATTGGCTTTAAAATAAAGCCATTTATATATATAGTTCTTTATCCAAAATTGATTAAACATTCCACCATGATGAGTCAAAATCTAAGCGCTTCACCCCTTCAGCTCCGGCGTCTTCAACAGCTGCTCCAAAACCTGCAAACCGGACGGCAGTTGTTGATCCTGTGTTCTCAAGACGGCGACGGCAACAGCTTTCCATGCCATCAGGTCCGTGTCATCTCGCCAGCAGATCCATTGGTTTGTCTCCGCCAGCCGCTGCGTCTCTAGCGGCTAGCCCAACCGCTGACCTCTCCTCTCCAGCCGCTTCTCCAGCAGCCTCGCCATTAGGTCTAGCGGCGCCAGCAGCCGTTCTCCGCTCCACCATCCAGCAGCGGCTGCTCCTTCGTCCAACGGCTGCTCACCGTCCTATTCACCATCGATTCCACGCCTCCAGCCGCGCGTCTCCAGTCGGTCCTCCGCTCGTCCAGCAGCCGCTCGCCTCCACCAGCTGATCCAACGGCTGCCTCGTCTCTTTCAATGGATGGCATCAACCCGGTGACTGCAGCGGCTCGCCTGTCTTCCCTAGCTGCATTTTTAGCGGCTAGTAGCTTCCTCGCCAGGCGGTCACCAGCAAGTTCAGCAACTCCCTCGCTAGCAGCAGCTCACCCATCCGCTGCTCTTCCTCGCCAGCAGGTCTGTGTAGTCTCGCCAGCCGCTGCCTCTCTAGCGGCATCGCCATCAACAGATCCATGCTAGCCTCCAGCGGCTTCCTCAGCAGCGCGATCATCTTTGCCAACAGGTCCAGTAGCGCGCTTGCCTTTGCCAGCCGCTGCATCTTCAGTTGCTCGCCTAGCCGCTCACCTGCCCTTTTTGCCAACTCTCCACACTGTATGGTAAATCCTGCCACATATTCAAGAGTTGACTGGCCTTCATCTCTTGAGAACCAAGAAAAATCAAGAACTTTAGGATATGGGTTATCTCTGTCAATTGTGTCAGGGTATGGCTTGTGAAACTCTGGCCTTCCCACTTGTCTTAAGCCGGGGCCATAGAGTTCTTGAACCATTTCTCTCACAGCATCAATATCCACCTGGTTTTGAATCACAGGAGGTTGAAACATAGGCACTGGAGTAGCATTTCCTCTTGGCATTCCACCACAATTATTTCCCATATGGTTAAAACTTGATTCTGCTACCTCCTGAACATGATTGCCAGATGCATGCCCCCCGAGTTCGACTTGTTTTAGACTCTTCTTTTCAGATTCCTCCTTTTGAGCCCAACTCCTCTGCAATTTTTCCACAGTATCAATCATGATCCTGTATTGTGCCTTGCTTTCTGTGGAGTACTCATCAATTCTCTTGGCTTGTTTCCTAGATTCTTCTTCGAACCTCTCCTGCCTTATCTCCATTCTTTTGAAATAATCCATCATGTGAGCCATGATGCTTTCAGGAGAATCTTCAACCATTTTCTCCTTTCCTTTCTCTTCTGCAGTAACAGGTCCTACTACAAGAATGACATTTTGTGGCGCCTCTTGATTTTCATTATTGAGAGGCGCAAGTGACTTCTCAAACTGTTCGACCACCGTGTGAACTTTTCCTCTTGGCCCTGCTGTTGCAGGCGCGCTTTCCTCCTCCCGAGAGTCGGATACATCTTTCCCTAAAATACTGCGAGTTCTTGGAGCCATCTTTCTAATAGTCCCACTGGGCGTGCCAAATTGTTTCCCAGTTTTTTAAGAAAACGGTTGGTGCCTTTGAAGTGTGTGCGGGCGTGCCAGAGGTTGGACCTCAAATTGAAAATTAAAAATTGATCAAGCGATTGTGACTGATTTTCAAAGGACGTAAAAAAATCTAAATGGTTCGTAAAGAAAAACTCTTGAAGAAACTTTGAAAACAAGAAGAAACTTCTGCAATTGAAATCTAAAATTCAACATTGTAAATGAACTACTGCTGAAATAATGTTAAAAACAAAAGATTGAAATTGCGAAAGCTGTAAAGTGTTTACAAAGGATTTCATAAAATAAAAGCTTTTGGTGTTGATAATCTCCTGAGAGTATTGAGTTTTTGTAGAATTTGGCTGGGGTTCAAATCGTCGTCTTCTTCTCCCTTTTATAACGTCTGTAGAAACTGTCGGGTGATAACTACCTCTTTAACTGCCCACGTCTTCACAACGCTTCCCACTTCTAAAAACTGCTCCTGAAACATCACTTTACAAAAAGCACGTGACTTCATGGACCTTGGCCAATTGAACTTCTGGGCTTCTTCTTCTAACGGGCTTCTGGCGTTTTGATTCTGAAATTCTCTTTTCCTCTAAGGTCAGGTTAAGGTCAAAAACAAACCTCTGAGATTAACTTCTCAATGTCAAATCTCTTGAAATTAATTTCTGAAAGTCAAATCTCTTGGAATTAACTTCTCAAATCTCTTGGAATTAAAATCCTCTTGGAATTAACTTCTGACAGTCGAATCTCTTGGAAATCTCTCGAAAAAGTCAAATCTCTTGAAAATCTCTTGGAAAAGTCAAATCTCTTGGAAATCTCTTGGAAAAGTCAAATCTCTTGGAATTAAATTCTCCACGTAGCTTTTTCTATCTTTTTAATAGAATATGGGCTTTATGGCCTTCGGGCCATATTTTAAATTTTGGCGTAAACAGATACAATTGTCTCTAATTAAAAAGCGATGAGTCATTAATTTTACTATGCGTTCGTTTGCCTTTTACTTTATTTTACATTAAAAATTAATAATTATACATTTTGATTATATTTTTAATAGTAGAATATTTTAATTTTTTTCAAGTTGAATTTGTGTCTTACCTTAATTTTGGAGCTGGCTTCGTTACTGGTTGTAACAATCCATGAAACTGGATACTGAATGAAATTAATAATTTATGACTCAAATATTTATAATTATTTTTGAAAAGAAGGGTAGTTTGAGGATAACCCTATTTTAAAAGTTAAAGGATTGCATTTGGAATTAATTTAGAAGTAGATATATTTTTGTATAAAATTTTAAGGATATATATGCACCTTTGACCCAAAAAAAGAAAAGAAAAGAATTCCACGTGAATAAGTCGCGTGCGCGTTTATGAAGAAAAAAAACCGGTGAATTTCGTTAAAACAGCGTACGTTTGAGCGGGTTCTGAACCACTGGGCCCACACACTCATCACATTATACTTAACGACTTTCTCTCTTACAAGATCTAACCAACTCCCTCTCTCATTGGCTTCTACTTGTTTTATTACCTTTTTACCCTTTTTTAAAATCAAATCTTTAAAATCCTTTTCCTAATTTTATAAGGTAAAATAAAATCCAGTCTCCAATCGAAGCAAGGTATTTTAAATCTATTTTATTTTTTAAAAATCTTATTTATTATTTTATTCCTTACCTTCCTTTTGTCCCTTTTATTCCTTTTTTTTCTTGATTATTTTACTCCCACCAGTTTATTTAGGTGATAAATCCAAAAAACAAATGTCAATTTTGTTTTTAAAATTGAATAGTTTGAATGGGTAGACAATAAAATTAAAAAAAAATAAAAGTTGTGGGAGGTGAATATAAATACAAAGAACTTTGAATATTATGATAAGAAAGAATAAAAGGATTAACATTTAGGAATAAGAATTTCTTTTTTCTTTTTATAGTAAAGGAAATATTTTTTGAGGATTAAATTGTTTTTTTAACAAAACTAAATTTTGGGGGAATTGGTTTTTGCATTCATTTTAGTTAGTTAGGTTAAGAATTGTTAGTGTTTTTTTCCTTTCCAGGTTAATTTTAATTAATAAAGATTCAATCGTTTTTTCTCCTTTGTTCCAATCACAATGCACCAGTTGAAATTGATTCCAGATTCTCATATGAAGGAGGTCAGTTTTTTTAATTTGATTTTGATTCTCGTAATTTTGATTTTATGTGTTTATTTGCATTGCATGTTTATCTGGTTTATGATTGGTTCATGTTCGTTGATGTTAATTCAATTTTTGATGAGTGTGATTATATTAAATCTTATGATCATTTAAATAAAATTGCTTTAATTGTTATTATTGCATGGTTTATGCGTAGAATTTTTGTGTGATTGATAAAAATCATGGCCGTTTAGGGTTACACATTATCTGATCGGAGTTAAAGGAAAAAAAAATGAATATGGAAGCTAATCTTATCTCATGGGAATCTCTAAAAGTTATAATTGATTAATCAGTCACTCTACTGTGTATTTGATGATTTCACTGGTGCCCGCGTGGTGATTCGCACCTAGGACTTCTCGGTCTTAGGTGGGGCGCTCTTACCACTTGAGCTAGTCCATCTCGTCTTGCTGTTAGTTTAGAATGCAGCATTCTAGGAATTTAAAGAATTGAGTTTGGTATATTTATTGGACCATAAAGTTACAGATTTGCGCTGCTGTTTGTTCTGTAGAGCGGGATTATTGTCTCTTTTAGGGTTTATGAACATTATGAAATTACCTACAAACCAGTTGTTGGTCATGAAAACTCAAGTTTTCATGAACTTGGTGAAATAACGGTGGCTATTATTTTGCTTATTTTAGTAGAGTATAGCTGCGATACTGAACACAGTTTCGAGGAATCTCATGACGTCTCTCGGATCTTTTTATCATGCATATGGCTTCACAATTATTAAATTACATTAGCAGTTGTGCTAATGTACTGACCCTAAATATGAGAGTGTTAAGAGTGACGATTTAGATCGATTATGTAGTAATTTGTTTCATCTGTGATAAAAAAAAATCGCAAAGAAATAGTCTTGTCGATATATGTCTTCATTTAGTTAATTCTGCATATAATTCATCATTATGGAGTATTGACAAGAATCTGCCTCACAAATATGCCTCTAACGTCCTGTATTTTTCAGGATTTTTCTGTAAAGCATCCACCAAAAAATGACAATACGCTTGAGGGTTCTGGGAGTCCACGAAACAGAAAGGTACTACCTATCGCGAAAATCTTTGATGTTGAGTCGGTGTATTCTGCCATGTGTCGCACCCCGGCATCAACACCACAGTATGGTGTGAAGATACGGTGTAAATGTATCACAGGGGTGGAATCCATTAAGAATATTGCCATTATACATAAACCATTGATTAATTTTGTTTTTGTTTGATAATTTTTTAAAATTAATAAAACTATTACTGTAAAATGGTTTTACATGGGATTTTGAGGAAGAATTATAGCCAACATAATGTAGTAAAAATGAACTTTTAGTTTGTGCTTTATGTATAACTGGAAGTTTTTTTTTTAAATGTTGGCTAGCCAAGTTGTGCACATTCAGCTAATTTATTCAAGATTCTCAACTTTGAAATATTCCAGGATGCACAAAAGACTAAATTTAGGACATATGTGGCCCATCTCATCTTCTCATGCTTTTGGTCAAAATTAATCTCAAGCCAACTGCCCCTTGAATTGCTCTACAAATAGTTTATTTTTACTTTTGACGCTTTCTTAATTATGAGTCTCGTTAATTTGTTTCAGGTAACAGCCAGATGGGATCCAAATGAAGCTTGCAGACCTAGCATTGATGAAGCACCTATATTCTATCCAACTGTTGAGGTATATCTCAAGATGCAGAAATTTAATACGAGTCTGTTAAATTTGGGACTAGATTTAGATGTTTCCTCTTTTTTTCAGTTCTTATTTATGATGCTGCTATTTTTTAGGAATTTGAGGACACACTTGGTTACATATCAAAGATACGTGAAAAAGCAGAGCCATTTGGTATATGTCGAATCGTCCCTCCACTTTCCTGGAGGCCACCTTGTCGTCTTAAGGAAAAAGATATATGGGAAAATGCTAAATTTTCTACGCGAATTCAGCAAGTTGACTTACTTCAAAATAGGGAGCCCATGAGAAAGAAATGTAAAAGCCGGAAGCGGAAAAGGAAGAGGCCTTCAAAAATGGGAGCATCCAGGAGACAGGTCAATTCCTGTTCAGAAACTACTTCTGCTTCGGAGGCTGATGAGAAATTTGGGTTTCAATCAGGGTCAGACTTCACATTTGAAGAATTTCAGAAATATGCGGATCACTTTAAAGCATGTTACTTTGAAGTGTCCGACTCGATGGACGATATGAAGCTCATTGACATTAAACAGAAGAAGTTTAAACCTTCTATAGAGGATATAGAGGGTATGAAGCTCATTGACATTAAACAGAAGAAGTTTAAACCTTCTGTAGAGGATATAGAGGGTATGAAGCTTATTGACACTAAACCGAAGAAGTTAAAACCTTCTATAGAGGAAATAGAGGGTGAATATTGGCGGATTATCGAGCAACCAACAGATGAGGTTGAGGTATGTGAGGAAGTGTTCTTGATATCTTTGCTTGTGATTTTAACTATTTGTTTGGCGGGTTTTTTTATACTCATGGTGTTTGTTCTATATATCACAGGTATACTATGGAGCTGATCTGGAAACAGGAATTTTTGGAAGTGGGTTTTATAAGGCTTCATCTAAGCTTACTGAAGGAGAACAAGATCAGTATGTTGATTCTGGTTGGAACTTAAACAATTTTCCACGCCTGCCAGGTTCTGTGCTATGTTTTGAAGAAAGTGATATCTCGGGAGTTCTAGTTCCCTGGCTGTATGTGGGAATGTGCTTATCATCATTTTGCTGGGTAAGTCGATAGAACTGCTATTTTTAATCTGCACAAGATTCAAATGATAAATCCGAGATCATTTGTTGAATTTTAAACTTTATCAACTTCAACAACTAAAAGGCGTGCTGTCTGTCTATCCTATAAAATACTTGTCAAAATTACAAAATACTTTTTCATTGTTATAATTTAGAATTTTCTTTTCGTAATTTGCAAAGCCATTAGTTTACTAATGCTTTTGTCATTTGCATCTGCTTTTGGAACAGCATGTTGAGGATCACCACCTATATTCACTAAATTACTTGCACTTTGGAGAACCAAAGATATGGTATGGAGTATCTGGAAGCCAGGCTTCGAAGTTGGAGAGTGCAATGAAAAAGCATTTACCTGATTTATTTGAAGAACAGCCTGATTTACTACATGAACTGGTAAGCAGTTGAGTACTTTCTTATTTTAATATGGCTGGATTTGGATTTCTTTCTGTGGGGCTGGAGCATTTTTTAGGGTTGGTGAAGGATGCAGTGATGAAATTCAGACACTATGTATATATTAGTATACTAGCCGATTGCATCATTCATCATCTCATAATCATGTCCGCCATTTTTACTATGTATCCCCTATATCTTTATTGCATTGTCTCTTGAAAGTTTTAGCTTTTGTTGAATCAATGTTGACGACTCTATATGATATGGGGATTGGATCTTTGGCTTACTTGATTTAGGAATGACGATAAATAATTAAAAAAAAATAGATAAGAATACTGAGATGAGTATTTAGATAGTTCTATCAGTAGAAAAAGAGAAGCCGCCAATATATTTTTTATTAGTTATGCACGTATACTTTGAGCCAAATGATATTGTTGTCTTGATGAAGCATAGATGATTTGCTGCTTTTTGCTACTATGTATAATCTTGTTCCGAGATTGTTCTCATCAGGCACTTCACATTGTGAATTCACTGCTGCGTACTGATACCATCCTATGCTGTTTATTGTTTACGAGTTTGTTTGCTGTATACATTATCTACCTTTATGATTGTAAGTTATCCTTCGGATGCAATTCCCGTATTCTGAATCGACCGAGTCCCTTTTGTTCTTATTCCGTGCTATCTATTGCTTTCATATTTCATTGTTGGTTTCATCTTCTTGGACAGGTAACTCAACTATCTCCTTCAGTTCTAAAATCTGAGGGCATATCAGTGTACCGTGTTGTCCAGCACTCTGGGGAGTTTGTTCTTACCTTTCCTAGGGCATACCATGCTGGCTTCAACTGTGGCTTCAACTGTGCAGAAGCAGTGAATGTAGCCCCTGTTGATTGGTTAGCACACGGACAGAATGCCGTTGAGCTCTACAGGGAGCAGCACCGAAAGACATCTATATCGCATGACAAACTACTATTGGGTTCAGCTCTGAAAGCAGTCCAAGCCCTTTGGGAGTTACATCTTGGGAAGGAAACTCCTGGAAATTTGAGGTGGAGAAATGTCTGCGGGGAAGATGGGCTTCTAACTAAAGCAGTTAAGGTGCGTCTCTTCCTCTCCCTCTCTTTATCTCATTTTTAAAAGATGCCCGCTCACCTTCATCTTCATGCACGTAGTGTATCAGTGTTATTTAGATGGGAAATGAAGAACACTAATTTTTATGGTTTTTTTAACAGACAAGGGTACGGATGGAGGAGGAAAGATTACAATGCGTTCCAAGTCAATTAAGATTGCAAAAGTTGGAAAAGGAGTTTGATTTGGGTAATGAGAAAGAATGTTTCTCTTGCTTTTATGACTTATACTTATCAGCTGCCAGCTGTAAGTGCTCCCCCGAACGATTTGCATGTCTTAAACATGCAAAAGATTTTTGTTCGTGTGAAAATGAAGACAGATATGTCCTCTTACACTATACTATCGATGAATTAAACAGACTTGTTGAAGCACTACAGGGAAGTTTGGAAGCTATAAAAATGTGGGGTTTTAAGGAACTTGACTTGGTTTCTGATAGCGACAATGGCACTCATATATGTATGGTAGAACAGAAGGGTCAGTCACTCAAAAACAGCTGTTCTAAGCAGAGTGAGAGTCTATCTGGTTCTCCGAGAACTGAAGAATTATGGGGCACCAATGTCTCCTGCTGTTCAAATAGTCAAATATCTTCAGAAGTAACACAGTCTAACAGCCATGACAATGTCACTAACAATGGAGCTCTAATTCTGAAGAATGAAAGTATGGTGCAACAAGAGAGTTATATTGATTTAAATCTTGATTTTATGTCTGTTGATCATGAAAATGAGTCTCTCCATGAGTCTAACAGCTCCGAAAACAAAGTTAGCTCAGAAGCTGAAACAAACATGATAGAATTTAAGCAAGAGAAAATCAGCTGTTCAGGTGCAGGAAAAGAAACAGATAAACCACAAGTTGGTCATGTTTGTAATTCTTCAGAATTGCATGACTTTTCAAAAAAAGATTGCCATTCCTGTTCATTACTTGTGGGGGATAAATGTGCATCTAGAATGAAGTTGTTTGGAGTAGATATCTCGCTTTCACGGCCTTCAGTGGTTCCATCACAAAGCTTTGACACAAAAATGGTCAATAGTTCACATGGGAGACCATCGAGTACTGACCAAGTCAGTTCAGCATTTAGTTATGGTTCATTTATTGAACCTCTAAATTTTGGTTCTGTTATGTTTGGAAAACTTTGGAGCAGTAGGCAGGCGATATACCCAAAAGGTATCCTGCTTCATAATGAACTTTTACATGTTCTTTATTTGTCTTTTTTTTTTAATTTACTTTTGCATTGGACATCAAGAATGTCATCTTTTTTACAATTTTGATTAATGTTGCAGGATTTAGAAGCCGAGCTAAGTTCCGGAGTATACATGATCCGAGAAAACTGTGTAGCTACGTTTCAGAAATTGTGGATGCTGGGCTACTTGGTCCTCTGTTTAAGGTGAGTTTTTCCTGCAGAGATTTGAATCTAGTTTAACAAAACTTTCTTTTTAGGCTGTAAATGGCTGTCTAGATTTTAAATATACCGCCTTTGCTGGAGCTCCATTTGAGCATACTTCAGGCTTTAATTATCAATTTGAACAAGCATGCCTGCTTGATGGTTGCTTGCTTATCTTGGACTAATAAATATGGTGTTTGAATTATTATTATAATAATGTGAATAGTCTATGCGATAATACTATTGAATCAGAGACATGCTATGATATCCTGAAGTTATTGAATTTGTTAACATATAATCATCATAGGCACCGAAATGTAGGAGTTCTTAAGAGAATTTTACATTTAGCATTATCAATATCAGTAGCTCTTGCCTTCAAAAACCTAATGGCCGCCATTAATTTATGGAGATCTCATTTTAAAGTAGTCAGACTCTATATAAGCTCAGGTTGGGTAAGCTTATTAGGTAGCTCAAAGGCAAGTCCTTGGTGGAGTTTTGGACAGGATCAATTAGCTTTTTGGTTCAAACAAAGCCCTTAGCCCTATATTGATGTCTTCAGTATGGGGCCATGCCTGCATTTATCTATATCTCTTTCATTCATTAAAAAACATAATGGTGTTTGACATTGATTTTACAATTATCATCTGACTTTTCTATATGGCACTTTAAATTTTAGGTGTCTTTAGAAGAGTGCCCCAGTGAAACATTTACAAATGTTTCAGCAGAGAAATGCTGGGAGATGGTTCTGCAACGACTGAATGAAGAAATTACACGACGGAGCGCCGTAGGAGAAACAGGACTGCCTCCTGTGCAGCATTTGCAAAGTATCAATGGGCTTGAAATGTTCGGGTTTCTCTCTTCATCGATTATTCAGGTAAGGCTACCTTTGCTGTTTGTGTGCTGAATAATTGAAATTACATTAAGAAGCTGCTTTGTTGTAGAGTTTTAAGCAAAGAAATCACACAAATTTATTTATGTTTAAGTTCACAATTATTATACTTCTTCCTTTGGGTAAGGGATTGCTTAAGAAATTATTTTAGCTCCTAAAATAAGTTTATCCTGTTAAATGTACTCTCTTCAATGCTTTCAAAACTGGAAGACAAGTTAAATAAGTAAACAATAATCAGAAAGCATGTTGTCCCTTTCAGTCACATTGTTGACAAATGTTCTCTCTTCTCCGAATCACCCATAGGAGGACAAACTTGAACCGGAGGACTAATTGTGCCACCACCTTCACCCCTGTGGTTTGACTTATTTTGGAATCTTACCTTTCTGATCAGGTCAAATTAAGGCTCCAGGTCCCAGTTCAGGATGCCCATCCATTGACCTAGGACGATCTATCCTAGTCTCCCGACATGCATAATGCACTGCAGAAACAGAATCGAACTTCATTTGTTCCACCATGCACTTGTTATCTGTTTTAAGTGACCACATTATGTGCATGATGAAAATTATGCATTCAAGTGAATACCATAGAGGTTCTGTGTGTTGCCATGCATTAATTATGAGCTTCTATATTGCACATAATCTTCTTTGAATCCTACAAATCGGCGTTTCAGCTCCGGAAACCTTCTATAACTCTATATTTATAATCTATTATTGTGGAAATGTGTTTCACCGTTTTTTTCTTTAGCGTTTATGTTTCCATGCTACATAGATGAGCTAATATTGGAACTCTTAACTTTTTCAGGCTATCGAGGCTCTTGATCCAAATCACCGGTGTGTGGAGTACTGGAATAATAGGCTAGTAAAATCGGGTACTATAAGTGAAGTAGAGCATTCACTGATTGGATCTAGTTGCATGATCATGGAATCAGAGACAAAAGTTGGCAATATTACAGCATTGACAGAGGAGATCCGGAATAAAAGACTAGAACTTGTGTAGTTAGGCTGTCTTGCGCGAGAAGAGAAGTGCAGAATGTTACAGTAGAAGTGCTCGAGAAGGCGAGTACATGATTTCGTGCAGATGACATTATTCTTTGTGAATTGAGGGCTGCTATGTTTGGTCCCATCATTTTTCAAAAATAATTGCAGGTTTAGATGCTTAATCATATCAATTTTAGGTCCATTCTTTCATAAGATATTCATAACAGGACAGATGTCCTGGGCATGATATGCAAACAAATGTTTGCACCATGCTTACCTATGACATAGAGAATCTTCATCTGCTGATCCTCTTGACTGATATAACAAAGGATAGCTTGTATATTTAGGAGTATTCTACTAATATTTATCAAATATAAGCTTATTTTTATTCTCGGTTCACTCACGGTTTGATTTTATCAGTTGTGTTTTGTCTTTCTTTTCTGATATTATTTGCTGATGGATTAGAAACAAAAGCAGATGGTGATTTCCCTAAATCCAAACAGGACTATTTTCATTTCATTAAATGAGTAGTAGGGGAGTGCGTGCATTCCGTTCATATCAAACCGAACAGAACAAGAGTGAACCAAATTTTTCAAATTGAACAGAATCGATTTTAAAGTTTAAATTTTGAAAAGTTTTCGGTTCAGTTCTTGTTTTTTATTCAGTCTGAACCAAAAATGAAAAAAATAATTTTTTACCTCAAATTAGATGTGAAATATGGAAGCAATTCCAACAGGAAACAAGTATGAATAGACAGTGTAACAAAGATTGTATCAAAAAATTCACTAATTTCTGAATTCAGAACAATTAACAATCTCTATCCATCTAATCTGATACAATGCACAAAATGTTTGAACTAAACTGAAAATTTACCAAGTATAATCCCATAAAATGTACAATTAAGGGTACTTGTAACAGAGGATCACATGACCTAAAATCAAAGGGAATTTACCAAGAAAACAGAACATCTGTCAAACTTTCACCATCACCAACATGTCAGAACTTCTCCATAAACCCTAATCAATGTCCAAGACCCAATCTTTTCAAATCAAGAAAGACCAAAATGCCCTTCTAAAATTGACAACACTTAAATCTCAGCCTTCATTGTTGATCTTGAAAATGCACCAAAACCCTATAAATCTCAAAGCTTCAGTACTTATATTTTCTACAAAAAGCCGCCAAAAACATCAAGAAAGTAAACCAAATAGGCCCCACTAACCAAGATTGAGTCCTTTCAATCTTTACCATTAAAAAAGCACAAACCAACCACATGAAAACAATCAAAAGAACATCACTGCACAACGAACCGGCACCGGATTCTTTATGATCACCACCGCTAATCAACTGACCTTTCGGCACAAACATACCAGGCGGTGGCCGGGACCAAATCTCCGGCTGAGAAGCTGAGTCATTAGCGTTAGGATCGCCATAAACAGAGTAATCAAGAAGACTAGAAACCCCATGCACAGCAATACTCTCACTAGTAAACATATCAGGATGAGAAAGAACAGAGTCGTCAAGGGTAAAGTTGGAAACGGAATTATTGGTGATGAGAATGGAGTTGGCAGAGAGTAAAGTTGGGAGGCGAGAGGAGATATTAAACTGACAAAGATCGGCGAAAGAGAGGCGTTGAGGGACAATATGGTAAGGGAAAATTAATGGGTCGGAGGCGATGGTGTTGTGTATTTGAGAGGGAGAGTCGTTGGCCGGAATGAAGAGGGTGGCGGAGAGTGGAAGAGGGATTGGTTCTGAGGCGGAGAGGATGTTTATCCAGCTGTTGAAATCTCCGGCGCCGAGTAGTGCGTCTATTATGTTGTTGACCTGGTGGTGGTTGCGTGGTTTTGGTGAGGCGGCGGCGGTGATGTTGTTGTGTGACGGCGGTGGGAGGGTGGCGGCGGAGGTGATGAGAGGGAGGAAGAAGAGAGAGATGAGAAAGATTTTCATTTTGATTTTCTTGAAATTGGGTTTTCTTGATTTTCTAGAATTCTGGGGTTTGATTCCAACTTATATACAGTTAACGGAAGATAACGAGAGTTATGTAACTGACTCATCCACTCATGTGTAACCAACTCTGCCGCCAAAAACACTGTATAGTTTTGAAAAAATAAAAACAATAACTCGACGAATCTTTTAGAATTTATTATTTAATTGAAGGACTAATCCATTTTAAGTTCCCTCAATTTTACAATTTTAGTATATCCGATTCTTAAATTTCCATTTGATTTTATCTGGTCCCTAAACTTTACATGTTTAGTTTATTTGTTCCTTAAATCTCATTTTGATCTTTCAACTTTAGATTTTTTAGTTTATTTGATTCTTGAATTTTTACTCGTTTGAGGACCGAAAAAGAAAAAAAAAACAAAGTTCGGAGATTAGATAAGATCATATGGAAATTCAGGGACCAGATAAAACTAAATGAAAATTTAGGGACCAAATAAGATTAAATGTAAGTTTAGAGGCCATATAAACTAAAAACGTAAAGTTTGGAGAACTTTAAATGGGTTAATTCTTAATTTAATTTATGTTAAATTCTTTTAAATAATAGAGTTTTATTAGGTCCATTAAACATTTTTTGGTACAAAATTTTGATGCTTCTTTTGTTACAAAATGATAAGACCTTGGAAGAACAGAAGAATTAAGATTACAAATTTTATTTTCTTAATATTTGTTATAAGATCAGTCAATTAAATTACATGTTAAGGAAGTTATTCTGTGTTTAACTAAATATTATACCGAGATTGTTTATTTTAATAATAATAATTATTATTTTTCAGTTAAAAGGGGGGAAAATGAACTAGTCTATTTGATTTGCATTGGTATCAAAAAAGGACATTATTTTATATTGAAATATATAATAATAAATTTATTTAGAATGAAATATACATATTTATTAAAAATAAATAAGATTTCCAATTTTTAAATTGTTTATCAAAGATTAAAAGTGGTTTAGAATTTTTGAAGCCCTGGAGGGTACGTTTGAGAAGAAATTGGAAGGAATAATTAGCAAGGCTAATTGACATGAAAAGAACCTTAAAATGTTAGGAAATGTTTCAGATTTTTGAAGCTAATAAACAGCATTATAAAATTTGAAGCTATTATGCTAATAAACAGCATTAACCAGAATCTGATAAAATCAAAACTCAATTGAAAATTTACAAGAAAGTTAAAACTTCATCAAATGTACAATTATGGGTACTCTAATGCACAATCATAACACCTAAAATCAATGGCAATAACCCAAGAAAACAGAGCATCTGTTCAAATTACACCATCAAATTCTAAATTCTGCTAAAAAAAACTGAATTCTTGAATCTTGAACACCAAGAAATACACATGCAAGATTGTTCTAAAGATCGAGTCTTTGAATCTTTGCCACCAAGAAAGCACAAAACACCGCCACCTCTATAGTCTGAAAAAACTCCATCCGCAAGTAACCAGCGCCAGACTCACTGTGATCACTCACCATTTCACCTTCAGGCACAACCACACCGCCACCATGCGGTGGCCGGGACCAAACTTCCGCCTCAGAAACTGGTTTTTTAGGGTTTGCATCGCCATAAACAGAGTAATCAAGAAGAGCAGCAATGCCATGCACGGCAATATTCTCGTTAGTGAACAGATCAGGATGAGTCACGAGAGAGCCGTCGAGGGTAAAGTTGGAAACGGAATTATTAGTGACGAGAATGGACTTAGAAGAGAGAAAAGTAGGGAGGCGGGAGGAGATGTTAAAGTGACAAAGATCGGAGAAGTTTAGGCGTCGAGGGACAATATGGTAAGGGAAAATGAGTGGGTCAAAAGTCTTGGTGGTGGGCTTCGGAGATGGAGAGTCGTCGGCCGGAATGAATATGGTGGCGGTGATAGAGAGCGTTTCTGGGTTTGTGACGGAGAGGAGGTTGACCCAGGTGCTGTAAGCCCCTGCACCGAGTAGTGCTTCTATTATGTTGCCGAGCTGTTGTTGGGGGTGCAATTCTTGAGATACTGGTGAAGTGGTGGTGGTCGGTGGTGGGAGAGGGGTGGCGCTGGGGGAGAGAGTAGGGGTGATGGTCGGTGGTGGGAGAGGAGCGGTGGTGGCGGCGGCGGTGGTGGTGAGGATGAGAGAAAGAAGGAAGAGAGACATGAGAAAGAATTTCATGGATTAGGGTTTTGTTGATGATTTTCTTGAAATGTTTGAGAGTGGTTTCTTGATTTTGTGTTTTTGGTTTATACAGAGAATAACTGAACAAAGAGAGAGGCAGAGAGTATTGTAACTGACTCGATGACGTGTACTGAACTTTTCCCGCCAAAAACGCTAGGGATTGCAAAGGGGCATATTTGTAATTATGAGAATGTATAAGTGATGTATTTTCTAATTGGAATAAAGTGATGTATTTTCTAATTGGAATAAAGTGATTTTTCTTTGTAATTTTAGGGGTTTTAATCTCTTTTCTTTCTTTTATGAAAATAAAATGTCTTTCAATTATTAAAATACTAATAAATAAAAGGTCAAATGTCGTAAAAAGGACAAATCTTTCACAAAAGTTTCACAAAAGTCATGACCTTTCAATTTTGTCGATTTTGGCCAAAAACTGATTATTTGGTTTCACAAAAGTCCTGACCTTTCAATTTTGTCGATTTTGGCCAAAAATGGATTATTTGGTGTCACAAAAGTACTGACCTTTCAATATATGTGCATGCCACATAGGCACCACATAGGCAAAATTGAAATAAAATTGAGAGTTGGCCACAATTGAAACCAACTAATCCGTTTTTGGTCAAAATCGATAAAATTGAAAGATCAGGACTTTTGTGAAACTTTTATAAAAGCTTTGGCCCTTTTACGACATTTGGCCTAAATAAAAATATAGAACTTTTGTTATTAAAATTTGAACTACTAATAAAAATGAAAACTTTATAGATTTTGTCTTTAATCACTAAATACTAATGCTTTTCACAAATTCAGTAAATGAATACAAAAAACAGTGAAATTTATCCAAATAAATTAATCATTACTTTCTTGCAAATACAATCAAATAAAAGTAAAATTTTAAAAATATACAAGTAGAAGCCACAATTTATGATGAATTCATCTAAAACTAGATCATACATACAAATCAGCATAAAATCCACCCCGATCCGCCTTTCTTTTTGTTTATCAGAATTCTTAGAAAAACTTGAGAGTAAGAAAATGATAAAATGTCTGCAAACTTTACAAATGATTCTTCGATTGATTACAATAGGCTTTATACATGCTCTGTGCCCAACAATTTAGAAAATATTTATGTCAGGTCATTCTCATCCAATGCTTCTTCTTCGTCTTCGGCAGCATCAGCCTTGAATGCACTAATATCTCCAGTTGGTAACTTTCTTGCAAGTTTAATGATCTGCAATCAAGTTATTCAAATCAACACAATGATTCACTACCAGTTACTCGAATAGAAACAGCCCGTAAACATTTAGCATATCATATTGCATTCGACTCCCGCTAAATGCTATATAGTCACAAATTTAGCACATCAAGCAAATAACGGCATTCAATGATATGGAAGAGTCAAACATTATGCCTCAGAAATAACATTTAAGCATATGCATTGGGTTCAAACTAAACCAACTTTTGAAATTTTTTAATCGAACAAAGTTGATTTTATAAAAAATTGAAAATTTCAAACCAAACTGAACCGATCAGTTCAGTTTGGTTCTTCAGTTCAATTTACACCAAAAGTGAACTGAACTTTGTTTACTCCCAAAACTGAACCGTGTTGTTCGGTTTGATTTTCTGGTTCGGTTCAGTTTTTGTACACTCCCAGTGACATACTATAGTATAGTGAACACATTAGTGACATGCTCCAACAGAGCCAAACTTTAAATAGAGGTGCTAAGAACATTTATCATATCGTCATCAAGAGTAAGCACATTCGCCTCTTTATGAAAAGCAAACAAGTATCTTATGTTACTAGAGCTCAACCAAAAGAAAGCAGATAGGCATGGAAGGGAAAAATAAATTTTCTCGACAATGTCTAATCTGGAGGTGGTCTGTGGATGGTATTTCCAGTATTTACATAGTTGAGAACCCCAAGCCCGTAACGTAAAACAAGACAGGTGCATGTTTAGATAAAGGAATTACCACATTGTCAAGGTGTGAAATGGGGCTAGACTGAGCAAGACGTTTAACTTCTTCAATGTCGCCTTCTCTGTAAGCAGAAAGTAGTTTACTAGCACAACGATAGTGGTCACTGCTCAAGAAAGCATCAATCCTGCAGCAAGCCAAAAGTGCATGTCAAACCATTAGAAACTTTTCTATGTAGGAAAAGTGGGGAAAAAGGATCATTATTCTTGGAAAAATAAAATGAGTATAAATTACAGATGCTCCTTGCTAAGAGAACATCTATCAATTAGGCAATTCATATGCCAAAAAGAAATTGCAGTTTAGGAGGCAATTTGACCCTTATATCATATGCTTATTTGGTTACTAAAAGGTTATACGCACAACACTATCTCAGGTATCAACCAAAATCTACACTGCCAATCCTACATCCTTATGTAAGTATCACACATCCATATCACATGAAACCAGATATGATTGCGAATAAATGTAACCGTCTTCATAAATTACATAATCAACTCTAAACATAATAGCAGTCAACCTATATTCCCTGAAGATTAATCTACTCAAAGCTTCATTTACCTGAGAGTTTAAAATAAAACAATATAGATATAGCAGGCTTTATGTTTCTCAGACCTCCATTTCATTTCCTATTAGATAATACTAGTCTTTAGATTATTCTGTATTCTGTTTATACACCTATTACCCTATATTGGTTGGGTTAGGAGGCAGCTACCTAGCACTTACTTTTGTTAGCTTAGGAAGCTGCCTTATCTTCCACATTGTTCTCTCTTTTTACTACCCCTGAAACTCAATTTGTTACATGAAATTCTATATATAATTTTTGTCTGTAAAAGTCTAGTAGTATGTAAGAAAAAACTCCAGAGAATATCTCATAGACGACTGACGCATGCCAATAAGCGTTGTTGACTTCATGCTAAACAGAGTTGCAGAAACAAGACCGTCTTGGATTCCAAAGTGTACAACTGTACATATTACCAGGAAAAAAGAACAAATTTAAACTCACTAATGCCAACCATCTCCACCTTCTTAGGGACCAAGGCAATGTTTGATAACTTTAACTAATGAGGGAGAAGAAAAAGTAACGGTATGCAGTGCACGATATTAGCAAAAGTGAAACATGACACTGTATTGCAATTCTACGAAGGTAGTTGACATTGTTTCCAAAGGAACAAAAATTAATCCGTGGAAAAATCACTTAACGCATTTGCAACTTCAAATAGCATCAAATATGCTATTGGAAGTATGATACTGTAAACTTTAAGATGAGACTACAATTCTGAATCTTCTTTAGTGATTGAAACTCTGAAAGGTGATTTCAGAACCAAAAGTTCAATTTTTGTTTCAGCTCAACATAACTATTAGCCCCTTGAAATGGCCAGAGAAGGGCACAAAGATATCATCGTAAGTAAAAATAAGCAAAATTAACTGCATGAACCTTTACAAGGAGAAGCAACTTTAATAGTTTACTTACTGTGAGCAATCATTGTAGCACTGTTCTGCTTGTTTGAAGTCATGAGCATAAAGATACACAATAATTGCACTAAGATATGCCTGAAATAGAAAAATGTATGGGAAGAAATTACGGTGGACATATTTCACAATCAAATATATAAAACATACAATATGAACCTTTCTTTTTCCAAGAAAATATAGAAGAAGGTAAGATACAGAAAAGGGTGTATCACAATTGAGACAACTTGGGCATATGAAAATCAAATTGGAAAACTAGATCATTAAGAGAAATTAAGTTTAAGATAGAATATTTAAGTCAAACCTTGAACTGGCTGTTGGTGGCATTGAAATTACTTGCTGCTACACCCAGTCTTAATAAGATAGCTGCAGCATCTACAAACCTATAGGAAGAAGAAAATAAAGAATCAAGCGGCTAACGTGGGAAACGCACAGCTGACGGCAAACAGGAGTAATACTTATTAGTTACTTTCCTTAGTTTTCTTATTCAGTACTCCCTACGGTCCATAATATTTGTCGCATTTGGCCATTTCACATAGATTAAGAAACTAATAAATATGTCTTGATTTGTATATACTTTTACTAAATTGTCCATATTAATTACCCTAGTTTTATGTTTGACTAGTCCTTTTAACCTTATTAAGTCATTTATTGCTAGTGAAAAATTTGGAAACATAGCAATTAATGCTTTCTTGAAACTCTAATGTGACAAATACTATATGGACCAAAAGAAATTCTCAAATGCGACAAATATTATGGACCGGAAGGAGTAGTATTTAAATCTTTTTCTAATTAGGAGTCCTAAAATTTTAAGTACTAGATGTACTCTATACATATGGCTGTTGCCTTACTCAATAAAGTATCAAAAAATTATAAGCAACTAAGATAGGCAACTCTCTCTAACTAGTTCTCAGATAGGCAGCTCTCCATTTAAACTCCAATAATCACCATAGCTCGAAGCCGTAATAAATCAAGGACATGACAACCTTCAAAAGAAGGACATCGCCCAATAACACAATCCTTATCAACTAGACATAACAGAAGGTATCTCTTTCCAGCAACGCAATCATACCACTAGAAATTTTAATGTTGTCACCTCAGTGTAAGGGAAATTGGATAACTTACTTTTCAAGCTTTATCTGCACACTAGAGGCAGCACGGTAAAGATCAAAGGCCATTTGTTCCTTGTCATCCTCTTCAAGGATAACACAAGCATCAGTATATAGTTGAACTGCAACATCTGGCAGAGCATCTTCTAGAGCACTGTGATAAGAAAAAATTAGGTTCTCAAAGAAAATTAATTGAGCAAGTAGCTTCAGTTTGAACATTCTAACTTTACAATTCTAGCAACTAACTAATCCATGCCATAAGAAAAGAAGAAAGAAAACTATGAGCACGACACAAAATAACCACATGATTTAAAACAATATGAATAAAGAAGATAAAGGACACTCAACACTACCATTAAAAACCTTTAATACAAACTTAAGCAGCTATTTGCTATGAAGAACACAAGTTATGCCATGCAAATTGTTTTAAAGCACTAACTAGTTTCAAACTACTATTTTTACTTTCAATTTTGGAAAAAATGATTAAAAAAGAGCAAGGAGAAATATATTCCAGAAAAGACATACCCGGGCCCGTATTTGAGCTGATGCAAAGACATAGGGAATTCGGGGAATGGGGAGAGGGAAAGAGAAGATTCCTTATAAAAGTCTAAGTAACCATGCTACATATGGATGGCTATACAACCAGTAGTTTGTTAATAATCAATGTAACAGAATGCTACTAGACTTTATTTGTTAGATTCTAGTTTTCAAAAGACATACAAACTTACAAGCAGATACATAGAGTGAAGCATAAAATAAATAAAATGCAATTCAGCAATCCACAAGTTATCAGAATCTCGTCATAAATATATTTGCATAAAGTCCTATGATCCACCGTGATGATGGAACACAAAACTACCCAAGATCAATTAAGAAGAAAGTTAAAACAGAATTGCCAATAACAAAGAGCATAAACTATGTGCAAATTACCGAGCCGCCTTTGCTAAAGCATCTGATGCAGGTTGTGACCTCCCGCATTCCATATACAATTCAGATGCCTTTCTATAAAGATCCGCAACTTCATTCCATTTTTGTAGTTCCTTTGCCAGAGCAGCAGCAGATTCCATATGCTTAGCAGCATCCCAGGGGCTACATATGGTCATTAAGGACATAACAAGAGACAAAATAACGTAGACGATATATAAGCCATAAAATTTTCAAAACAAGTAATAATAATAACTGAGAGGATACGAGGCGAGTATTTCCTGTCCTTTGGAAGCCTTTTCGAACGCGTCTTTAGCTTTTTCGTACTTCTTAGCAACCCTAAATCCATTAGCTACATAAAAAATCCAAACCTTCACTTCATTTGAAAATAACACGAATACAAAAAATGTAATTAGATTACTGACCAGCTTGCTCATATAAACCAGTGGCAGTTTTCCAATCAGCACTCCACCTTGTGAGACTGAGTTTTGTTCTGATATAACAAAAAAAAAAAAAAAAGCACAACAATAATTCATAGGCATACTTTGAAAACTACAAATCATTCATCAATTGCGATTGATCAAGTAAAAAATTCATCAAAATGTGAGAATTTCATAATAATAATAATAATTAAAGTGAAATTAAGTTAGTTTTAAGATATGAAATTGGCGGAAAATAGAGCTCGGCTTACAGTTTATCGGCCTTAGACATCAGCTTATCGGAATCGGAAGATGCCATGGTGAGAAACACAGTTGCTTAAATCACTGTGTTTCTTTTTCTTTGAATTTGGCGTCTGGTGTAGTCAAGGAAATCAAAAGGTAGATGAAGAAGGAAGCGACAAAATCGCCCGACCCGATGCTGCTGGAATCGGTTGGGGTTTCGTTGTAACTTGTAAGGGGTAATTTTCAAGTAGAACCCCTGATATTTCACCTATTTTCCATTAAAATCCTTTTCTTTTATTTTATAGCTAAAATATCATTAATATTTAGATATTTTAAGGCCTAATCACTGAAAAACCCCTCACCTTTAAACTTTTTTTCAATTCTACCCCGACGTTGAAAATTTGTCAATTTTACCCACTTTTGAATTTTCCGTTTTCAATTGTACCCCAATATTTTAATTTTTGTTAATTTTTTTACTTAAATGATGAAATCATTCAATTAATTAAGTCTAAACATGAAATTAAATTCTTTTTTATTCAAAAAAGTACAAATAAGTCCTTTACTTTTAAAAACTAACTAAAAACCATAATCAAATTAACACTAATTTAAATTCTTAATTAATTTAACTAAATTTAAATAAATTTTAAAAATATACAATTAATATATGCGAGACATGTAGAATGTTTTAAACAAATTTCCAAACGCAAAAGACGTTAATTTAATTTTCAGGGTACAGTTGAAACACAAAAATGCAAAATAGGATAAAATTGACAAATTTACAACGTCAGGGTATGATTGAAAAGGGGCTAAAAGGTCGGATTTTTTAAGACATTAGGCCATATTTTAACGAAAAGTTACGTTCAATTTTACATAACCTCCACCTAAAAATACTAGGAATCTTTAGAGAAATACCTGAAAAATAAAAAAATTCGTAAAACTTAATTCCAAAACTGTACTTCAAAATTATAATCTGGTTAGAGGTGGCAAATAGATGCCCAACCCAAGCACCCAACCCAACCCGCCCAAAGAAATACAACCCATTTGCACCCAAAAAAAGTTTGGGTAATTTTTGACCCAACCCATTTTAGCCCAAATTTTTTTGGGCTAAAATGGGTTTATAAGAATGACCCAATGGGTGAAATTAAGTCCAAACAAATTTCAATATGAAGAGTATTTGAGTTTTTAAAATAATATTTATAAGTTGTATAATTTATTTTTCAAAATAATTTTTTCCAGAAATTTCTTTTTCCGGAATTGTTTTTTTTCCAGAAAATTTTTTTTTTCGAAATTTTTTTTTTCAGAAATTTATTTTTTTCCAGAAATTTATTTTTTTCGGAAAATTTATTTTTTTTCCAGAAAATTTTTTTTTTTCGAAATTTTTTTTTTCAGAAATTTTTTTTTTCCAGAAAATTATTTTTTTTCGGAAAATTTATTTTTTTTGAAAAATTTATTTTTTTCCCGGAAAATTAATTTTTTCCAGAAAATTATTTTTTCGGGAGAATTATTTTTTTCCCGGAAAATATTTGTTTCTGAAAATTAATATTTTGAAAAGTAATTTCTTTGAAAAAAATTTAATTTGGTATTTTTTATTTGAACTTTTTATCTCAAATATAGATTTCAAGTATTTCAGTTTATATTTTGGGTAATTTTGGGTTTTCATGACCCAACCCAACCCAAAATTACCCAACCCAAAACTGCCCAAAAATATTGTGACCCAAAATTACCCAACCCAAAAATGCCCAAACCCAAAGAAACCCACCCAAACCCGCCCAAGAACACCCATTTGCCACCTCTAAATCTGGTGCATTTGAAATCTATTTTCTTACTTTTCACTTTGAATTTTTACTCTAAATTCTGTTCCCGCGTTTTAGAAAAAAAAAACTTTCAAATGGTTTCAAAAAGTTATAAACGGTTTATAAAACATAGTTACCGATTCTAATTTATAAAAAAATTTAAAAACTTTCAAATGGTAATTTAAACACACTCATGGTGTAAGTAGAAATCGCTTGAATCACCGATTAAGCAAGACATTTTTACCGTTCTTGATAGTAATTTCTCCTTCAAAATATCAGGCAAATTTATTAAATTTCCAAAGAACTTAAAAAAATATTTACAAAAACATAGAAAATTTTAAAGACATTTCATTGTATATGAAAAATTTAAAAAACACCAAAAAACTCAAAAACGCTAAAACTAACCAAAATACATTTTGAAAAGGCATTGAAAAAACAATTAACTTACACCTAACTCATATATAAAAAAATCAGCAAAGTCAACGATATAATGTCCAACAATGCACATAGCACGTATTGACCACGTTGTTGCCATTAGGGGTGAGCAACGGTCGGTTCGGTCATCGAACCGTCCAAAAATTCAAAACCGTTCGGTTTTTTAAAAATTTCGGTCACCGAACCGTATTAACCAAATTATATCAAAACCGTATTAACCAAACCGAAATATTACGGTTCGGTTCGGTTCGGTCGAAAACCGTAATATTTTTTGTATGGTTTTTAGAAAGAAAAAAAAACAGTTTTTTAAAAAATAAATAAAAAAAATGAAAAATTTAACCTAAAGAGTACATGTGCTTTAAATTAAGGGTTAAATGCAAATTTATACACCAACTTTGACCTAATTTGCAATTACAACATAAACTTTAAAACTTGGCAATGTCAGTAACCAACTTTACACTTTTGGCAAATCGATACACCAAACTCAAAAAACACTAACGTGGACATTGTAATAAACCGCCATTTGTCGTTTTATGATTGGTCGGTGTACCAATTTGCCAAGAAATGAAAGTTGGTTACCGACATTGTCAAGGTTAAAAGTTTATGTTGTAATTGCAAATTAGGTCAAAGTTGGTGTATGAATTTGCATTTAACCCTTAAATTAAATCTATATTTATCGTTTTTTATTACAAAACTATAAAATTAAACAAGTTTAATATATAAATGTGAGTATATGAAAGTTTAAATAACGTAATTTTTAAATACGGTCGGTTCGGTTATTACGGTGATTTTTTTGTAAAAACCGTAAACCGAACCGAATAGTCAAAATTTTAAAAATTCGGACCGTAACCGAACCATATTTTCAAATTATATTTCGGTTTGATTAATTCGGTTTGGTTCGGTTCGGTTATTCGGTTTTGACCGTTTAATGCTCACCCCTAGTTGCCATTATTGATTGCCGCTGACAAATTCCAACAAAACTTCAGAGGTGTTTTCCAGGTATTTTTATATTTTTTTAAAATAGTATTTTTATATAAAATTATAACAAAGTTAAAACTATATATTTTTATAGTATGAATTTAATTTTTGAAATTTTATAATATTTTTATTAATAAGTTTAAAAAGAAAGTAAATAGAGTATCTTCCTAAAGAAGATTACACAACGAAACAGCCGCTAAACATTCACTTTTCTTTTATTTATTCATTTTATTTAATATCTATTTGTTTAATATTTTATATTCTATTTTATTTTATTATGTAAATATGTAAATTTTAAATTAAATCCTCAAATGATATTGTATAACTTTTATTAGTTATTTAATTTATAAAAAAGATAGTGATTAATGATTTAATAATATAAGATATAATGTATTTATTTTCAGAATGACTAAATTTTGTAGTTTAAAATTTAAAATTGACTTAATAATAAATTGCAATTATGTTAAAACATGTTAAAAGATTATACATTTAATTATTAGAATTGTAAAGTATTAATTTTACTATTTTTTATCTATAAATTTTCTAATTTTACTATTTTTGATATTTTTTTATAATTAAAGAGGAGGGAGTGAGACTCGAACACGAGACCTCTTATCAAGATATATGTGGCTATCACTGTGTTATAAGAACACTGATAATATTTTTGATATTTAAAAATGAAAGATCAGAAATAAATTAACTTCTTCTAATTTGCAATATTTCACATAAAATATATGCTTTATAATCGAGTTTCAATTACAATGCCAATGATGTATTTAGATCACTAGATTCTTTCATATCGAGCTAGTGTTTTTTCTTTTACCTTCCACTTCTTGTGGTTGAACCAATCTAATCATCATTTATCAGAAAAAAAAATTCCCTAGAATGACATTATTTAATTTGGTAAGTACATGAGGAAAGAGTATATGCTATTCAAAAAACTTAATAAAATTGGTAAAATAAATTTTTCGATATGGATCAATAAAAATATAGTATTCAAAATTAATTTTATTGAATGAAAGAGATTGAACAACTCATCATAACAATAACTATATAGCAACTAAACCAAACGAGTTTTAGATAATTGTGGTTAAATGGGCATATTATTGAAGGTTGAACTAATAATTAGAACATTGGTCAACAAAACCGAAGCCATTGAAAACATATAATAGTAGAAATTAGGTAGAATTCCATATGTAACAATGAGTTTCACAAGCAAAATATAGATAAAAATTAATTAAACTATCAATTACTAATTACTACTAATTAGGTCTAGAGTAGAACTGCCATGCAACCCATCGTCACTAACCACTATTCTCCCACACAATAACCCCCTCCATTCTCTCACTTATAAATACACTAATTAATCAATTTTCATAACATCAACTCAATCATACATTAATCCAAAATCATGGCTTCAACACTCATCTTCAACCTTTTGATTACCTTGTTTGCCTTGTTATTTCTCTGCAACACAAACTCATGCTTAGCCTCTAGCAGGTTACTTCTTCTTGAAGATGAACCTAAGCCTTCACTCGACAAGGCAACTTTTCCGGCACCGGATTTTACACCGGAAAATCCTTCATTTTCATCAATGTTGCCTCCATTTCCACCATCACTAACATCTCCTCCTCTTCCTCCTGCTGCCACTGATCCTTCTTCTACTACAGCACCATCATTATGGGCTGCAAACCCTAATTTCCCATCAGGTAAGCCATTTTTACCAAATTTTACTCCATTCCCGTTCCCATTCCCCCGTCTGTTACCTCTGCCGAGGTTTCCTCCATTCCCATTTATTCCGACTATGCCCTCCGTTCCTACGCTTCCCGCTGTTCCTTCTCTGCCTACTGGTCCTTCTGGCTTTGTTTCTTCCCCAAGTGAAGGAGAAACCAATCCTTGAGTTGTTGATTAATACTAGGGTTTTCAAGTCTCTATTTATGATGTCATAATTATGTGATAGTTTTATAATTATTGAAATAATTGTATCAGTCTTTAAATTTTCATGTTGGGTGATTAAGGAGAGTAGTTATAGTGGAGATCAATTGTAGTAATTGTCTATGAAGAATTGTACAAGCTCTCGTGGATAATATATATACTGCAATTTAAAAAAAAAATATTAATGTGTGCATGCTTTGTTCATATTCATTTACTTACTGTGTTTGCATTATTAGTGACATTGTATAAGGAATATAATTATTTCATATATAAACAAAAGAATCCCTCTATTTCTCTTTATTTGATGTTTTGAGTTGAATTTTTGTTCCAAATTATTTGAAGTTTTCATTTAACAATGAATTTTTATAAAACGGGAAGATTATAAAAAAGTTCAAAAACAGTTATCGAACTATACATAGCCTTTTTTTTAAATGGTGCGTATAATTTTTTTTATAAAACGGTTATTGGCTTATTGCATGGTTATAGATCGTTGCTTCATCCACATACATAATCTGGCAACCGTTTTCTAAAAAAAGTTATATTTCGATAACTTTTTAATAATATTTTATAATTAGACAACCGGTATGCAAAAAAGTTACAGTTCGACAACTATTTTATAATTTTATAATCCAGTTTATAAATAAATAATAGTTCGGTAACCGCAAAAATATTTAACCTGAGAAAAGTATAACCATTAATTAATTGGTGGATAATAATGCAAAACATCTCAAGATTTGAATATAATTTCCTCATAGAGCAACTTATTAATTATGAGGTAGCTACAACATAGAAAAATAAGAAGACAATGGTTAAAGTTACTAATGAAGCACATTATTTTATTTTTTTGAACATTACATCACAATGCAGAACTTTGGGTAGGAGGAACTGGATCCACGACCTGAAAGAGTCGTGTATTGCGTTCATGACATTTGAGTTAGAGGGCCATTATTTTGATGAAGATAATTAAAGAGCCAGTTTTAAGGAGAAGGAGGGGTGAAAGGAAAAGGAGGCAAAGGAAAATTAGGAAATGGAGGAAGGTTAGGGAAAGGTGGGAAGTTAGGAAGAGGAGGAAGGTCAAATGGAGGTGGGAATTGGAATGGTGTTATTGGAGGAAACTGTGGAAATGGTGGAATTGGTAAGATCTTCATCTCTCCTTCACCGCTACTGCTGCTGCTGCTACTACTACTACTCTTCGGTTTATCAAACGCTTCCATTTTACCTCCATTCTCTTCTTTCTCCTTCGAGTAATTCTCCGCGAGTATCCGAGCTTCAACCCTAATTTGAGCAGGATTCATAGTGGCTAGAATGAAGATCATCACCACTATGATGTTCACCACCATCTTGGAACCCTTCATCATCATATTTTGGTTGTGAGAAACAATTCGTGCCAATGTCTCTTAGGTTACTTCTATATATATAGGGGATGAGATGCCTTTGGTAGTGTCAGCCCTTGCGTTAAATTACTTATTGATATTCAACCTATGATTACATTATAAAAGAGGCTTAATTATTTACTTTCCACCTCAACTTGCACAAAAAGTATTTTTATTATTAAATTGGTCAGAAAATTTATTTTTAGGTATCAATTAAAATAATTGATATTTTTTTGGCTAATTTGACATTAAAAAATTCAGATAAAATAATATAAATATTATGACCAAATTGACAATAATATCTTTAAAAAGATAATTTTGATAGTCTGGTAGATCATTTTTGACAGTTATATCTAAATAGCAAATAAAAAGAATCCAATTAATAAAAATAAGATACAATACATATAATTTTTTTTCTGTTATACACTAATTTATTATAAAAATAAGTCAAGGGACTAAAATATATTTTATTTTTGGACCTTTTTTTTATTTGATGCTTAAATAATAATAATTAAGACTCGTAAAATTATAGACCAATTTGGTCATGTTTTGTAAATAAACAAAAATAACTAGTTAATTAATAATATGCGCAAATTGAGAGGATAAATTAATATTTAGTCTTATTATAAAAGAAGATACTCTATTTTTTTTCAAATTGTCCATCTAGATAAATATTAGATTAGTACTATTTATATTTACAATAAAAAAAGACATTTTTAATTGGAATAACTATAAAAATACTCTAAAAATCACTTAATTTATAAAAATACGAACTTTATCAAAAAAATTCACTTCCACCTAAAATCTGAATTTTTTTTAGATAATTTACGTACTTTTTTTTGCTATATAAAAGTGGGATACATTTTTAATACATCTTTGATACAGTACGTAAAAAATGAAAACATATTTTTTATATTTGTAAATGTTTAAGGTATTAAATGTAAATTTTTGGAAAGTATATATTTTTATAATTTATTCCAATTTTTTAATTTTTTTTTTGTAATGTTTCCTTTTTAATTTTAGCCGTTTAATAAATTGGAGAACTAAGTAAAAACGGAGGGGCTATATTTCAAGAATACAAGTGCAAAATGGATACACACTCATGAAGTAGTCATTGGGAAAAGAAATGATGAGCAGGTAATTAAAAGACAGAATTGGAAAGGGTGCCAATGTTTACATTTTACAAGCTTCTTCTAGCAAATGGCAAAATATATATTTAGATTCCTTTACTATTATATTCTTTTAATTGAATCTCTTAACTTTTATTTGTTAAGATTGAATCCTCTAGACGTTTTTGTTGACATTAAGTCCCTCCATCATAGAAATGAAGTGCAAGTACTCCACACGCCATTAGTACGAATGGGATAAATTTTTAATTTGCTTTTGCACATTAATTTGTTTAAATCGAATCCTTGTATTATTATTTTTACTAAAAGTAAATTTCTCAATCAAAGTTTTTCGGTCTAACACTTTTTAAAACGGAAGAACCTAATATTATAAAAATAGAATTGTAAGAATTCAATTAAAAAGGTATGATAATGTAAGGACCTAAATATGCATTTTAACAAATGCTAGTAATTCAGAAGCTTATGCGTGTAATGTAAGCATGACAAGTTGAAATTGTGCATGCATGACTACTGGACTCTGATACTTTAATTTTGCCAATTTCCCAAAGCATCGCATGAATTCAAGATTGATTTCCATTTAATAGGCACACATTGCAAGCTGCTTCACACAAAGAGGATAATGCAGATCTTCTTCTCGACATTTTTTAGTCATTATGTATCAAACCGGTTCAAAAATGGCTATATAAAAAAACATAATATGCAAAAACGAGTTATATTTGCTGATTTTTAAAGATTTGATCAAGACAAAAGTTTGGTATTTTTTGAGAATTTGGCAGAATTTATATTCCATAATCACCTTTTCCATAATTATTAATTTTATAATTTGTTTGATGAAAATAATTAATTTTATGATTATAAATCAGCTTCCTAAATTTGTCGATTTTAACCAATTAACCCAAAATAATTGTCTAAAAAACTTTTAAACTTGTTTTCGATCAAAATTACGTTTATAGCAATACTAATTTTAAAGATAATTGACCCTGAGCTGAAAAGTTCATTAGCCAAATAATCAGAATCACGAGCATAAATTTACAACAGAATTTGAAGCAAACCATTGCCTGAAAATAGTTTAAGAGTAACTCCAGTTTAATTCCATTCCAGATGCAGCATCTTAGTTCTAAGAACATAGTGAATCAATAAAAAAAAACATGTAATGTAACATTCAAATATACATATTAACGTACTCTTTAAATCATTTGAATCAACAGCGTAAAGAGAGAATGGTGATTAGGGGCATCAATTACAAAAACATTAAGCTGAAACTTACATGGCACACTGTGTCTATATCACAAACGCTTCGGCATTTACATGATAATGAATGAAAAAATTGGTTAATACATCTCACAAGCGTAGTAGAATATTACAAAATACACACACCAAAACCGGGTTATAATTTACGCAAGAAGAAACGAAAGATTCTCAATCCTCACCTGTTAGTGGTATTGTAAGAGATTTTAAATATTGCAGCCAATGGAATGTTGAGAATATGACCTTGATTTCCGAAGAGACCTATCCTTCCGTAGCTGGCTACCGAATGGTTCATAGTTGCACTCATCGTTATACTCAGGACCTGCTTCTCTCCACTGCCAATTACGAAGTGTGATGGAGCTACCTTCACTGATACCCCGTAAGGAGCGCTCCATCCCACATTATATGCCTCATTGCCAGCAATGTTAGTCACTGTTCTTAGAACAGTTCTAGACTGATCGAGTTTAGAAATTGTGATTGAAGGTAAGTTCAGATCAGCACCACCTATAGTTGCATTATAATTCCAACAATTTTGGCCAGTGTAGTTAAACACCACAGGACCGGATCCATTGATGCCACAGAGAAATGACATATAGTCATCAAATGCTGTAAATGAAAGAGCGTATTATAAAGCTAGGACATGATGTTGCATTTGGTTCATGCGCAAATTAATGGTTTGCAATACGGAGTGAGGACAAACCCGATAGTTTTTGCCTTAAATTTAATGCCTTTTTGCTTACGTTCTACAAATGGCACTCAACTTTTGTTTAACTTATCTTATTTATTTTATTTTTCAACTTTTTATCTTCATTTAAAGGAAACACATAGCACACATTCTATACTTCTCCCATTATTAACTTCCCTTTATATACGAACAAAATATGGCGTAAAAAAAAAATTAAAGTAAAGTTTGAAGCGACTTACTGGAATCAAATATAAGTCCTGGATCCAGAGAAGCTGTTGCATTCACGAAACCACTGCCCATATCGAATGGAGTTGCAGGAGTCTGACTTTGTTCTGGGTTGGCATAAGCACGCTGCGCCATTATTGGCCCACCCTTCTTGTCAGATAAAGAAGCTGTTGTGGAGAGTGCAGAGGCTATCGCCGCAGGACTGAAACTGGGGAACTTCTGCTTAATCAGTGCAGCAAGTCCAGCGATATGAGGAGCAGCCATGCTTGTCCCAGACATCATTGCAAAGCTTTCACCTACAGGAGGTTAAGTTCATTGCATAAAGTTGAAGTTTTGTAAACCTTAAGTATTTTTTGCTGTGTTAGTCTATGTACCCTGGAATTCTACCGAGTCAGTCCCAAGTGAACTCCAAGCAGCCCATATTAAATTTCCCGGAGCTACCAGGTTAGGTTTTAAAATATCAGCATTCTCGAGAGAACTGTCTTCTGGATCTGGTCCTCTAGCAGAGTAAAACATAATGGCTGGAGCAGAATTACTGTAGTTGGCTTTCATTCCACCTGAAATGCTTGCAACTGCCCCAAATTTAGTGATGTTCTTCGTGACTTCATCTCTCTCCAAAGATGAATTGTAATACTTCAGTAATATCTGCCACAATGGTCATAACAGTATCGGTTAGCTTTCTCCTGGAAAGTGTGTTTGTCTGTTGGTGAATGAGTGCATGAGCAAAAGAGAAAAAAGCAAGGAAATCACTGTTGAATTTCTGGCTCAATCCGAGCATAAGATTTCTTTTACGTAATTAAAATAATAAGGAAAAAAACAAGAAACCCCACCATATGATGCCATCTAAAGATTTTTGATGTATAAAACTACTAAAAGAGATTTATCTTCCAGCATTTATAGAATTCTTCACCTTGGAATCATCAGGAGATGCAATTATGACGCCAGGCAACCTCATAGGAGTTGGATTAAGCCGATAACCGATCACAAAAGGATCCATATAGAACACAATACCGGCAGCACTGAGGTTTTTGGCTGTATCAAAGGCTTGTTTGATGGTGGAAAGCCCAAGCACAAATCGAATTGAATAACTGCAAATCAAGAGCTTTCCCTCGACAAGATCTGAATTGAAGCTACAGGAATCTTGGCATTCGCCCACATACATGTCAGTGGAAACCGTTGTGTCATTGTTTAAAGCATGAATTGCTGATATCATTGTATACATAGCACCCTTAGCTGTTCCCGCTGAGGAAAAACAAAGAAAGCTATTACTTCTCCCAGTGGCATTAAGTACAGAACTATTGGAGACTAGACCGGTTAGAGTATTCATTAAATAGGACATGGATGATAACCGAATGCGCTTTCCTATCAGCAATAGAAGAAGATTGACATGAAAGATCATAAATATCACTTTCCAGCCTTCTCTTTAAATTTCATTTTGACATTTTGGTCATATTTTTATGCTCTCTTAGGATCAAGTTAATAAAATTTATAACATCATTATCGTATAAAAAAATTAAGAAGAAACAAGCAGTACTTCAGAAAATAAACTTACGTGCAAGTCCAACACCAGAAATGGTTACATTGTTTCCAAGCACTATAGAGTTGGTGTAGACCCTGTCATGAGAAGCAGCCCCAACAGTGAAGATCCAAGGACTGAAGGAAGACATGCTCTTAGGAGATGGTCCAGTATTGCCGGCTGCTTGCACAACAAAAATTCCAGCCTTTACTGCTGAGAGCAAAGCCATGTCTATAGGATTGAAAAACGTTGCTAGACCAGGAGGACGCCTGTTGGGAGTGATTGATAAACTTATAATGTCAACACCATCCTGAGCTGCCTGCGATTAATACCAGCTACGATTGGCTAACTTTGTTTCTTAGTAGTTTTGGCGGTGAGCATAAATTTACCAACACATCCAAAATACGCGTAAAAGCAAACAAAATTTGGAAAATCTAAAGAGGCTAGCATTACTCTATTAGTCATTATAGTTACCTGGTCTATTGCAGCAACAACATCTGCAGCAAAGCCTCCAAAACTCTTGTATAATGCCTTGTATACAGCAATGCTGCAAAACATGGGCTTCTAGTTAATATCCATTATTATGAACAGAAAAATCAGAAAGTATGTTGTTGTCAGTATTAAAATGCAAGAATCAATTTCTCTATTCTTGGAAATCACTGTTTCATTTTCTTGGTAGTTTAATACCTACTACTAGTTATCTTTCACAGAGAGTTCACCAGGCTAGCAATTTCAGAGCAATTGCCAGAAACTTATATCCCCTGAAGTAATATCATGGCATAGGTTCGATAAATTTTGTACTATAAAAATAACATTTTTCTCCTAAATGCATTTCATCCCAGAGGCCGTAACTAAACTAAGGCTATTAGCTTAGCCAACAAATTAACATAGTAATGGAAAATTAACCTTTAATAGTAAGATAGCATCAAGAAGCACCACAGCTTGTGCACTAATCGTCACTTCTATTTTAAATGTTAGATCACTTACTAAACGGTTATTACTCATTCTTGCACTTTGTAATACTTTCTAGATGGTTATGAAAGTAAATAATAACCCTAGATTACATAAAGCAATTGAAAATCAATCATTTCATGAGTTGTGAGCTATGAAAGCCTAAACAAATATTTCTGCCGATACCAAAGTTCTGGAAAATGACTGACTAATATCTCTGTGTTGAGGTGGGATAATGACACATCCATGTGTGTGTGAATGTACATGTGTTTATATATCACCAATTGGTTTTTAAGATGAAATCTAAAACTGTGAGATAATGATAATCAGTCACTATCAAATAATCTGCTTGCAGATACAAGCATCAAGCCTCCACGAATCATCAAAATTTCTGGAAACCTTATCTACCATAAAATTTCCGTTTTATGGCATATCAGCTGCATATAGCTTTACAAATAAACCTATAATTAATATTGTTATCATAGATCAAAGTATTATATGGTATTACTATGTTCCTTCCATAACAAGCACTGCAATAAGATACTAATGCAGCCAACACATGGTCTTACTGAACAGAATGCTGCCATGAACTGATTATATTCTATGCATTAGTTGCACCAGAAAGTTTTTATCATATAGTTGATGCAGACATGTGTATAAAAAAATGATAATTAAGCAAAAAGCATTACTGCGAACGAGGAGCCATCCCACTTGCATTTCCAAAGTGATGTCCTGCCACAATCACCGAAATACCATGATTTCCAGAAGCAACAGAGGCAGTATGCCTGTAAATCACCAGAAGATTCATTAGCTTTCATCTTCAATAATTTCTTGGAGATTGATAAAGTGCACATAAACAAGAACTACATAAGGCATAGACCAATCATCACAAAAACTAGGCAAACAATATCTAGAGCTAACCTCACTATCATTACATTGAAATGATTTTGCACCATGCAGATAAAACATTAAGAACAGAACTTACCATTTTGTTTTTAATGGAAAAAGTGAATGTAATTTAGAAAAGGTAGTCGAGTGATTTAGATGACATCAGTAAATTGCACCATTTCTATATGATGTTTCTTCGGGAATCTTGAAAGTACTCATTCAGATAGCTTAGCCAAGTCAACAAGAAAAACAAAACCAAGTACTTGAACAAATTAAAACTGAATCTTCTCTGCTATAGAATCATTGTTTCCTTTTCATATTAGGCTAAATGTCCTTCAAAACGTGAGCTGTCAACTATTCTCTATATAATTGTATGTATCAAATGGCTAAACTAAGGTATGGTTACTATTTTCCCTCTTTGTCTTTCTTCTCTTTTACGGAATCAGTAAACTTTTGAGAAACTAGGCTAATCTGCCAATTCAAAATCATGCTTTTGGATAGTTCATGGAGGATAAATGAGAAGAGATATCAAATTTTGCAAGAAGGATGTATGGAAAAATGCACGAATATGATAGCTGGACAATAAGAACCAACATATAAAAACATAAACTTACGTTCCATGCCCATCACCATCAAAAGGTGAAGCATAATCCTGAGTTGAATTAAAAATTCCCCTGGTTATAGCAGATGCGGCAAAATGGCGTGCCGCAATAAGCTTCCTGTTGCATGAACCAGAAGGGAAGTCTCGAGTAACCTCACAAACACCAGAAAAATGACCAGGAATTGGATATGAGTGCTCGGATACATCATCAGCAAAGCTAGGGTGAGTTGGATCAATACCAGTATCAATGAAAGCAATCACAACTCCTTCTCCAGCAGTCTCAAATCCACCTTCTTTGACCCATGCCCCTTTTGGAAGACCCAAGAACTGTGGAGTGTGTGTAGTTGCTGTTCTAACCGAGAAATCCAGAACCACATTCGCCACTTCTCTCCTCCCCAAAAGCTTATTTGCCTTCAAATTTAATCCAAGATAAAATTATTGAATGCAAGGCTATCAGGGGATTCAAAAATGCAAATAAAAACTGTGTAACAAGGGTATAGATTTATATTCTAAGATGTATTTTAAGATCGTATGAGTTTGTATCCAAGAAACTACACTAAAAAGGAAAAAAGAAAAAGAAATACTTGTAATGAGAGCAATGCCAAAGTAAATACTGACACAATTATGGTCATTGCATGATAGTGAATGATGGTGCTTTATATACCTGTTGTGGGGTAACAAAAACAGCAAATCCATTGATCAAGTAGTGATAACTGTACAGCTTCAGATATTTCTCCCCTCTCAGCGTCCTTCTCAGTATCGAGTCATGAACTCTAGCTATGTATGAACCAGGGCTTCCATGAGAGCTTGAATTAGCCCTGAAACACAAAAAGAAAAAAACCATCAAAAGTTGGTCATCTTCCAAAAAGGCCAATAGTCAAAAACTTTGTTGGCAATATGAGCATAATCCCTGAACTGGTAGGTAATATTATGAACAAAAATACAGAAATACAAAATCTATAATGTAATAATAAATAACCAATAATTTCAGCAATTGTCACATTGGTGAAAATATAATGTGATGAAAAGGTGAAATGGACAAAACCATAACCACCCTGCTTAGAAGAGAAACTAAATTTAGTTAGAAAAATCAGTTAAACAAATACAAACTTCTAATTTCCAAGCAGACAATGTACATACAAACACCCCCCACAAAACCAAACAAAAGGACCCCATAAAAAAATGAAACTTTAAACAGTCAATGACAAGAAAAATCCAGTTCAGCATTATTTCTAGATCTTCTACCAAGAACAATAAGAACAAATAATAATTAAAAAAAAACAACAAAATGCACAGTCACAACTAAATTAGACCCAAAAAGTCCTAAAATTTGCACTAAACAAAGAAATTCAAGCAGCTAAAAACAAGGAAATTACTCAAAACAATTAAGAAATTACTGAATTTCATACCTTGGTCTGTGAAATTTATTTCTTCCACCAGATGGACTATGCTTGAACACATTAGTTTCCTTTTTAAGCTCACTTTCAAAGTAATGAGCAACTGGAGCTTGTTTAAGAGTAACTATATACACAGCACTATCAAAATCACTATTCTGACATGAACAACTCAGAATTATCCCCAAGCAAAGAACACCAACTAATTGCACCAAGTAAACACTCCCCATTTACAAAAACAACTGAATCTACAAAACCCAGAAGCCAAAAACCTCTCAAAATCAAAAAAGAAACAATCTTTTTTCAACTCATGAACAGCCCAGAAGCTGAAATGCAGAGAAAAAGTTCAATGGGAACTGGAAAAAGCTTGTTTGTAGTGAAAAAGAAGTGAAAAATGGCAGGGAAGTTATTAGCTGGGGTTTTAGTTAGTGGAGAGTAAAAGCTGAAAGTACCCTTGTGTTCACTTTTATGTAGAGAGAATATATATAGTTGGATTATATTATGCTGGAGAAAAAAATTAAGAATCTGCAACTTTCTTGGGTGCTGTGAATGTGAACGTTTTAGTTTAATATAAAGCTAATAAGAAAATATTTAGAAGAGAAATATGATCGTTTTATTGTTTTTGGAATTTTCCTTTTTTTCTTGACTGTTGGGTATTTTTGTATCCTCTTCTGCAACATAAGTTTTTTGTTTTTGTTTATTTTCTTAACAAGCTACTACTATATGTTTAATTAAAAAAATGGGGGTATTAATCAGGCATAAAGTATTTAAAAAAACTCTCATAGTTTTTTAAAAAGTTCAGTTTAAACTATTTTTAGGGATATTTTGTTAATAGAATTTTAAATCAAGGACCAATTGACATTTTTTTCCATCTTTTCCCCCCTCATTCTTCCTTCCACCATCTTCGGAGTGTTCGAAACTTCTTAGGCGAACCCAGTTCGTATGTCTGAGAACAAACCTGGACGGATTTAGCTTTGTCTCAAACGGACTAACCTCGGTTTGCCGAAAGTCGGTTTTTTTGTAATTATTATTTAATTAATTATTTAATTGTTTCTGTTTAAAGGAAGGAGACAAAAAAATGTGAAAAAAATTCATAAATATAAAATTGATAAGTATTATAAACATTAAGGTTATTTTTTAAAAAATTCAATATGGCTATGACAGATATGTATGTCAACAATTAATGGTTGTTTTTAATTGATGTTGGACGGAAAGGGTTATTTATTCTATCTTAAAAAATAAAGAGAAAAAAAATAAAGAGGGTTTAGTTGTTTTTAAAAATAGTTTAAGGGCTAATATGTATATTCGTGGAAACTATGAAGGGTTTTTTTGTGCATTAATCCTCTGAAATAAAAAGAAAATTAATTTCTTATATTGTTAAAATGGCAAACATGAAAAGTATATAATGTTAATTAATACGAAAATGGAAATGGAGGTTGATAATATACATTTAAGATGACATGTGAAGAATCAATATTTTCATAATTGCAATGACAATTACATTAGTAATTAATAACTTATAATATATTAAATATAAAAAATTATATAATGATACTAAAAGAATTATTAACATTTAGCAGAAAAAAAACATTACGAAATTAAAATAAAAAAGGATAGAAAAACGAAGCACTTGAGGGCTTAGTCTAGTGGTTAAGTCTCTCGAAGTTGAGGTTGTGATCCCGATCATTTGTAGGTTGTTGTTTTGATTGGTTTAAAAAATTAATAGTAATTAATAATAATATTAATATTAATTAATAATATTTATATTAATTAATGAAATAAAGTAAAAAAAACGGCCATTAATGAAAATGATGGGACTCAATTGATTTTGGCATTTTAGATGTTAGTGTGATAGTAAGTTGGGATGAGTATGGCCATTGCTTCCCAACGTTCTAATTTTATAAAGCTACCCGTGATCCTCTTTGGCTCTTTTCTGTCTCTTTGCAACACTATAATTCCAATTTACTGCTAATTAGTACATAAGAAGATCACAAAATTTTATATGTATAGTTAGTGGCGAGCATGTCGGTTCGGTTTAGTTCGGTTTTTATACGTGAATAAAACATTAAAATTCATCGATTTTCAAAAGAAAAAAAAAAGTTTAAATTCAATTGAAAGTAATACTTGCTTGGTTCAGTTTTAAGTTTAAGCAAAATATAAAAATCATTTAAAAAATAAAATTGAATATTAAAAAATGTTAAATTTAAAATAAAATTTGAACTAAATTATAATATATCATATTTCAAGCATTTGAACATATAAAAAAAATTAATAAGAGGGGTAGAAATTTATGTTAAATAACTAAAATTAAAAATATTAAATACAAAATAAATTAAAATTGATATTTTTAGAAAGTTTGATTAAAGAAAAAAATTTAGGTAGACTCTGTCCACCACGTCATCCGTAGAATAAGCCAATTATATCATAATACTTCATTAAAATGAGGGTATTCTTGTAATATTATTATTCAAAAATGTATGCGAATAATAAACGAAATTATAAAAATGCCCTCATTTTAATGAGGTGTTATGATATGGTTGGTTTAGTGCACGAATGACGTGATATACTGAGTCTATATAAGAATTTTTCTTGATTAAAATGATTGTTTCCATAGAAATTTATCTTTTAAATTATTAAAACATGAAATTAAGAAAAAATATATATATTATTATTTTCTATTCTTCTAATTTATTAAAATTTAAAATTAAATCACTTATTTTAAAAGAAATGTAATAAATAAATTAAATTGATCATTTTTTATTAATTTAGTTGGGTTTGGTTCATGACACACATTATGTATATTGGATGTCTCGTGGGACGGTTAATATTTGATAGTATAAACTAAAGCTACATTTTCTTCCACTTAATTAATTTTGTGAGCAAATTAATCATAAATTGATTATCGACAATTATCTCTATTTTAGCAATTTGTCTTCTAAATTTGTAAACTAATTGCTCCTTAAATTGATAATTTGCTCCCTCAATTTATAAACTAATTTGTTCAAATGGGATTAATTGTCCATAATTAACAAATTTGTGACTAATTTTTTCATAAAATTAATTTATATATTAATTGTCTATTACTTGAGTCCATTTTTTTCATTACTCAGCATTAGATAGTGGGAACACGGTGGACTTTAAAGATTGATAATTGCACAGTTTCTATTTTTTTTTTGTCACAATATGGTTTCATCTCAAATTAAAAAACGAGTACAAAAATTTCGAATCTAACCATAAACGAAATTAAAAAATTATAATAAATAAAATTATTTGACAATGTAATAAGCCAGCCAAAATAAAATTACAAAACTAAATCTAATATAAATCTAATTAAATGGATATAAATTTATAATTCTAAAAATTACAATAAAAAATCTTTAGATCTACACTATCATCTGGAGTAACTAAAAGTAGAAAAATTAAATTTATAAATTAATCTTACAAAAAGAAGCACATGAAAATTTAAGTTTTATTGGTACACTTGTTCTAATCAACTTCTAAACGAAAACCCACCAAGCGATTTTGAAGAATGCAACAATTCTAATTATTAATGTTAAGATTTCAACCAAAAAGCTATACGTCAAATGGTATAAACGCTTGGAGTGTCACATTTGCATTAGATTTTAATCTGAGGTAAATTTTCCAAATTTTTCTCTTGGGTTGAATGTTCGAAATACCGCTAGATATTACTCAAAAATAGGTCAGGGGTTTTGATAAATGATTGTCCAGGGGACAACCTGTACCGGCCTTTGGCACCAGTTTGATGTGGCGCCGCTGCCAGTTGGAGTGGCGCCATCCGTATGGAGTCAGCCCAGTTGGATGGTGCGATTTTTTGTTGAAAACACAAACTTCAGGCCTACTTTTGGGCTATTCCTTTACTAGTATCAACGAACTTGGCGTTCTTACAATTTTAGAAAAGAGACGCTTTTTGTACATCAAGTAACTTCCAACAGGCTCCACAGTGGTCTGATTTTTTGCCTCTTCTGATTCAGAGGCAGATAGACGATTCTGGTTTTGGCCGCTTTGTCCTTGTCTTGTTTACTGGAGCTAGGTAGTGCGACAGTCCCTCGTTGCATGCTTTGACGGAAAGATGGATGGATATCACCCACACATTTCATTTACCGGTAGAAGAGATGACAGTCACTCCTCTAGACTTCTCACTTATCACCGGGCAAGAGTTTTGCAGGCAGCCTGTGCCCTTTGATGGTGTTCTGAACTAACTCTATCGGGATGATCACGTCTTCGAGATGTTGGGAATGTTTTCGTATGCCAAGGGTTGTACCCTACATTATGTCAATTTGTATGGACACTATTATGGACGTATCCCGAGGAGCGGTTATGATGTCGATCAGATTGCCTGAGCCATTCTGTTTTATTCTATTGGGAACCACTTTGTTCTGCAATTCAGGTCTACTCTATCCTTTAGCGTTCTGCCGAAACTGGAAGACTTGGATGCAGTCTCGATTTATGACTAGGGATCCACTTCTCTTGCTTATCTGTATACTATCATGGACCAGGTGACTTTGTGTTGTAAATTATTTTATAAAAATCCAATAAAAATATGAATTATTTTCGATTAATATATATATATATATATATGGTTTTAATTAAAACTTAATTTATAATAAATTGTTAATTGGATATATTTTAAAATTTCCATTAAAATATATGAAAAAACATTTTTTTTAATAAATTTTATTTAGTTGACAAAAAAGAAGATGAAATCATGTGACTTTCTGTTGTGGTATGATTTCTTTTTTTTTGTTTTCATGTTCGAAATAATTTCTTTAAGTAATGTTGCCTTTGTCAAAGTGGTGGGTCATTTGCTATTATAACAAAATATAGTCGTTAGTGACCTTCTATGCTCTTTGCACTCTCAAAAGAAATTAATTCTACAATCATTTCTTATTCAAAAAGAAAAAATCTACAATCATCAACATCACCTCTTTTCTTCTTTTTCTTTTTTAATTAATTATTAATAAAGGATCAATTCACCTCTTTAATTTGGCACGAAATATCAAAAGAGTTATTTTAAAATTTTTGGATCAAACTAACCCACATTTTGCGTGTTCATATAAAAAAAACCTACAATTTGCATTTTCGTATCAAAAAGGCCCTTCTGACAAAAAAAATTGGATTAACTAATTTAATATTTTAAACCTACTTAATCTTAATTTAATACTAATTAAACACAATTAAAATCTAATTAAATTTAAATCTAACTCCATTGGAAGCCGCCACTGCCACCGGCCTACCGACCTCCGTTATTTATCCTTAAAAGGGAGAACAAATCTGAATCCGTCCTTTTTAGAGATGAACCCAGAATCTGGGTTCATCTTTAAAGAAAAATAAACAACTCTGGTTCATCCCTTTTAAAAGGGATGAACAGTGGTGGGGGCGAGGTAGGGATGGAGGTATACGACGGTGGGTGGAGGACAAATGGTGGCCGGAGAAAAAAAAAGAAACAAAGACGAAGAAGGAAAAAATCAGAAGGGAAGAAGAAGAAAGAAAAAAGAAAAAAATATATCTCTTAATTTTTATTATAAATTAAAATAATTATCCAATTTTAAAAATTATAATGGTATAATTAAAAATTAAAAATTATTAAGAATTAATTTAAGAGATAAATAAAATATTTATTTATTTTTTAATTTTTTTTCTAATTTTATACGAAGAGTGTAGCTCGCTTGCGGGGTGAAAATGGAGAGGGGTCTTTTTGATGTAGTTTGATATAGTTACGGATCTGTTTGGTTCAAAATCTTTTAAAATAACTCTTTTAATATTTCATGCCAAATTGAGGGTGTAAATTGATTCTTTATTCATTAATTATTACTGAACTTGATCTTTTTATGATATTCATTAATATCTTTTTTTTTTCATGCGACTTTATTAGAGAAGGTGTGTGCCCATTTGGCATTTATGTCCCTACAACTTAGAGTTTAAATGGTTTATTTTTTTTTTCTCAAAGGCTAAAAATTTCCATTGATAAAATGAAGATTACATAAATGAATAGTTCTTCAACAAATTGAAGAGCTAATCTAGAGTAATGATGAGAGCTGTTTGATACAGTCATCGAATAGGGCTTTTCCAACCATCAAAAGGTTACCCAAATACATAAATATTGAAAATACGATCTTGAATCCGCTTGATTCTTGAAAGCTAGATCTCTTGAAAATTCATGTTTTCCGATCTTCATCTCCAAAAAGATAAATTTTTACCTCACAACACCTTCAATCATCAAGAACATTCAACAAAAACTTCAACAAGTCTTAATAAAATTCTAGATCTAAAAAAATTTATAAATCTAAAAAGACATAAATATAAAAAAAGCCGTAGAAATAGTAATAATTTGGGCGGAGAGAAGATGATTTTCCGATTAAGATCGGAAATCACCTTCTCCCACCCTCTACAAGATTAAAATGAAGAAAAAGTTTTAGAGAGAAGGGAGAGCTTTTTTTTTTAGAGAGAGAGTGAAGAAAAAATGTTATAATGAATACTTCTGTTTAAATGGTTTACTATTACTAAATTCTATCAAACTCAAACTGGTCATAAGACTGATAACACTACAAGAAATACTAGAATTAGCAGCAAATATTTTACTGTTAATAGTGTTAAAATTGTTGCTATTAATATTGTAATACCCCGTAGAATTATTAGTGTTTATTTTCGTGTGTATCCAATTTTAATTAATTAGGACCTCGAAAATAGTGAATAAATTCACGTGACGAATTTATAAGTGTGAAAATGTGGTTTGGAATGTGTTTTGCCTTAAGTTTGATTTTTGGCAATTTTACGTGTTAAAAGTGAATTTTGCGATTTTTCACTAAAAACCGTCAAAATAATTATTTTAATTATTTTTAAAGGTCCAAAAATATTTTAATTCAGCACATATGATATGTTTTAATGTTTTTGAATATTTGAGAAACTTGAATTTATTTTACCCTTAGAGTTCGAATTATTTACAAGAATGCCATAATGGCAAACTTGTAAATAACTGAAACATGAATTAATATCTAGATATTTCCTATTTGAAGTCTTGATGCCCAAGTTAATTCATCTTCTTCTTCATTTTGTGTGGGTGCCGAATACACCATAGCTCCCAACACAAAACCTTATACTTTTATTTTCTCTCAAAAATTTCTTCACGAAAATTGTCGGGAATATTGCGTAGAACGTTAATCTCTATTTGCATGTTCGTTTGAGGTATAATTTCAAGCTCAAAACCTTACTTTTAGTTGCTGATGTTGGTTGAGTTTTAAAAACATGCTTAGGATGTTTAAATATGGTGTTTGATGATTGATTAGCTAGTTTTGGTTGTTGTTTATGTGGGTTTCGGTTTAAAATGGATTTTTACGTAAAATTAAATTATTTATTTAAATTTCTGGGCTGATCTATATGTTGAGATTTATATATTCTTTAAAGTGTGATTTTTGTGGATTAAAAATATTAATTAATTCGGGTGTTAATTTAATTGTTTGGGTTTCGATTTTTAATGTTTTTAAAGCTTAAAAATCGCTTAAAAAGGGTAAATAAATCGATTTTTAATTTCTGGAAATAATTTTATTTATGGATGAGTTATATTTGTGGTTGATGTTGATTAAATGTTTAATGGTGAATTTTTAATGGGTTGTTAACCGGGTTTAATTTTTAATAATCTTATTCGGTAAAAAAATTGTTTAAAAAGGGTATTTATTTCATTTTTTAATTTCTGGGCAGAAATTATTTATGAAGAATTTCTGAAATGTGTTTGATAATTATTTGTGGAGTTTAAATGATTTTTGTGAAGTGTTTTAACGGATTAATAATCGGTTTTGATTATTTGAGTTTTCCGGCCAAAACCACCGGAATATGAGTAGAAGGGATAGAGCATGTTGGCTCAGTTCTAAGCTCAGTTGGCAGCAGTTAGTGCCGAAATGATTTTGGCAGAAAATAAGGGGGGGCCGAGCCCCGGGTCAAAAATATTTTACGAAATAATATTTTTTGGTTATTTTTGAATTGTGGTATATTTGTTGAGATTTTCTAAAAATGTATTTTTAGAAAATTATGTGAATTGAATGTGTGTTAGAATTATAATGGAATTATAATTCTATGTTTATTTATTGAAATAAATAAACTATGTGGTGTATCGTATAGAAATACGATGACGCGGAAAGAGATAGTCGGAATCAAATTTGGTTATGTGATTATGTGGTTTATTTGATTGAGTCGGTCTAGAGTTTATCCTAGAATTTAGAGTTAATACATTTATTAATGTTTAATCTCTAAATTAGATCCAGCGAGTTTTGTCGCGGAAACCGGCGAACGAAGGTTTTGATATTTCGACGGGTGATATTTTTTAAATTTGGAATAAGCGAGTATTGTGCGTGTGTTTACAACTTATACTGCTAAATATTAGTATTAAAAATATTGCGAACTGCTTCACATGATTTGCAAATGCTTTATTTTATTTTGAATTTAAATCGCATGAACTATATACATAATTTTGAAACCGATTTAAATTCATTGAAACATGCTTACTATTGGGCGGAAATAGTGCTGTGTGATCACCGGTATTGCATTTAGAATGGGTTGCATGTGAATGTGCTGTGTGAATCCTGGCGACGGCCTGGAAAGTCAGGCGACGGCCTAGACTCTGTGTGAACAGATCTTCAGAGGCAACAGAATATAGACGACCAAAGGCAGTAAAGAGAAACTGCCGAGATCTGAGAGGTTGAACCTTTTATTAAAAAAGTGAAATGGTGACGGTATATATGTACTGCCGAAACCCGTTGTATAATGAAATACGTAAAAGATGATTGATCGGATTTGACGGGATAAACTACAAAAGAAATGAATAAATACGGCCATGAAAATAAAAGGTTAACCCGTAATGTGGTGAAATGATGTGGAATATTTATGTTTACTGTTTTGAAAGCATATAGGAACATGAATCATGGTTTAGGATTTCATATGAATCGGTAATCTGGAATGCATTGCTTTCATATTAATGTTTATTAGTACATATTGTACGCATTCACTCAGTTTTTATAACTGACCCCGTTGAATTTATAATTTTTACAGGCGAGTAGTTTGACGTGTGGATTTCCAATTTCTTGTTCCGGAAATCCCTGGAAAGTGAGAATGACTTTCCTTTATGTGTCTAGAGTTGCAGTAGCTAGAATAAATGAACGATGATACCTTAGTAGTCGTTGGACTTAATTATGCTTTATATTTTATTATAACGCTTAAACTCTGATATAATGTAATGTGAATGATGTGCGAATGTCCGAGCGACTGCACGAGTATAAAATGCGACGAACGCATCTGCATAATGAAATGCAGTTAAATCCATAATGAAATGGTCTGCATGATGAAATGCGGTTAAGTCCATAACGAAATGGCCTGCATAGTGAAATGCAGTTATTACCATAGTAAGGTGGTACGCATAATGAGATGCATGATAACCATAATGAAATAGTTTTGAAAACTAAAATGCAATAATTAAAGAGAAAATTATGTGCATGTTTTAAATGGTAATTTTTATTAGAACGTTTTAAACTGCGATTTTAAAATGTTCGAAAATGATTTGAATTCCGCAAAAACTTTTATGTGATTTTTAATGTATTTTTAAGGCTTGCTACGGGTTTCGGAGCAAACACTCTCATTCCCTAGCGCCGGTCTCGACGCCGAGAATCGGGTCGGGATAAAGGTGGTATCAGAGCAATGGTTGAAAAGTGGGCCATTGTTGAGTTTGATATTAATGTGCTGGTTTATAGTCTTAAACCATTACTAATATGTGAAAGGAGTAATGAAAGATGGTATCATTTCCATTGACTGAGTGATAGTCGAAAAGTGGTTGATAGTAAAGGTGGTATAAGTTGTTGATTCCTAGTGCCAAGTAGGTTGACCTAAGGATTGATAGATTGATATAGAGTCTACTGCAACATCTAGGTTTCCGGTCATGTCATTTGTTAAGTCATCATTTGTTTTTAAATATTCTCAGCTTCGCTCTAGGAGTGAGTCTGTATGTTTGCTTAGATTGTGTGATTGTAGTGATTAGTTGCGATAGTATACGATTAGAACGCTTAGATAGATTCTTAATAGACGGTGTGCTTTTATCAGAATGGCTGATCAGCATGACGAAAACGTTCATGAGGAGCACGCTCATGATGAGGAGTCCGTTCATAACGATGCGATACCCGCAGCAGGTGAAGGTCGTGGTCGTGGACGTGGTCGAGGTCGTGGTAGAGGCCGTGGGCCAAATTTTAATATTCCGGGCTTTGATTTCGAACAATTTTTAGCTGGCATAGCAGCCATGCAAACAAATCAAGCGGAAGTGCAAAATATGCACAAAGAGCAGTTGGATTACCAACAACAGAGAGTTGGTGCTAACGTTGATCGTGATCTCGTTATGGCTTACATGAGGCTCAAGCCCATGAAGTTTGATGGATCAAATGATGCGTTAGATTTCTTAGAGGAAGTAGAAATGAACGCTAGACGTCTTAATGCTAGTGAAAGACAGTCTATACTGATGGTGGAGATGTCAGTAAAAGGATCTGCGAAGGATTGGTTTCAAGGACATATTCAACCAAGTATGGGAGAGATGACTTGGAATGATTTTGTCACTCGATTTAAGGATTTCTTTCTGCCGTTTTCAGTAATGGAGAATTATCGAGAGAAGTTGTTGAATTTGAATAAGATAGGAAAGACGGTGCAGGAGTATGTGACGGAGTTCACAAGGTTGAGTCGTTTCACACCTGATCTGATGTTGGATAGAGATAGGGTGAATTCAAGGTTTATTAAGGGGCTAGGACCCGAATATATTGGATTACTATTTGATGTTAGGAAGGATTTGGTGCAAATCATTGATAGTGCACGCCAGATGGAAAGTACTTTGATCCAATTTGGAAAGATCACTGTTTCTGGTGAGCAAGTGAATGTGAGAGAAGGAACTGCAAGTTCTAATGCGAATAGGTTCACTGGATCATATCGTAAAGGATTTAAGAAATATAGGAAAGATAGGAGGTTCAGTACCTCTGGATCAAGTTCTAGTGGACGAAGTTCAGGAGGAACGATGCCACTATGTCCAACTTGTGGAAAGAAGCATTTTGGAGCATGCTATATGGCGACGAGAGGATGTTACACGTGTGGACAGCAAGGTCATTTCTCAAGAGAATGTCCTATGTCTGGACCACAAGGCTCAAGTGCTAGTGTTGTTCAACCAGTGTTTCAACAACCTAGACCTGTATATCCTGCAGTGTCTGGGCAAGCACAGAACCAGAATGTGTTTAATGGATAACGTGGAAGAGGATATGGTTTTGGTAATCGTGGTGGAGGAAGGACCACAAGTGGACGAGGATCTGGAGCAACTACTAGCGGAGGGCAGGCTAGAGTTTTTACGATCAATCCTCAAGAGGCGAATGCGTCGAATGCGGTAGTGCAAGGTATATTTTCAATATCTTCGCATGATGCATCAATTTTATTTGATCCCGGTGCTACGCATTCATTTATATCGTCGAGTTTTGCATTAAAATTAAGAATTCAACCTGTGTTTTTGCAAAACCCATTGTTAGTAGCTTCACCTATAGGCGAAAGCATAGACGTTACTGTAGTGTATCCGTCGTGTCCTGTGTTAATTGGAGAGCGAGAATTGCTTGCGGATTTGCTGTTGCTTAATGTTTTAGAATTCGACGTCATCCTAGGAATGGATTGGTTGTCGCGACATTATGCGAATGTGGATTGTAGAGAGAAGATAGTGACGTTCCATGCACCTGGAACTGAACTTATCTCTATTCGGGGAGAGAAGTTAGAAACCCCAAAGAGTTTAGTCTCGGCTTTGAAAGCAAGAAAGATGTTGAGTAAAGGATGTCAAGGATTTTTAGCTCTGGTACGAGATGTTCAGAAGGAAGTTGGAAATGTGAATGATGTACCAGTAGTGTCGGAATATTCTGATGTGTTTCCAGAAGAGTTACCTGGATTACCACCACATCGAGAGATTGAATTCTGTATTGATCTAGTTCCTGGTACAAGTCCAATATCGATACCTCCGTATCGAATGGCACCAGCAGAACTAAAGGAGTTGAAGGATCAATTAGAAGAATTGATTGATCGTGGATTTATACGACCAAGTGTCTCACCTTGGGGAGCACCTGTGTTGTTTGTGAAGAAGAAGGATGGATCTATGAGACTCTGTATAGATTACAGACAACTCAATAAGGTCACAATCAAGAATAAGTATCCTTTACCCAGAATTGACGATTTATTCGATCAATTGCAAGGAGCGAGGTACTTTTCGAAGATTGATCTGAGGTCTGGTTATCATCAGTTGAAGATCAGAAATGATGATATTCCAAAGACTGCATTCAGAACAAGATACGGTCATTATGAATTTTTGGTGATGTCATTTGGATTGACAAATGCACCAGCGGCTTTCATGGATTTGATGAATCGGATTTTTAAACCATTTATAGATCAATTTGTGATAGTGTTCATATATGATATCTTGATTTATTCGCGCACAGAGGAGGAGCATGCGCAACACTTAAGGATTGTGTTACAAACTTTGAGAGATCACCAGCTTTATGCCAAATTCTCGAAGTGTGAATTTTGGTTAGAAGAAGTAGCATTTTTGGGACATGTAGTATCTCAAAGTGGGATTAAGGTAGATCCTAAAAAGATTGAAGCTGTGATGGATTGGAAAAGGCCAAGTTCAGTGACAGAAATTCGTAGTTTCTTGGGTTTAGCTGGTTATTACAGACGGTTTGTGCAAGACTTTTCTAAGTTGTCTGCACCATTAACTAAGCTAACTCAGAAGAACGCGAAGTTCATTTGGAATGATCAATGTGAAGTGAGTTTCCAGAAGCTGAAGGAGTGTTTGACAACAGCTCTAGTTCTGGCATTACCAGAGGGTAGTGATGGACTTACTGTCTATTGTGATGCTTCTAGGATTGGGTTAGGATGTGTACTAATGCAACATGGACGAGTCATAGCTTATGCTTCTCGCCAGTTGAAAAAGCATGAAGTTAATTATCCAACCCATGATCTAGAATTAGCAGCGGTGATTTTAGCATTAAAGATTTGGAGACATTACCTATATGGAGCGAAATGCGAAATATTCACTCATCACAAGAGTCTGAAATACATATTTGATTAGAGAGAGTTAAATCTCAGGCAGAGGAGGTGGATGGAGTTGCTAAAGGATTATGACTGTACGATACAATATCATCCTGGCAAAGCTAACGTAGTGGCTGATGCGTTGAGCAGAAAATCAGCAGGAAGTTTAGCTCATGTTACTTTAGTTGAAAAGAGACCAATGATTAGAGAAGTGCATTCGTTGTTTGATCAAGGAGTTCAATTAGAGGTTTCGTATTTTGGGAGTTTGTTAGCTCAAATGACGATTAAACCCACATTGAATGATCAGATTAAGGAACTTCAGACAACGGATCCTCAACTAAAGCATGCTATTGCAGAAGTTCAAAATGGAATGAACTCTGAATACAATATCAAAGATGGTATTCTGAAATTTGGTACAAGAGTGTGCGTACCAAATGTAGAGGAATTGAAACAGAGAATTATGATAAAGGCACATGGATCTAAGTATAGTGTTCATCCTGGTTCTACCAAGATGTATCACGATGTTAAGCAGATGTATTGGTGGAATGGTATGAAAAGAGATATAGCATAATTTGTTGCTAAGTGTCCGATATGCCAACAAGTGAAGTTGGAACATCAGAGACCATTTGGATTTTTGCAACAATTGCCAATACCAGAATGGAAATGGGAAAGAATAACCATGGATTTTGTCGTTGGATTGCCTAAATCGCAACATGGTTTTGATTCGATATGGGTTATCGTTGATCGAATGACAAAGTCGGCTCATTTCATTCCGATCAAGGTTACCTATACGGCAGCGAAATTGGCACAGATTTATATTGACAAAGTGGTCAGTTTACATGGAGTTCCTGTGTCAATTGTGTCAGATCGAGGATCAGTTTTTACATCCAGATTTTAGCAAAGTCTGCAAGAGGCTTTAGGAACGCGTTTAGATTTCAGTACAGCGTTTCATCCCCAAACAGATGGACAGTCTGAAAGGACTATCCAGACTTTGGAGGATATGTTAAGAATGTGTGTTTTAGATTTCGGAGGCCATTGGGATGAGTATCTACCGTTAGTAGAGTTTTCATATAACAATAGTTATCATTCCAGTATTGAGATGGCACCGTATGAGGCGTTGTATGGACGTAAGTGTAGATCTCCAATTTGTTGGGAGGAAGTTGGAGAAAGAAAGTTGACAGGAGCTGAAATAGTACAAATTACGTCTGAGAAAGTGTCGTTGATTAAGCAACGTTTAGAAACTGCATTTAGTCGGCAAAAGAGCTATGCTGATATGAAAAGAAAGGATTTAGAATTTCAAGTCGGAGATTTTGTGTTTCTTAAAATATCACCTATGAAAGGTGTAATCCGATTTGGAAAGAAAGGAAAGCTAGCGCCGAGATATGCAGGGCCTTATGAGATTATTGAGCGAATAGGAACGGTAGCTTATAAGTTAGCATTACCGTCTGAGATGTCGCAAGTACATCCATTGTTTCACGTGTCGATGCTTAGGAAGTATATTCCTGACCCTCATAGACTTATTCAACCACAAGAGGTGATATAGACGAGAAGCTATCTTATGAGGAAGAACCTGTAGAAATTGTGGATACCCAGATTAGGAAACTCCGTAGTAAGGAGATACCTATGGTAAAAGTGCTCTGGAGGAGCCGTACAATTGAGGAATGTACGTGGGAAACAGAGGCGGATATGCGGAAACGATATCCCCACTTGTTTGCTCAAGGTAATAGTTTGTTTTGAAATTCGATGACGAAGTTCTTATAAGGAGGGGTGAATGTAATACCCCGTAGAATTATTAGTGTTTATTTTCGTGTGTGTCCAATTTTAATTAATTAGGACCTCGAAAATAGTTAATAAATTCACGTGACGAATTTATAAGTGTGAAAATGTGGTTTGGAATGTGTTTTGCCTTAAGTTTGATTTTTGGCAATTTTACGTGTTAAAAGTGAATTTTGCGATTTTTCACTAAAAACCGTCAAAATAATTATTTTAATTATTTTTAAAGGTCCAAAAATATTTTAATTCAGCCCATATGATATGTTTTAATGTTTTTGAATATTTGAGAAACTTGAATTTATTTTGCCCCTAAAGTTCGAATTATTTACAAGAATGCCATAATGGCAAACTTGTAAATAACTGAAACATGAATTAATATCTAGATATTTCCTATTTGAAGTCTTGATGCCCAAGTTAATTCATCTTCTTCTTCATTTTGTGTGGGTGCCGAATACACCATAGCTCCCAACACAAAACCTTATACTTTTATTTTCTCTCAAAAATTTCTTCACGAAAATTGTCGGGAATATTGAGTAGAACGTTAATCTCTATTTGCATGTTCGTTTGAGGTATAATTTCAAGCTCAAAACCTTACTTTTAGTTGCTGATGTTGGTTGAGTTTTAGAAACATGCTTAGGATGTTTTAATATGGTGTTTGATGATTGATTAGCTAGTTTTGGTTGTTGTTTATGTGGGTTTCGGTTTAAAATGGATTTTTACGTAAAATTAAATTATTTATTTAAATTTCTGGGCTGATCTATATGTTGAGATTTATATATGCTTTAAAGTGTGATTTTTGTGGATTAAAAATGTTAATTAATTCGGGTGATAATTTAATTGTTTGGGTTTCGATTTTTAATGTTTTTAAAAGTTAAAAATCGCTTAAAAAGGGTTTATAAATCGATTTTTAATTTCTGGAAATAATTTTATTTATGGATGAGTTATATTTGTGGTTGATGTTGATTAAATGTTTAATGGTGAATTTTTAATGGGTTGTTAACCGGGTTTAATTTTTAATAATCTTATTCGGTAAAAAAATTGTTTAAAAAGGGTATTTATGTCATTTTTTAATTTTTGGGCAGAAATTATTTATGAAGAATTTATGAAATGTGTTTGATAATTATTTGTGGCGTTTAAATGATTTTTGTGAAGTATTTTGACGGATTAATAATCGGTTTTGATTATTTGAATTTTCCGGCCAAAACCACCGGAATACGGTGACCGGAATATGAGTAAAAGGGATAGAGCATGTTGGCTTAGTCCTAAGCTCAGTTGGCAGCAGTTAGTGCCGAAATGATTTTGGCAGAAAATAAGGGGGGCCGAGCCCCGGGTTAAAAATATTTTACGGAATAATATTTTTTGGTTATTTTTGAATTGTGATATATTTGTTGAGATTTTTTAAAAATGTATTTTTAGAAAATTATTTGAATTGAATGTGTGTTAGAATTATAATGGAATTATAATTCTATGTTTATTTATTGAAATAAATAAACTATGTGGTGTATCGTATAGAAATACGATGACGCGGAAAGAGATAGTCGGAATCAAATTTGGTTATGTGATTATGTGGTTTATTTGATTGAGTCGGTCTAGAGTTTATCCTAAAATTTAGAGTTAATACATTTATTAATGTTTAATCTCTAAATTAGATCCAGCGAGTTTTGTCGCGGAAACCGGCGAACGAAGGTTTTGATATTTCGACGGGTGATATTTTTTAAATTTGGAATAAGCGAGTATTGTGAGTGTGTTTACAACTTATACTGCTAAATATTAGTATTAAAAATATTGCGAACTACTTTACATGATTTGCAAATGCTTTATTTTATTTTGAATTTAAATCGCATGAACTATACACATAATTTTGAAACTGATTTAGATTCATTGAAACATGCTTACTATTGGGCGGAAATAGTGCTGTGTGATCACCGGTATTACATTTAGAATGAGTTGCATGTGAATGTGCTGTGTGAATCCTGGCGACGGCCTGGAAAGTCAGGCGACGGCCTAGACTCTGTGTGAACAGATCTTCAGAGGCAACGGAATATAGACGACCAAAGGCAGTAAAGAGAAACTGCCGAGATCTGAGAGGTTGAACCTTTTATTAAAAAAGTGAAATGACGACGGTATATATGTACTGCCGAAATCCGTTGTATAATGAAATACGTAAAAGATGATTTATCGGATTTGACGGGCTAAAGTACAAAAGAAATGAATAAATACGACCATGAAAATAAAAGGTTAACCCGTAATATGGTGAAATGATGTGAAATATTTATGTTTCCTGTTTTAAAAGCATATAGGAACATGAATCATGGTTTAGGGTTTCATATGAATCGGTAATCTGGAATACATTGCTTTCATATTAATGTTTATTAGTACATATTGTACGCATTCACTCAGTTTTTATAACTGACCCCGTTGAATTTATAATTTTTACAGGCGAGTAGTTTGACGTGTGGATTTTCAATTTCTTGTTCCGGAAATCCCTGACTTGAATAAAGTGAGAATGACTTTCCTTTATGTGTGTAGAGTTGCAGTAGTTAGAATAAATGAACGATGATACCTTAGTAGTCGTTGGACTTAATTATGCTTTATATTTTATTATAACGCTTAAACTCTGATATAATGTAATGTGAATGCTGTGCGAAAGTCCGAGCGACTGCACGAGTATAAAATGCGACGAACGCATCTGCATAATGACATGCAGTTAAATCCATAATGAAATGGTCTGCATGATGAAATGCGGTTAAATCCATAACGAAATGGCCTGCATAGTGAAATGCAGTTATTATCATAGTAAGGTGGTACACATAATGAGATGCATGATAACCATAATGAAATAGTTTTGAAAACTAAAATGCAATAATTAAAGAGAAAATTATGTGCATGTTTTAAATGGTAATTTTTATTAGAACATTTTAAACTGCGATTTTAAAATGTTCGAAAATGATTTGAATTCCGCGAAAAATTTTATGTGATTTTTAATGTATTTTTAAGGCTTGCTACGGGTTTCGGAGCAACCACTCCCATTCCCTAGCGCCGATCTCGACGCCGAGAATCGGGTCGTGACAAATATATAGCAGCAAAAAAAATTATGGCATATTACTACTAATAAAATACTGACTTAAATAATTGGTAACAAAATTTTCTGTAAAATGCTGCTATAACTTAACTAATGACAGCAATTTTTAAAAATTATTGCTGCAAAATATTTTTTTAGCAGCAAAAAAAATTACTGCAAAATTATTGTTAGCAAATACAATATTTTTTATAGTGTTACAACAGAGTTAAAAATTAAAAATCCGAGTAGGTGCATACATATAAATATACTAGTTTCGCATTACGTGCTACACACGTGGCTCGTAACTTGACTCGTCAAGTTATATATTAATTAGATTTATTATATTTATTACCAATGTACGTATTTCATATGATTAATTTCAAATTATTTAGAGTTTTTATTAGAAATAAAAATAATACTTAATTTTTTAAATTAATTGATATCGATATTATTTATTTATAATTTATTATAATTATATTAATATATTTTATGTATAATTGATACTAAATTATTTTTGTAGATGAATAATGTTAAATTAATTAGATTATGAAAAACTAATAAATTAAATCTCGACTCAAAAATCCTTGGAAACACTTATATCCATTAACAATTACATTGCTTTTATTTATAATTTGCAGTTGAAATTTATTTACCTTTCATGATATTTTTATATAATTTAAAATAATATTGAAGAATGGTACTTAACTAATAGAATAATTCATTTATCTAAAAAAACTAATAGAATAATTGTGTATTTTTATATTTTATCAAATAATTAAAATAGTTGCTAAAATATTGTTGTAATGGTTATTATTAGGAAGCATTATTATCAGAGCAATAATAGAATCGCAGTAACTTATTTTTATATCAATAAAATTATTTTTTTAATTTAAATGTAATTTTTCTTTTTAATTATAAAAAATAAAAGAAAATTACTTTTTTTTTATGAATAATATGTATATTACGGCCACGAGAAGTGGCAAAAGACCTTAACTCATAAGCTTTCGCACAAGAAGTGGCACACTCAAGGTGGCACACTAGAGGCTACGACTCAGAAAAAGGCCAAAGAACACAAAGTTATCTGTCCGAAAACAGAATACAAAAAGGATTTCTAAAAAAATCCATCTCCGATAACTGGAATCCCTATTACAACATTTAAAAATGAAAGCTGACTTCGAAAAACAATTATAAATCACTGTCTCTTTACTTGAATCCTTTGTCACTACCGATTACTGTTCTGGGAATCATGAACCAACAGATCGATAATATTACATCTCATTTGGCAAAATTAGTTGGGTACATATCCTTCAACTAAACTAACAGAACAACATCATCACATACTTGCACATATAAATTTAGGTTTAAAATAAAATTGTTTATGGCTGTTTAATTGTTGAATGTCAATAATTTATGTCATGTTTTTTCATGCATTATTATAAGCTTAACTTTTTTGTTTAAAATATGTCTTGTGTGTTCTTTTAACAGAGAGTTGCAAGGATATTAAGCAAATAATAAGCAGACATGTAGAATTTTGGTAATTGATCTCCTTATAATGTAGAGCTTTCGAAGTTTATAGTACATGAACGTAAACAATTAAAGAATTGTAGAAAAATCGAGAGAGAGTTTGTGTTGTATTGATAATGAACTTAGTATTTACTATTTAGCCATGTCCCTCTTGCATTATTAAAGTAGTAATAATACATTTGTACTCGATTTTTTAATAATTAAATTGATTTTTTAATTGTTAAATGACTATAAAGTCTTTAAATAGGTTTCTAAATAGTTATAAATCATAAAGGGTTATTTAGTAAATTTGCTTGTCCCCCTCCATCCGTGCTTTTATATATAGTATAGACAGATATATAAAAAAAGCTGGTTTGGTTATTTTGTGCGCATCCCTTCAATCTCATAGAACCAAGATTGGATTCCCATCAATGCTATTTAAGTTGATTCTCTTTTTGATAAGGACATTTCACTAGTTTTTCAATTAATAGTTTCAAGTCAAGCTAAGCTGGTTTAATGGAAAAACAGTGAATTTTAATGAAAAGGGCTTTAGGGCAACTCGAATCAATGATCCGACTGGTTCATGAGTTTTCCAGTCGACCCAGAGTTTTCGCAACAATAATATTAATAGTAGAATTTTAAATTGATTATATATGTTTTATTTTTTCTACATAAAATATTATCAAAAAAAATTAAAACTAATAAATTTGTATTTTTTTTCTTTGATTATTTTTATTTAAATTTACTTATCTTTCAAATAATGCAATAATTTGAAAATTAGATATATTTATAAATTTATTTAAAATAATTATATATCATACAAAGATATAATATTCAATATAATTTATTCATTAATAGTATTTATATTTAATTACAATAATAGCTAATAAATAATTTTTTTTAGAACAATTATATTTTCAAACCTCCAATAATATATAAACTGATATTCAATCTATATCATATGCAATATAAAATGTCATTGGACCATTGAAAATAATAAACATTTAAACTATTTATTTGTAAAGAATACTTTAGTGTTATTTCATTCACTTGAATCACTTCCCCTACCCTAAGCACTCTGCTCGTAATTTTTTTACTCATTAAAATGTAAAATTTTGTGAAATTAATAATAATTTTTATAATAGTTTGGAGTATTGAGAATTCTAGATACCCCTGAGACATTCATAAAAATAATAATGAAAAACATGATGAAAGCAGCTCCTCCTAAACCCCCCTAGTTATGCATATAAAATGATACAAACCAGTCACTTGTCTGTTATTTGATAGACATTTTAAAATTAGATGTATATATAGTAGTATCTGTTATTTACCTCACATGCTAGTTCATATCGAGTAGTATGCACGTCTCACATGATTTATTGTTTTCTTTTATCGCTTTAATACGTGTTTATTTTCCAGTATATTATCCTATGAATTGCATGAATGTCGAGATGATAAATAACATGATATACCCAATAAATAAAAATGTAATCAATAAATCAAGTATAAAAGTTTCGGTAATGTCCATCGAACCCGATCTTTTGGTCCGATGTACGATAATTTCATCCATAAGCGAGTGACGTTATCTAACTCAGTAGAAAAAGTATTTCCAAGCTGAGTTAGATAGCGACTTCATTTTTCAAATTTTTCCAGATCTGAAGTCAGCAATAAGTCTGGGCGAGTGGCCCCCAAACTCCACTCTGCTCACAACTATGAATGGCCTTGAGATTGAAAGACTCGTCAGAAAGAAGTCTTCCGACTAAGCAATTCTATATTGATATGATGTAGCCCTTTGGGTTTCTAATTGTGCTAAATCCACAACGACGTTTTCATCTTCTATCAACGAGAATTTACTCCAATAAGTCGTTAGTTCATGTGCCATAATAAATATGAACGAGAGAAAAAAAATGATACGAACAGTCAGATAAAATAAAACCAAACATCGATACTCTAACAAGAAAAAAAAAGAAAAAAAATCCCATTAGAA